>NW_026067929.1:7448342-7761920 GCF_014885135.2 Alexandromys fortis | reverse complement strand
AGGCTAGAATCTTCCCGGTAAGCGCACCTTGGGGTGCTTACACACATCATTAGAAATGGGCTAGTCCAGGTGCGAGAACTAGCCTGTAAGGGTTAGAGTTCATGGGCCAAGCAGTTCTTAAATGAATACAGTTTGTGTGTTGTTATTTCGGGCATGAGCTAGCCAAGCGGCCGGGGTGTTGGGGATGCAGCCCTGCTGCTCCTATTTCAACATTGCCGTAATCATCATATCACTATTTTGGGTGTGCATGCACACGCACATGTTAGTGCATATCTGGAAGCCAGATAATGGTTCTCCTGACCCCAGCAGCACACTGACAGCAAGTGCTTTTACCCTGAATCACTTAAGTGTGGCCCTATGGATGGGACTGTAAAGAGGATCTTATGTATGGAGTCTGCCTCATGCTGGTTTAGATGACTCATCTTGGAAAACCAGATTATTTGGGGCTGATAAGGAGTACAATTTAACCACAGTGAAAACAGTAGAGTTTTAAGACTGCGCCAAAGAGTACTTTGGACCTCTCTCTCCTCCCCCACCCCCACCCCAAAGACAGGAGTAGGCAACACTGTTGGGCATATTTGCATTTACCAAGATCATTCCAATGGAACATCCTAAAGCTCCTCAAAGTACTTATGCAGGGTGCCTGACCCCCTCCCAGTGAAGAGTCCCCACAGCACGTGCAGAAGTTAAAAGGCCAGAGATCTGAATACTCATATTTTCTCAAGTTACAGACTTAATTGATTCCTATTCTCAGCGCTATAAACTCTAGGTTGGACCCTGTCCTCGTTAGCTCACCTCTCAGCTTGACTCAACAGCCTAGAGCCTTCTGTGAAGGAGGAACCCACTTGAGGGGATTGGCTACTCTAGACTGGCTTGTGGCCACATCTGTGAGATAGTCTTGATTGACTACTGACATAGAAGGACCTAGCACCGTCCCTAGGTAGGTAAGCTTGAACCAGATGCGGAGAGCAAGCCAGTAAGTAGGGTTCCTCCATGGGTTTTGCTCCAGGTCCTGCTCTGACTTCCCTCAATGATAGACAGTGTCCAGGAAGTCAAATAAACCCTTTCCTCCCCCAAACTGCTTTTGGTCAGACTGTGTTATCAACAGCAGAAAAGCAAGGTAGAACAAGACCTAAAGCCAGCATCTAGCAGCTGCTTGGCTCCGAACTTGGGTTGCAGCTTTAACTGACATGCCATTTGGTGCTGGTGGACCCTTGGGTTTGGCAAAGCTGAACAGAATGCACCCGGATGCCGACAGACACTGCCTGCCTACACCGCCACAAGCAGCCGTACTGTACCTTCCGCATCAGTTTGGCACGCGGCGTTTCTCCTTTCCACTCTCTTGCGCAATAGCTGAGTAGATCTACTTCTGCCTCCACACTGAGGTTTCCTGGGCAAAACAGAAAATACAAGGCAGCTGAAATTGCCCACTCTTCTCCTTTCCCTAGCCTCCTCTGCCCTCAAAAGGAAGAAAACGTATGCACGAAAGTCTTTACTTTTGAATTTTCTCTGCAGATAGCCAATCCACCTGAAAGATAAAGGAAGCAATCACATATAAGAACTCCCTGTAGGGCAAGGGTGTCTTTGAAAAGCCATGATGACAGGATGACCTACCACTTCAGCCGGTGCCCCAGATGTAAATGCAGCCTTCTGAAGTAGCAGAGGGAAGCTGACAGAAGCGACAGCACCATCGTCACAGAGGCCCTTGCAGCTCTCCAGGCAATGCTAACGACTTGGCTTGTAACCAGTATCCAGGAGTGAACTTGGTCACTTCCTACTAAAAAAACAGACATGCCTAACACAGTTACACATTTGCTTTAAGGGACACATGACGCATTGGACAATTTTGCCCCCAAGTGACTATCATTGATTTATACACATTTTTGTGTATGTATGTAGATGTGCATGTTTGTGTGTAAGCAGATGCATGAGTATATGAGGTACAGTTGTGTGTGTGAGTGTGTGGGCACGTGAGTGTGTGTACAATCACTAGCACCGTTCCTTAGGTGTCATCGACCTTCTTTGAGATGTGGTCTCTGACTGATCTTAAGCTCACCTACTAAGTGAGGCCAGCCAGCAAGCCCTATGGATCCACTGGTCTCTGCCTCCTTAATGCTGGGATTACAAGCACACAACATCACAACCAATTGAGAGGCAAAAACTACCAACTGAGATATTCCCTCAGGCCTACATACATGTTTGTTTAGCGCATTCAAACACTAAATCCAAAATTAAAGCATCAAGTAAATTCTCCCATAATCAGCGTCACATAAAACACCTTTTTGTACAAAATTAATAATCTGAAATGGACATAAGGAGCAGGAGCTTCAGAATCCCGAGTGCAAATCCTGTTTCCACCATGGAGTCTGTGTGCTTATGACACCCGACTACCCAGATCTGAGTCGTCTTGACTGTACCACGCAGGTGGCCCTGCGGGGAAGCGGTGAAATGACATTTTGAAGCACAGCACAAGGCGGGCACATGCTCGTTTCTCGCCAAGGATCTCTTGGATCCACTCCAGGCAGGCTCCGGTGACCCGATACCCATTGTTGTTTGGGAGCATCACAGGCCGCATCATCATTTGAGTCACACAGGAGTGAGCCAATCAGCAGAAGCACGGGTACCACTTTCCACATTCGCTGCTTCAGATGCCCACTGTGATGCCTGGTCCAACAAGGCAAAAAACTAAGGGGCAAGGGGCCGGCGGATGGGCTTGCAGTACTCCGTTGTGTCCAGAAGATTTCCGGTCACATTCTGCTTGAGTGTGTGACAAGCTGAAGTACAAATGAGGAAGAGGACTTTTGAACGGTGGCCAAAAACTCTGGGGTTTGTTTTGAAATAATTTCCTCCACAACATATCACTGAGTAAAATTCCATTGACCAACTGCAATAAAACCCTCATCGTCACGGAACCTATGATTCCATCATTTTTGGTCATCTGGATATTTCATGTGTATTTATATTCCCAATAAGGAAAGAATTTACTAACAAATCAGGAAAAATAACCAGGAGCAAATATTAAAATATATTTCCCATTACCTAAAAGAACAATTTAAAAATGCTTATCTGTCTAAAGAAGTTGTTTGGCTGGTCAAATCATTATTTTCGCTATTTCCTCGAAATTTAGCAAACTGTTGTTTAAAAACACAGAGCTGGGGATAGACAGATGGATGGCTCAGTGGTTAAGAGTACACTGCTCAGGCCGGGCGTGGTGGTGCACACCTTTAATCCCAGCACTGGGAGGCAAAGGCAGGCAGATCTCCGTGAGTTCAAGCCAACCTGGTCTACAGAGTGAGTTCCACGTCAGTCAAAGATACACAGAGAATCCCTGTCTCAAAAAAAATACAAAACAAAAAAGAGCATACTGCTCTTTCAGAGGACCCCAGTTCTGAGCACCCCGAAACTCTAGGTTCAGGGGACCCAACACTCTCTTCTGGGCACTACTGACAAGTGTACACACATGACACACATACACATCAATAAAAAAAAAACGGGGCTGTTGAGGTGGCTCAGTGGTTATGAGCAATTTCTGTGATTCCAAGGGTCCTGAGTTTGATTCTCTGCACTCACCTGGAGTAGCTCAGAACCACCTGTAACTTCAGCTTCAAGGAATCTGATGCCTTCCTCTGGCCTCTGTGCACACCTGCACACATGCCCTTTACTCACGCAGATACACATACATACACCCAAGTAAAATAATAAAATAAATCTTAACAACTTAAAGGTCCTAAAAAAGTCTTTTTAATAGAAAGCTATCCTATGTTTAACATTTATAATTTTAGATTGTTACCAATTTAGATGGCTTTCTCCACTGATAATTCTGACACACACAGTTACTTTTAGTAAATTCTTGAATTTACAGGATAGTATTATCTATGAATATATAACATGTGATGGCTGTAAAAATATTTTTTGAAAAAAACAGAACACCACATATGACTTGTATGTAGAGACCGACTCCTTCCTTCTTTCTGACAACATTAGGGGTTGAAGCCAGCGTCTAGAGCATGTTTCCCAACCCTGAGAACACTCTTTGTAATGAATGCCCAGGTCCTTGGCATCGCTGGTCCTGTGTGCTTTGCCTACCGACAAACATCTGGACAGCTCTGCACTCTTTACAAACAATGCCTTGGCAAGCAGTCAGCATTCATTACTCACATCCCCTAAGGAGTCCTGGCGGCTTGTCTTTAAGGATAATTCGAAGAACAAGAAATGCTGGGTCAAGGGATTTGCACACCATCAGTTCTGACAGGTACTGGCTTCCAAAAGAGGTCTGTGAGCACCCTCCCACCACCCTGAGAGGACCCAACGCTGTGAGGACTGCCGGATGGAGGGTGTGTTTCTGAACTAATCCAGAGAACGGAGTTTCTTCGGAATGCACAGGTCCGTCACGTTTCTTTCCCATGGCGGGACTTTGTACAGTATCTGACATCTCTCAGACTGCTACTCATGTGTGTATGTCAGGGGTCAGTGGAGGGCTCACAGCCACTGCAGTGAAGAACAGGTACTGCCCCGACACTGCTCACCTCTCATATGCTATCTGAGGGACCGCCCAGCCCCTTGGGGCATCTCTCCTCAGAATAAGGCCTTTCCTGTCAGCCCACTGAAGATAACTGTTCTTTCTGTGTTTGTTCATACCTTTTCTGTCTCAGTTTCTCTCTCCCTCCCCATCTCCTCCTCCTTACGTCTCTTCCCTCTCCTGTCTCTTTCTCTCCCTTGCCCCGCCCCAGCCTTCTGCCCATATCCTCAAAATGGACCCGACGAGAAGGCAGCTTTCTGAGCACCTTACCAGGAAACAACCTGGACCGCAGGCCTGCACTCCGGGTCTCTCTCGATTCTGTGCACCCACTGCTCAAATTGGAGGGCTTACCACGACAGTTCCACACAGCAACACACTGTGCTACTACAGTATCTATTTTCTCCTGTACCCCCTCTCTCCTTCCCCCCACCCTCCCCTAACAGTCCTCTCTTTCAGATTTTTTCTTTTTTTTTAAATTTTTACATATGAGAGAAAACACACGATACTTTTCTGTTTCTGGCTAATTTCACTTAGCGTGAAGATCTTAGGTTTCATCTATTTACCTGAAAGTAATACGAATCCATTCTTAACATTCCAATATATAAATTCATTAATCGGCTGACCCCATATCTTTCTTAGGTGCTCACATTTTTTTTTGTTAAGTAACTCAGACCAAGAAGCGTGACGGAGCATAATCACGGGGTTCTGGTGTGGGTAGGTGGGAGCCATCCAGAGGTGGGTAGGCTGGAACTCTGCAGGACGGACGGTATGTATGAGGCAGACATGGCTGTACAGCCGTGTAAGGATCCGCACAAGCTGCTCTCTGACCATGTTTTTAGGAGCAGCACTTCTAAGTCAAAAGAGTAGGAAGAATTGTATCTCATTACATCCAAGTGGCTGCGGTGTTATGTATGGATTGCCTTCTTCTTGCCTCTGAGCCCCACAGTGCCACAGAGGAGCCCCAATTCCCCACAGGAACCTCCCTCTACCTCCATCTCTAAGTCAGAAAGAAGAGAGAATTGAACGGGTCCTGGTACGCAGCCAATGTTTTGCACAGGTCTGTGCCTTTTACCATCCCAAGACAGAAGGCATAGACCTGCTGGAGGGCGTGAAGGAAACGTCAGAGAAGGGCTGGCCACAGTATCATTTACACTAAGCACATAACAAACACTACTGCTGTTTTCATTGTGGTTACTCTAACCACCTTTGCTTTGTAGATTAGCGAACTGTTAGGGACAAAAAGATTAAGCAGCCACCTCATGGGAGTTGCCCAATACATGGCAGAGCCAGGAATCAAAGGCAGCGGCCATGTAGTTCTAGTAGCTGCCTGCCTGAGCACTTGGCTGTCCTCCTATCTGTGACCGTAAAGCTGAACGCAGTTTCAAATCAGCACGGGTAGTAGGTACAATTACGGCTGTAGGGGAGAACAATGTACATCCTTTGCTCAGAGCTGGAGAGATGGCCCGGTGGGTAAGGAGCACTGGCTATGCAAGCCTGCGAACCGGAGTTTGAATTCCCAGAACCCACATAGGGATCAGGCACGGTCGCATGTGCCTGTAGCCCCAGCACTGACAAAGCCAGGCAGATACCGTAGCAGGTAATGCTAGCCCACCTAGCCAAAATTGTGAGCTTCAGATTCAGTGAGAGACCTTATCTCAAGAGAATAAAGCAATGATCGACAGAAGACACCTGACAGCCTGCTTTGACTTATGCACATCACACACACACACACACACACACACACACACTGACTTATGCACATCACACACACACGCACAGACCCACACACACTCACACATGCACAGGCACACACACACACCTTTCTCTTGTTTTAGGGTCAATAAATATGTTAAACTAAAAAAAAAAGACAGGAATCAAACAGCCTAACAAGACTGTCAATCAGTATGAGGACAAGTCTGATGAACTCCTACTGAGTCAAACAGCATCTCTCCAAATACAGCAGAGAGGGTAACACTTCAGACGTAAGTTTCAGAGGGCCCCTCTTCCCACCAAAGACAACTCTGCAATCACCACCAACTTCCACCCCTGCCTCAGAGAGGGGTCCTGCTGGGTCGTGAGTGGGATGCAGGAAAGCAAAGGAGAGAGCTCTTTACCTCCACAGACACAGTCATCCCACACCCCACGAGAACAAAGGGAGGGTAGGCAGGGATTGTTCAGCAAAGACAGCTCTGGGAAGTGCGGGACGTGAGAGGAGGCTGGGAAGAAAGACCTTGCCAGGAATTAGGGATCTGACTCTCTTTCATGCCTGTCAAGGGGCAAAAAGCAAAATTCCTTTTTCATACTTTTGTACTGAACCATTGAGCTCCGCAACACACTTCTTTCCCTTTTTCTTTCTTTCTCTCTCTCTCTCTCTCTCTCTCTCTCTCTCCAACCTTTCTTTCTTTTTAATATATTTCCCCAACTGTCAGGATTAAAGTATGTCCCCAACAATCAGGAGAAACGGGCATTAGGCTCCTTGAGGAATTACAGCAGGTATAAATGCCTGACCCTACAGCCTTATCTGCTCACCTTCCACGACAAGAGAGATAACTGGCTGGAACTACAAAAATCACTGGGCTTGGGTGTTTGTTTTGCTTTTGGTGTGTATGCTTGGTAAAATGCTTAAAATTTTCCCCCATTCTCTACAATGTATCAAAGCTGAAGTAATTCAAACATTAAAACAGGAAACCCAAAAGTGGGTGGAAAACACCAAGCCCTGAAAACAAAACTAAAAGACACTGAAGAGCCAGAAACCGAATGAAGATCTGTCTCAACCGCCTGGGGCAGGTCTCCTGGGCGAGTTTAGCAGCAACACTGACTCTTCTAAAGACTTCTAGAGCTGTTCTAGATAATTCTTTGCTTCTAGCTCCCCATGGGCTACAGTCTTCAGTCTTAACTACCTTCCAGTGTTAGGGATTGAACCATGCTAACTACTGAACCACTCATGCTAACCAAACACCACCAATGAGCTGTCCTCAGCTCTCTCCCAATCTTACACAGGACAGTATCAGTACTGTGGCTCTTTCTACACACACCAACACCTCATCTGCATCCAGCTCCATGACCTCCCGGCAGTGGTACATCAAGGGCTACTATCTAGACCAGGGAGAAGTTAGACAATTTGAGCTAGAAGGATAGAAAAGGCAATGGTGTTTTGATGTTTGAGGTAGCAGAGGGACCTCAGGGTACACTCTTCCTGTTTAAAAAACAAAAACTGGGGCGTGTTCTAACACTACACTGAAATTCACAAGCGACAGACACTCTCAACTGTGTTCTGTTGTGGTTGGGAGAAGGCTGTCTTCGTCATTCACTGATACGGTGAGGTTAAGAGACTCTACTTTGTATTGCAGGTGTTAGTTCTGTTCAATTAAGAAAGACCAGCTCTTCTTCTTAGAAAAGCAGGAAAGCCAACAACTATGGGACCCTGCTATTCTCTCCAAGGAAGAGAAGCACTGAGTGGAAGGTTTCTATCTTGAATGTCGTGAGCAGTGAGACACGTAACCTACTCAAGTTGGCAGCAGCCTTCTCACTCTGGAGTCCTGGGAAACTGAAAAGTACCCATAATACACCTGGAAATCATTCCCTGCCTGACTGAGGGAGGGCTGTGTGTGCTGTAAGAACACTGTAAGTCAGAGCTGTCTCGTTTTACTCTTGAGTATCTTACAGAACTGTCAAAAGTGACCTGTCGTCTTAAAGAGAAGTTTAGTTTTCTCACTGTGGTAGGGTTTCGACAGCCCACCAGCAATGAAAACACAAGAGCTGTAGGTGCAGACAGGGTACATCAAAGAGCTTGGAATCGATCCTTTTCTGTGGAATTGTGGAAGTGCGGCACAGCCCAGGAGAGACAACTGACTGCAGAATGGGGTGCATGTGTATCTGTCTGTCTGTCCGTCTGTCTGTCTGTGTGTTCTGGAATCTTGCCTTCTTTCTGTCATTTATTAGATTCAAGATGTTAAGCAAATCACACAGCCTAGACGGCCCTAAACCATGCCCAACGCTTAACACATGGTGATGAATCAAGGCCGCATCAAGATGAAACAGCACTATCCCACCAGTCTTTGTGACCATCTCCCCAGAACCCATGACATAACCAGGGCTTGCCCACCTCTCATCTGGGAACACACTCCTTTCTAGAGGCAGCTACTTTCCTTTTCTGATTATGTCCCTAGTGCTAAGTCTACCCTTATTCTATCGACACAGATTAGGCTGTTCCTACAGATCAGGCAGAGTCCCAACACCTGGACTGCACTGGCAGCGACTCCCATATGCAGACAGATGGACCCTGAAGGAAACCTCCAGGGGGCACAAATGGAGCTGAGAAGGACCCAGGTCAGGCTGGGGAAGGCTTCCTTGGGCTGTGAGTGTGATCTAAGGCCAAAGGATGGAAGAGCTAGCAAGGTAAGGAAAGCAAGGAAGGCCAGCGCAGTTGGCCAGGATCTCAACATTGCTGTGGTTCTCAGTCAATATGTCTAAAGAACGGCCCTGGCAGGTCTGAATTAGGGGCTGACACAGAATCAGGTTTGTGATCACAGCCTGCCATGCTCTTCTTGGAATCATAAAGAGTAAGTCTGATTCCTATCATGGGGTAACTTTCTCTATCTTCCACACAAGTGCAGGGTTAGAATTCTGTTGCATCTCCAAGGCCGGAATCCAGCCAGCACGTTAGGTCTTTCAGGCCTCAGAGCACCCCCAATCCTCTCTCCACACCACCGGTCTGCTCCACACACACTGCAGGACAGGACACTATCCTGTCCACAGTGAGGGTCTCCTCTGTCACACTGCTGGCCTTATACATACACAGGCCTGTGCTATGCACCTACTTTATCTACTAGTCTGAAATCTCCTCTAAGGCTAATGCTGAATCTTTTAACATTCCTTTTTTATTTTATAGAGAAAAGAAGTTTATCATTATTTGTAAGGCTTAAGGATGGCTGGAAATAAACTGTCTGCCTATCATGGGGAGGGGGGCTATGTTCAAACCCCAGTACTGGAAAATAAGAAAAGAAACAAGCAAAACAACAACAACACCAGAGAAGAAGACTACCCCCACTAAGTCCGTATCTCTGCCCAGCCAGCCAGGTGTCAATCAATGCTCCTGAAATGAATGACTGATGATCCAAGGGCAAGGCTTGGCATTGGCTCTCTGCGGAGGGTCCCGTACACAAGGACAGAAGAGGGTACACAGGGAAAGATCACACTGTGAACAAGCTCTGGCTCTTCATTCATAGGAGATCTGCTCACTGGAGCTGTATCACACTCACAGCGGATCTGCTCACTGGAGGGGCTGTCACAATTGCTCACAGATCACTGGAGGAGCTGTCATACTTGCTCACGATCACTGGAGGGGCTGCGTCACACTTGCTCCATTTCTGAGGTGCTCACACTGAAGCCCAGAGAAGATGAACAGAAATAAGAACTTGAACCCCATGTTCTGACTCAGGGAGGTGCCCTTCACCCTAATGACATCACTGTTCTCTTCAGAGACCTAATAACTGAGACTTGCCAAACTCTGCTCCTGATGACATCTGAATTACTGCATCTTGAGACTGGATCATATATTGCACAGCTGCAAACTGTGTGTGATAAATGCCCAAGAGACCATAAATTCCCATTCCGAACTCTGCTGACAATTTAACGTCCTTTGGCTCTATGCCAGAGCTTCATCTTCTGAAAGAAGGGCCAGAGTAGTTCTCAAGAGCCCAGGCGGAGAGACTTCATGGAGGACAAGCGTGACTCCTACCACCTTCTTTCTCTTCGCTCTTTCCCAAGAGGAGGATGTCTAGAAGATTCTCTTGGGATGCTCATCCTTGGCCCTCCTCTCTGTACTGAACTGAACAATCTGTAGAGAGGGAGTCTTCCTAAGAGGAATGCCTGGTGTTTAGGAAGTGAGTCTAGCTGCAGGATAGTGAGAAAGGCCATCCAGACACACGGATTCTGCCAATCTGCCCCTGAGCTGAATTAACGCTTTCCTCCCTCTCCGACATTGGTGCCCAACTTTCCAGTCAGCACACGGGATGGGTTTTCTGCATCATGTGTGCAGGATTCATGCTTTTAGAGCCAGGCAGGGCCCTTTGTTTATCCCTGTTAGGTCTGACGTCACTAGCCTGTGCAGGTCAACTCTCAGGCCTTAATATCAGACTGCGATCTTCTAAGGCAACCATTGGGTGTTGTTGCTAATAGCTCCTAATCCTTCTAAACTGACTTTCCTTTCTCCAGTCTGCTTTTATTCTGGAGCTGGTGTGGGCTGGCATTTTAAAAAATTGATAGATGGATCATCTATTTTGGAAATCTGTCCACTCCTTGTCTTATTGGTAGGAAATATCTACACTGGCGGCCACTGAGTGAGAAACAGAGTCCCACAGACAAGGAGTGGGAAAGGAAAAGAAGGGCGTGTCGACCTGGAACATTCCTACCCAAAGGCCTCAGGAACGGGTTCAGTAACCAAGAATAAGAATACGTGTGCCAGTCAGTGTGACAGCTCGTGGAACACCCAACCACACCCTAGGTAGGTCTAACTGAGAAGCCAAGATCTGCCCCAAGTGGGCTCAATGTGATCCTGAGGATGGCCTCCAAGTAGGAGACCCACGGGCTAGTTCTTCCATCTTTCCCTTCTTCGCCTGTGAACTCGTCCGCCCTCCATACGTCCATGTGTCTGCTCTCCATAGAGAAGCCGGCAACTTCAAAGAAATCCACCAAAGAGAGAGACGCTTCAAAGGGAATCCACCAAACTCCGAGCGGTACTATCCTGTCTACAGAGCAGTGCCATTAGTCACGCTTCAGGGCTTCTTAGAAACGAACTCCTGAGCTCCTCTGCAGCTGAATCTGTGTCCTGTCAGGACAGCTGGGATCTGCATGCACACTGATGTCTCAGGGCACGGTGGTGGAACAGCCAGGCTGGTTTCCCCTGGGGCTGACTTACTGGGCTGTGCCCATTCTTCACTTGACATTCCCAGGCAATTTCAATGTACTGCCAGGGTTGGAAAACAGAGAGAGAGAGAGAGAGAGAGAGAGAGAGAGAGAGAGAGAGAGAGAGAGAGAAGAGAGCGCGCGCGCACAAGGGCTCCCTCCATCCCTGGCCATTTCTGTTCCTTCAAACATACCAGACACTGGTTAAATGCCAAAGGAGAAACAAACCCAAACAACGAGAATCAGCACTGTGCAAGTGCTCTGACCACAGCCGAGGGCAAGTGAGAGGCCCACTCGGCTCACAAGTCAAGAGTTCTTCATGGCAGGAGTTATTCCTGACTGAAAAGGAGCATTTCTAGAACAGTCAGGAGAGAAGATGCACCACTGTTTGGGAGGCCCCACAGCAGGGGCCAACTCACCCCAGTTTTCCTGGGACTCTCCCGGGTTTAGTCCTGAAAGTCCCGTATCTGAGACATACCTGAGTTCCAGGCATGTCAGAATAGATCACCTAGGGCCCCCCCTTCAGTCCATCCTGGCCCCTCCCCCTACATGCCCTTTGAGGCCTCCTAGCACACCCCTACCCCTACTTTGCTTGCATTCTTCCCTCAGTCTGGAACATTTTTCCGTGGCCTAGGTCACACTTTCTTCCAGCTCTCAACTCAAATGTCATTTGTCTGGCGCATTGCCAACCCTTAGCAAACCCACTCTCTTCTGCAAGGCACATGGTGTCCTTGCCAGGCGCGTGCCCATTTGCAGACGTGTTTACGTTCGACGGCCTATCTCCCCACACTGTGGACAACTTAAGGACCCGGACTGTCTGTTTTCTTCATGCTCTAGGTCCAGAGGAGATGGTTAATAAATGCTGGCCGAATGAGCCAGGGCATCTGCGAGTTCAGGATCCAGCACTTAGGTCTCCACGGCACAGCCTAACCAGCTCGCCCTGAGTCTGTTCTCTCCCTTCGCATAAACAGAACATGGAACTTCAATGGGAACCCATGGCTTCTCAGGGGAAAGGCTCATTCCGTCCTCTCTGGACGCTGGCGCAGGTGTGCTGAGTGGACTCCGCACGGAATGCAACGCTCACCTTCCAAACAGAATCACCAGCCAGGCATAGTGGAGAGCACCTGTCATCTCGGCACTTGAGAGTCTGAGGCAGGAGGATCAGGACTTCCAGATTGTCTTTAGCCACATAAAGAGATCACTATTAGTCTGAATTACAGGAAGCCTCATCCCAAAGTGGAGAGAGGGACAGAGAGACAGAGAGAGAGAGCGACAGAGAGAGAAAGAGAGAGAGAGAGCGACAGAGAGAGAGAGAGAGAGAGAGAGAGAGAACGCACACTCAACAAGAATGGCCTATTTTCTCTCTGATACCCGGAATGTAATAAGTGTGATAATTGATGATCCACGTTTCGGTACAAAATGAGACTGTGGGCGTGGAAGCCATGTTCCGTGTAGAAACAGTAGAAAGAACAGATGAAAAACAGAAACACATGGAAAAGAAAAGGCCCTGGACTCCAGACACCACAGAACCTATCCTAGCCATGGAGAGCTAGCTACCTCTGACCTCCAACATAGAAAAAGATATGTCTTCAATCATCTGGTGGTGTTCTGTGATCCCGCTACACCTAAGCCTGGCCTGGTGGTCCCTTCTGGCTTGGAATGTGTATGTCAGAAGCGTGAGTCACCAGCGTGTTTCTCTTCCTTTAATAATACACCCCGTGTAAATCCAAAGCGGGAAGTGAGAACGTGAAGTGGTCACCTAGCAGGTTTTGCTGTAGTGGGATGAGGAGGGAGCTGGGCATCTGGCCCGATGGAGCCCAGTGCCCTGGACCTCAGCTTCTCGCCCCACCCCTGCCCTGTGAACAGGCCTCCAGATGCCAGCCTATTACCCACCACCTCCCCTCCTCCAGAGAGCCCTTCCTTTCAGCGTGCTTGCCAATTGTGCTAGACAGATAATCACGCTGGCACACAGGCATGGGTTTTTAAACAGCTGGGAACTAACTCACCTTCAACTAAGCACAAAGCATTATTCAAAGCTAGCTCCACGAGGATGCCGTGGGTGTGGATTGAAGACCCATCCAATAACCAGCTGTACTGATTGCACTAGTTCTGATGAAGGGTCCTGTGCACACGGAGAGGGGGTAAGAAGAGGAACCGCTGCCAGTGAGGTTTGTCTGGGAGAAGCCACCGGGACGGGAAAGAAAACAAAGAGTAGAAAAGGCAGGCGACAGTCTTCTACTGTAGACATCAGCTAAGTGACCAAACTCGTGCCGAACAAATATTTAAAATACAAAATAGATGAATATACCTTGGATAAATCATGATGTAAACTCTTTCGGTTGAAGTGATTTTTAACTTCCTGCTTAGAGGAAGGGATGCCCATGCCAGAGTCCTACACAGTCTCAGGTCCGGGACGAAGGGACTCGGTATTTGTATTTTTCAGTCCATTCATTATAATTTCCATTCTAAGGTACGCAGTCCACCTACTCTCTGGCTGCCCTAGCAAACACCGAGCAAAACGACACCCAGCCGACACTGCTGCCATCTGCACTCCACGCCGCACTTCGTATGGAGCTGGGGGCTGACTGCATTTAGCCCCGGCCATCTCTTCCACTTCCTCTTTCCTATGGCCATTCTGCTGGGGTCAGCATGTAACCCACCCAAGTGGCCAATTCGGGGCACTGTTTTCCTGTATCTTCACACAGCCCGAAGGTCAGCCGAGGTTTCCTCGTCACAGATCGTTAATCTATTCTCTCAGTATACCAGGTGCTGTCCTAAGACTGAAGCCTCTCAGCGCCAGGCAAGGATTTAGTTCGCTTCCGTTAAACCTGGGGACTACACAGTGCGGGAAGCGCTCTAGCGCTGGCCTAGACAGCAAACAAGCCTAGTGACTTTCCACCACCAGCTCCAGGGCCACCCACAGTCGCACACCATTCAGAAACCGGCACGGATCCAAGAAAGTTGTCGTACCTCCACCGAGGACAGGGAGTTTATGTCCACAATGATGGGACATCAGTTACTCTTCTCTTTCTCTCTGCCTCCCCTGCCCCCGCGTGTTTGCATGTATGAATGTGTGCGTGCATGAGTGTGTGAGCATGTGTGTGTGTATGTAGGCCACATCTGACATCAGGTGCCTTTTTTTTTTCAGGTGCTTTTCTGAGTCAAGCTTGGGGACTCGCCTCGCCTACATGAATTCCCAGGACTCAACTAGCCTGCATGCCCAGTAAGCCCCAGGATCCTCCTAGCTCTGTCTCCTCAGCACCAAGATTACAGACACACACCACGCTCCTGGCTTTTGAGTGTGGATGCTTTAAACCCAGAGTCAGGTCCATGGCATGCATGGCAACACTTACCAACCGAGTTTCCTCCCAGCTCCCTCAGCCCTTGACTTTTAGTGAGAGTCCTCTCCTGTGTCAGTTGTGGGTGGGGCTTTCTAGAGAAAGCTCTGCAGTCACGTGGTTAAGATAACAGTGAAAGATTTACTATGAAATTCATCATTTAGAAACATATCAGCCATAATATTTTATGTTCTGTACTTCCTGGAATTTTTATTTCCTAGGAATCCTGGCAACAGCGACGGCAGATGGTGTTCCCTCATCTCTTGGAGATAAACATAAACTTTTTACCATCTTTTTCATGTAAACGCAATGCCACCGATTAAACAGGAAAGTTGTTGGTTGCTTCTTAAATCGACTATGTCTGGAACAAAAAGGTACTGGAAAAACAAGAACACACAGAAAAACCTTCCTGCTAATTTGCTATGAAGAAGATTCAGTCTTCCATGAAATTAATCGCAACCAAATAAATGGACACAGAAATCCAATTATTTTTGAGACAGGGTCTCACCATGTAACCCTGGCTAGCCTGGAACTTGCTATGTAGACGAGGCTGGCCTTGGTCTTGTGAAGATCCACTTGCCTCCGACTCCAATTGCTGGGATTAAAGATGTGTTGCACCATGCTGGGCACAACCTTGATTTTTGAAAACAGATTATCTAAGTAACTGTACATTCATTAGCTGAGCCATGAGGACATGGAGAAAGGAGAACCCCCAGGTGAACCCCTGAAAGTTGGGGGCTTGCAGTAGCCATAAGGAAAGAGCCATATAGCTAGCAGAAGCTTGGAAGAGAAAAGTTTTACCGTCTTTCCTTCTCCTGTACACCCCACAAGTCACCTCAGTCAACAAAGCTGTATAACAATGACAACTAAGCCTTTTTTTCTGAGAACAGCTTCAGGGTGCTGAAGAGGCCCTAGGACCTGCAGGGCCTGCTTAGGTAGACGCCAGGACTGTTTCAGAAACGGACCAGGCAGAGGATGGGTAAGAATCTGTCATAAGTAGAGACCTGAGGTTTGCAGGCACTCGTCAGAACAGGCACCCATCCTCAGCAGATCCCATGGATGAGAGGTGCCTGGACACCATGGGCATCGCTCGTCACTTGGTTGATCACTTCCAGTTTGCCTCTCTCCGTGAACACAGGCCAGCTCACATCTGAACCCACTCACCTGCCCCGTGACGGCCTGTGACCACCCACGGAAGCAGGCTATCTAGGGTGGGCATGAAACAGCTGCTTCATGGACAAGGTCAGTCGCTGACGAAGGGCTGGGGCATGAGGAAACCCAGGATATTTGGGATACACCTTTTAATTGTCAGAATAGTCCAGGTATGAGGTGGGGGCCTCATGTGAAGCGGTTTCTTAACCCAGGGATAAACAATAAGCAACTAAACAACAGACATCGAGGACGACAGTGATAACAGAAGTACTGAGCATGAGCGGTCTACCCTGAGCCACACACAACCAGAACAACACTGCATGAGTAAGTGGCTCCAACACACAAGGGGTAGCAAAACAAATACTAGCCATTATTGTCCTAATTTTAGTTTAGATTTAGAACACTTCCCTTAGACAAAAATCTTCCTTACGATAGCAATATAATACAAATACTAACAAGCAAAGCTGTTTCCAGTGTGGCTGGAATGTGAGACCTGGCTCGTGGGCTTCCCCCATTCCACACTGGGCATTCTGTCTCTCAAGCCCAACCCTGGGATCCATCTGAGTAGCCCCTTAGAACACAACCAAGAACAAGGACTTTGCCAGTCAACTTAGAGACAGTGTGGGTGACATGCAACAGCATCTCAACCCCTCCACCAGTTAAGGACCATGAAGCATGAGCATCGGAGGTGACTGCAGGGAAAACACATCCTCCTTAAACCCAGAGGTTTGCGGAAGATGCTGAAAGATGAGCTTGTTTTACTGCGCCATCGGATGGATGCTCCCAACAGGTGACCGTGCCTCCTCTGAGCTTGGGAGCACTGGATAATGTGACCTTCAAGATGCGCCATCCTCTGACATTCTAGCAGTGTCCTTCCAGTTACACTGTGCAGAGTCATGTGTCCTCCGACTTTCAGCAGTTTAAAAGGACTACCCTAAGCCTCTTTTCAATCTCTGACAGGTCTGTGGGCTTTCTTCTGTTGTCTCTTTGGTTTCTATCAAGGGTTGCTTATCTTAAAAGCCAATCTGGGTCTCTCTTTTAGCAGAGTTAAGAGGTAGAGTAAAAGGCTGTCTCCGTCTCAGCAAGCGACTCTAAAACCACTGTCTTCCCTCCCCCAATGGAACCAGCAAAGATGAGCTTCTATGCTTCTCCATAGTTATTTGAAGGGAAACGTTTTTCCATAATCTGATCCTTGAATCTCACCTTCTGCAAACATACTGCAGACACCACAGACTGGAACAAATGGAAGGACTCTCTCCCTGGCCTCCCGGCACCAACACACCTTAAACTCGGCGCAGAAAGAGGAAAAATTCTTGGTGGTTCTGTTAAGCTACAGTAGGCATTTTTCAGCCTCACCAGCTCTTTCTAGCTGTGTCCTTACCTCTGTTTCCAACTTTCCTGTCTCTGCCAAACTAAGGCAGGGAGAAGGGAAGAAAGGAACGAAATTAAGATGTTCAACTGGATACACCCACAGGAAATATTTGGCTAATTCTATAATAACCCGAGGAGCACAGAGGTAAAAAAGAAATGAGTTCACTCTCCAAACTTTTGAGGGAAGAGGTAAGCCAATCACAGACTGCTAGCTGGGAGAGGCCATAGGTGTTAACTTATCGGGCACACTCATTTCACGAATGACTGAGTGTCCTGAATAGCTGTTAACTCCCACCTAGATACTCTAGGATGGACTGACGTTCCTTGCCTAGAGCAGTGTTGTGTCCACCACACTCAACACCGTTGCTGTGTCAGTTAGGAACACCTGCTGGGGCCCAGGATGGCAATGAAGACGCATTCCTGGTGTCCAACAACCCCACAAATGCACCCAATGCGAGAACACACGCTGTTCGGCTTCCCTACCAGGCTCACACTCTTGATGTGGTAGAGAGAAAAATACAGAATCTGGCATATGGCCCATCATTTCCCCTGACTTCGACAACTCGGTCACCGACACAGCTGAGGGATGGGCAGGAAAAACACCCTTCACCTCTAAAGTCTTTGGAGCGAAGACCACAATCACCCAGTGGCGTAGAGGCCAGAGCCGCTAGAGCGACCTGCTGCCATCCTGTCCCCTTGGTACGCTCTTTAAGTCATGGAGTGTTTTCTGCGGTTTACAAGTCTGGCTGTTGTCAAGGTGTGGGCCACATCCTCTGCAAGGCGCGAACCCCGGTAGCTTAGTTTACAACAAAGTCAGTTCTCCCCAAGAACACCAGCCGGCAGACCCCGCCTCTCTCGGGTTCCTGGGGGCTCAGCTACAACCCACGCCGCCACGCGCGAAGGTGCAGCCGCCCCCGCTCCGTAAGCACTTGGGGTACCCTTCGCCCTCCCTCGCCGCCGCGACACCCTCCGGAGACCGTGCCCACCCACACCGGCGCCCACCTGCGGGGGTCCGGGCGCGCTCCCGCTCCCGCGGCGGGCTCCTCGGCGCCTCCATGCGGGCCGCGCGCCTCCACCCGCGCGCACCCTCCGCCCCGGGTACAGCCCGGAGCCCCGCTGGCTTCCCCGTCGCCGCGATCGCGAGCTCAGCCGCGGAGACAGCGGTCCGTGCTCCCGCCCACGAGCGCAGACTGACGTGCACCGCGGCCAGTCAGAAGCTGGGGAGGGCCCTGGGGGCGGGGCCTCCGTGCGAGGTCGGAGAGGAGGGCGTGGGGGCGTGGGGGCGTGGGGGCGTGGAGAGCTCCGAGGCCCAGTCACTCGCTGGCGGGGCTCGGCTCAACCCCCGGGGCTTCTCCGGGCACACCAGGGCTCCGGGCATACCCGGGGCGGTCCACCTGCTCGGATCCCGAGCTCTGCACTGAAGCCAGCGAACTTGGAGGCTGATGGGGTCGAGGGATCGACGGCCCACGCCCGCCCAGGACACCTTGGTGCCTCGGTTCTCTGCTCGCCAAGGAACAAACCTGCTCTGTCTGCGCCAGAGAGCGAGAGAATGGAATCCAGAAGCTTCTGCCCGTCCCAGGGGCCTATTCCACTACGTGGGGGCAGGCTTCCTCGCCTTTCTCTGTGGGTCAGCAGAACCGGCTAGTGCGTGCTTGAAACTGTTTAGGGATGGAACAAGGGCATACTTGACACAAAGAGGTTCTGTAAAATAATTTCTTAAAAGTTAAAAAAAAGAAAGAAACGCTAGCAGAAGTAAATGACCCAGCAAGAAATAGATGATTGTTTTGCTCTTCATTCCCTAATTTGATGGACCTCCCACTGTGTGTTTTGTTTTGTTGTTGTTTTTTTCTTGTCCCCAGAAGAAAAAGGAAGAAAATCAAAATCCCGATGAACACTTCCCTTTTCTCGAGAGTAAATGGATTCCAGATACAAACAGTTTTGCATGTGGAATATTCTGGCAGTCTCTGGGAAAATAAGCTCCATAACTAAAGAAAGATGTGGAAACAGCCTGGAATTTTCTTTTTGAGTTCAATAGCCTTGGGGCAATGTCAACAAGTTATTGAAACGTCGCAAGCGTTTCTGAGCCGCAGAACAAAGGATGAGGGAGAGGATCATGTCCTCCAATTTAGTCACGCCTGTGAAATCCCTGTCAGACCAACAGCCGGTGACACAATGCCAGGCAATTAAGAGAGCTGGCACGGGACATGTGTTCTGAGTGTGCATTTTGCTCGTGGAATTGGTAGAGTTTCCACGGCTTACTGAGGCCCGTCAAGTGCTGGTGCAGAATTCAATCTAAGGTCTGACCTCAGTCACTCACACGTTTTCTAGCACGGGATTCACAGAAGGCAGTAAAAATGTTCCCAAGCTTGCTGTGTGTTTAGAATGGGGAAAGAAAAATCTCTTGCCCAATTCAGATATTAGACATCAAGGAGGGTGGTTTTCTGCAGCTGTAAACCATCCCTTGCGTGTATAGGGGCACACTACTCACACAAAATTAATGACTGAAGACCGTTGGGCCTTTTAAACCTAAACAACGTTATGAGCAGCGACCAGAACAAATTGCCTGTTCTAGAAACTGAAAGAACCGAGTCTAACTTCTTGTGGTATAATAAAATTTACTGGAGTTCCTCTACAAAACAAATTAGCCAGCCAGTCTCCCACCCTCCTGCTGCAAAATAGTCTTTATGAGCACTGCTGTTTAGACTGGCCTAAAATCCCTTCACTTAATCCACACTTAAGATTTCATGGTTGTCGCCAAAGTCCTTTGTGTTCCCCAAGCAGAGTGGGCGGTCTCGTAGGGCAGGGCTTGAAGAGCTGAAGCCCCAGCTAGACCACCAGGCTTGCCTGAACACTGGCTGTATGATCTTCATAAACTAACCAGTTTTGTGCATCGGTTTCCTTGCCTATAAAATGGGTCCCATAAGACTGTTTTGCGGGTTTTCCCCCCCACAGGAATTGAATGTGTACAAACCTGTTGGAATAATACTTCACATATAATTACCATATTAACATTAAAGCTAATAAACATACAGATGTCTGACTGGCTTTCTGCTCTACCTTTGTGTGATTTACTATGCTTTAGCAATGAGGTTGGCTGGGCTGTTTTGTTTTTTTGGGGGGGGCGGTGTTTGGTTGTTTTAAAGAGATTATGTACTCTTGTAGGATAGAAAGCTGGTCAAGAATTCCTAGCACTGAGATCAGAACTTGCTAAAGATTTAGATCAGTCAAAACTTCACATCCACAGGCTCCACTCAGATACCCTCACATACCCAGTCATCAAATGTCCACCTGAGAGTGCCCTCCAGCTGAGACGGTGCCAAGAGCTACGCTCAGGGACACTAACCGTTCCCCGGAGGGGTCAGAATGAATGGCCAGAGCAAAGGCTGTGCAGAATAGCTGCAGGATGGCTGGGCCCAAAGAAGAAGAGGGAGGGGAGGAGAGAGAGCAAGCAAGGGAGCCTGGACAGAAGTTCCCAACAGCTACCTCATTGGAATGATTGTTTTCATGACCATTTGGATCCTGAAAACCGAATGTGAATGTCCAGGACCATTGAAGACGTTGCCAAATGTACTTTCCATTGTTATGTCAGACCGTACATTTTACTTAGGTTTACTTAGTCACACATGTGCCAGCCTCCGGCTAGGACAAGGTGACATTGATCGTGAGAGCCGCGAAACCTGTTGCACTTTGTTCCTGTAATCATTATAAATCATTTCTACTGAAAGTTTCCTTGGCAGACTTAGTAGCCCGTAAGCGAGACAGGTAGCTTTAAGAACCAACCTATTCAGCACACCTTCCAAGCATCCTTTCTTTTATTTCTAGCTAAACTTTATAGGGTAGGCTGTCTACACACAGAGCTTTCCATTTTAGACTTTCAATCATGTTGTGTTCCTTGGCCTTGAATCAGTCACGCCCCCGAATGTGTCTATTACCACGTCTTAAGTAGTGAACTCAAATGGAGCATGTTCACATAGGTGTTTCTATGAAATATATGAATACATGAAAGAGGTTAGCATCAGGCACACTCCGGAGCTTTCTTGGAGGAGGACATTACTTTGGAAATGGCTCCCGTGCTCCCCTTGTTTTCCAGTGGTAAGCCATTATCCACTGTTTTCAGCCATACTTTCATCTTAGAACTGAGCAACATGTGAACTCACTGTATTTGGTTACACACTGGCTTCCACTTAAACATCTTCCTCCAAGAGGAAATGTACAAAGGGAGATGCCGGCCCCCTGGTTACAATTTGCATACTGAGAATGGACCACACAATGGGTTTGGTCAGTATTCAGAGAAAAAAAACTCCTGGAGGGAATGTATGAGTGAGGGCAATATCAGGCTTCCAACCGAGAAACAGTGAAAAGTCCTAGTTCATTCTCACTTCCAACTGTCTTGGTGGGAAGGGCTAAATACGCAAACATAAAATGTATTATTTTAATGGGCCGGCAAAGACGGCTCAGTAGGTAAACACATCCACTGCCACACCTATGATCTGAGCTTCATCCTGGGACCCAAGTGGCAGGAAAGAATCTACTCCTGCAAGCTGTCCTCAGACTTCCACACAACACTCTGCAGCACACAGGTGCCGTGGGTGTGCCTGCGCTTGAACACACTCAAAATTAGCAAATGAATGTAATAAGAAATTTACAAAGTATTCATTTGACTGCCTACAAGTATACAGGTCACAGACATTCAGAAGTTTCACTTTAGCCAAGTGTGGTGCAAGCCTCCATTCCAGCACTCAGAAGGGAGAGGCAGTCAGATTTCTGAGTTCAAAGCTAGCCTGGTTTACATAGCAAGTTCCGGGCCAGCTAAGGCTACAGAGTGAGACCCTGTCTCAGAACATAACATTCACACTGAGATGCGACCATCACTGATCACCTGCCTCCAGAATTCTTTTCCTCTTCTCAAACGGAAAGTTGGCCTCCTCTAAACACACTTGATTCCCTCCTTCCAGCTCCCGGGAGTCACCATTGTGTTTTCTGTCGTGACGAGTCTGACTAGTGTAGACCCCTCATGTAAGTGGAGTCACACAGTATCTGTCCTTTTGTGACTGGATCGTCCTTTTTAGCATAGCTCCTAACTCCATCCACGTGGTGGTAGATCTGAGAACTTCCTTTTTAAAAACAGATGATATTTCATGCTATGCAAATGCCATCTCTTGTTCATTCCTAATCTTTCGATAGGTACTCTTTGATCATTGTAGAGAATGCTCATCCGAACAGGGGTGGACTCACACTTCTCTAGAGTCTGTGTTTTCATAATGAGATTATTGGAAAATATGCTATTTCTATGCAGGAATTCTTGAGAAATCACCATGTAGTGTTCCACAGTGGGAATTGCTCCCACAGCATCGGATGAAGGTTCTAACTTCTGCTCGTTCTTTCCTACACTTACCATCATCATTGTCATCATCTCTGCAGTATGGAGCCACCCCAGGGGCCTCAAGATTAATAGGCAGATGTTATGCTTCCGAGCTGTATCCTCTCCTTGCATTTATTATTATTATTATTATTATTATTATTGCTTAAAATTTGATAGATAGTCAATCTATCAAATGTGGAGTGATACTTTGTGTTTGGAACTGTGGTTTCTCTAAGGATGTATTGACCATGTGCTTATTGACTCCTCTCTCTCTCCACACACACACACACACACACACACACACACACACACACACACACGTGTGCATGTGTAATTTCTTTCTTCCATCACTGTTGATATTCCTGCATTTGAGAATTTGAGAAGCTCTTCTTTTTCTTCTTGCATTCTGTGTTGTGTCTCATGTTGTTTCTTATTTCCATGAAGTTCCTGAATAACTACAAAACCTTCTATACCAAAATCACTTAGGGTTGTGTTTATAAATCAATGTGTTTATACTAGACACCAGTGTGCAAGTCAAGAGGTAATGATGCTACCAAAATGGAACCTAGTTCTTGTAAGAGTCAGCCTCTAAAGGGGCTACCTCTTTAGCCCTCCAAGTTCCATTTAGATAGGCACTATCACTGTTCCCAATAACAGCTAGAGAACGGAAACACAGAGGGTTCACCGCATCGTGCATGCCCTAGAGCATTTAGCTAGCCAGAACAGTCTAAGACGTGAACCCTGCTTCTAAGGTCACATGGAAAACATTTCTGAAAAATGTGAATCCCTTACAGGAACTCAACAATCTCCAAAGCCACATGTGGCGCTCTCTCTCTCTCTCTCTCTCTCTCTCTCTCTCTCTCTCTCTCTCTCTCTCTCTCTCTCTCCCCCCCCCCCCCCCCCCCCCCCCCCCTCCCTCCCTCCTTCCCTCCCTCCCTCCTTCCTTCCTTTCTTTTTTTTCAAGATGAGCATTTGCTAGAAGCCTGGATCATCCAGCAATGTGCCGATGAGTCCAGCATCACAGCTTAGACATAAACAAACGCTGTGAAGCCAAGGTCCTGCAGGAAAGAGGCAGAAACAGGAAAGTCAAGGCATGAGGCCTGTGGAGGCTGAAAAAGCTGGAGAGCCTGGAGACAGGGCATGAGAGGGCAGGAAGGGCAGCAAGGCAGAGCTGCCCAGCAGGTGATGGGTAGCCTCTGTGATAGGGGCCTTTCACCCGTCCCAGGAGGGCTCTTGTGCCACAACTCAGTTGTGGCTTTGAATGTAAAATGGATGGTGATGGCACAGCAATTGCAAAATGTGTTTTGAGTCAGGTAAGTTACACCATTGCCGTATTAATCATCTCCACCTTAGCATCAATAAGCTTGGCTCTTAGTGCCGGTGTTGCTAGTAGGGAAAACTTAAAATCTGGCTATTGGTAGGGGAGGCTGCTCGGCTCTAAGAGGAATCGGAAGATGTGGGGGTGGTGGGTGGAGCACTCTGTGACTTTAAGGCAGTCCAGAACAGAACGTAAGGTTTCCTTCTTTAAAATTGTTCTTTTTACGAAATTAGATTTCTTTGCTCTTCCTCAAATTTCTAACACCTGCTGACTTGCTCTCTGAACTTTGACCCTGGTGTTGGCAGCCCCTAGCTCTGTACCTTCCCAGCTGACTTCCCCAGTCCCTCTAGTCTCAGATGTCCTTCCTGGACCAATGAAGAAGAGCACTCCCTCTAGCTTCTCCACACCACCTGCACCTCCCCTTAGGGCATCCTAAGTCACACGGAGCATCTTCCCAGGTTCTTGTCCCAGTCCTGCTCCAGAGAGCAGGAACAGAGAACTGTTAACTTGGGTTTCCTGCATGATGTCTAGTGTCCCCTCCGTGAGCCCTCGTCCCATGAAGCTCTGTCTTCGCTGTCTTCCTTACTAAACACCCAGGACCACAGATGGGTCCCTCACCTCCCTCTTCCAGCAGGCTCAGTACTCAGACATTCTTGCCAGCAGTGTCCCCTCCCAGGGGACAACACTTCCTCTTTCATGTCTGGGAAATATACTCAGATGGCAGGGACAGCTGGCACCTGACCACATGAGACATACAAATGAAAAGAGCATGGCTAAATGCTCTGACGACGAACACAATTTGGAGAGTCACGAGCTCCAGTGTCTTAAAGACACTGACTCTTGAAAACTCAAGCACTGATTAAACAAAAACCATACTCAAAGGGGAACAAGCAAGCCCAGCTGTTGTGGTTGTCTGTTCCACCCCACCCATTTCTAAAGTAGAGTTAGACGTTGGAAAGAGACTAGATTAGACTTCTTCTCTGGCCTGCTTATTTGGGGAGATCCCTTGAACTGACAAACTCTATTTGTTGACTGCTTTGCCAGCAGGACAAAGAAGAAGTTCCGGGCTTGACATTTAAAAGAGAGGTGGAAAGTGGGGATAGGAAATCGCAGCTTAGATTCTTGTCTCTCCACCACTAGCTTGAATGACAACGGAAAAAAATGATCACCCTTCTTGGACCTTAGTTTCTTGATAGATAGATGGATAGATGAATGGATGGATGGACAGATGGATGGAAGGACAGATGGACAGACAGACATATAAAACATGATTTCTCAGGTTCTGCTTGATCTAACAACTATAATTCTGAGATGAAAATTTCCTCAGTTACTTGGTTCAAATACTTAGAGATTTAAAACATATAGTGCCGGGCAGGAATGAAAAATTCAGTCTCAAAATGAATGGCACAGTACAGTGGGCCAAACACCAGTGTACCCCATTCCTAAATTAATGCCTAATCTGCAGTGGAATTGTATTAAGAGGTGGGACCTTCAGGAGGTGATTGCATCATGATGGATCTGCACGTCTAAGTGGGGTTTAATCTTATAAAATAGACAGAAAGGCACGTTCTAACCTCTCAACACACCCTGTCATGTGAGCATACAGCAGAAGGGCACCATCTGTGAAGCAAAGAGTGAGATTGTATCAGACACCAAATTTGCTGACACTCTGACTTTGGACTTGCCTCCAGATGTGAGCGCAACACCTCCTATTGTTTATAAATTTCCTCACCTCCTCTGCCCTGTCATAAAAGCCTCAGCAGACCACGACACACTGGAAAGACTGTTTGTTTGTTCCCATTGAAGAAGACACATCTCTTTCTCTCTAAGGTTCTTCTTGCTAGATGTGCAATGGGGACTCTGCAGTGGGAACTTGTGCAGCCTTTGGGTGCTTAGAGCAAAGCTTCTTCCCGATGATGGAGTGAGCGTGGAGGATCAAACCCAAGAGACAGAGAAGGACCCCAACTGCACTGAGCTCCAGGATCCAGCCACACCTGAAGCAGTGGTCCTATTGTGTCTGCAGATATGTGAAGTCCCCCAGATCCTTCTCCTCCCTAGTCTTCAGTGTCAACCATGTTAACAATACATTTTCTATCAGTCGTAACTAGAACAGCACCAGCATCTGTAGAGAGCACGAGTCTGTTTTCCATTGCTGTAGCAGATACCTCGGCCCGCTCACCTTCGCACTGTAGAGAAATAGATTTACTATGTGCGGTTTGGAGGCGGAAAGTTCATCGTGTCCGTAAACTGCAGTGGGAGCTCTGTAGCATTTAACACAACGGCAGGAACATGTGTAAGGGAACACAAGACAATTTGGGAAGTTCAAAAAAGGAAGTCAACATGTCTCATGGTGTGTATGTGTGTGTCTGCGGTGTATGTGGTGTGTATGTGTGTGGTATGTGTGTTGTTGGTGAAGATGGAACCCAGGGTGTCACACATGCTAAGTGAGATCTGTTCCACTACACTCCACAGCCCACGATCACTCTTTTGTAATGACTAACTTGAGGGAACCCTTATGGGTGATTTCAAGCCCTCTATCCCAACTGCAACACATTTCACAGAAAAAAAAAAACTATGTACAGAAAAATCTTGAAAGAATATCTCCTCGATTATTGTTTTAGCACAGTGTCTTCTAAGGAATGTGCTGTATCAGAGACTCTGCCTTCCATAGTCTGACCTTTGAACCCAGTAGTAGTTGGGATTCGATGCCTTATTGCCATAGCTTGTGAAATGGACTATCACGCACACTTTCAGCTGTAGAACACGGCACTGTGCTTTCTTTAAAGGGGCACCAAAGCCAGCATCATAGGCTGTGCAGGCCACATCCTCTCTCTGTCAATCACTGATCTGTTGCTGTAGCAACCAATGTAACTGGAGATGGTTTATAAATAAACAAACATGGCCGTCTTCCAACAATACTTCACTTAGGGCTGCTGAGATTCAAAATGTAAAATCGTCTTACCCCACACTAGTGGAACGGGACATTTGTAGAAACAGCCTTCCACTGTCTTAGTCACAGAGACATTTGGCCTCTTCAAATACTGCAGTCATTAAGTAAGTACCCGTGGAATCAGTGAGTAGATGAACGAATGGGCCAACGGCAGGTGTTCCTAGGAGCCTACTTGGAAGTGGGCAGATCATTGTATGATATAGTTGTAATACGTCAAAAGAATCCTTTGGTTTATTTACCTTGGTGCTGCTTCCAGCCATGACTTAGTGTTGTACCATATAATCAGACGACTTCTGCCCAGCCCAGCTGGCTACCTCCGTGGTGGATTTCTGCTTGTTGCCCCATTGTCTTTCTTACTTTTTTTTTTAATGTTTATTTATTAATTTATTATGTATACAACATTCTGTCTGTGTGTATGCCTGAAGGCCAGAAGAGGGCACCAGACCTCATTACAGATGGTTGTGAGCCACCATGTGGTTGCTGGGAATTGAACTCAGGACCTTTGGAAGAGCAGGCAATGCTCTTAACAGCTGAGCCATCTCTCCAGCCCCCCCCCCCATTGTCTTTCTTTGCATGTGAGGGAGAGGCACTGTTTCTCACACCTTAACCAAGCTTCAAATGAAGCTTCAGGAGTTACCTAGAGCCAAAAGTAAGACAAAGAAGATGGAAGAAATACTGTAAATGGCCATTCCATCTTTCCTGTGTTCTAGCTGTCGTGTGAAATATTTTACATGTGATTATTAATTCTTAACCAGCAAAGAGGAGAAAGATCACACAGTTCATCACGAGCTGTCTAGAAATGACAGGGATTACGTAAAATAAGGCAAAGAGAAGAAAATCACTACTAAAAGCTAAAGGTAAACAGTAGCAGATTGTCTGAGTACATTTTTGTTATCTTTTTCTAATCTAAAGAACAGTTTAAAATGAAGGAATTCAAGTAGATAAAAGATGACAATGTGTTTTCTGATAGAATTATGGCTTGAGTCTGGAGCAATCTCTTCAGGCTCATGGGTTTGAGCATTGTCACCGGATGGTGACACTCCAAAGGGACTGTAGCCTGACTGATGGAGTTGGGTCACTGGGATGGACCTTTGAAAGTTATGGCCCATTCCTGCTTCTATGTAGTCTCTATTTTCTGCTTGGCTGCCAGGGTATAACCAACTACTTCACACTCGTGGTGACACAAACTGAGCCTCTTCTTCTATCCCTTCCTGTCATGACGGATTGAAATCCCCTTATACCACAAGTCAAACCACACCCTTCCTCCACTAATATTTGACTATCGGGGTGTTTGTTGGCTTGTTTCTGTTTTCTATGTTAGTTTGTTTGTTTGAGCAGGGAGGAAAATAGCTCACGCAGGAGGAATGCAGAAGGGACACCGAGCAGAGACAACACTTTTCCTCTTAGAGCTCACACTGTGGAGAAAGCCAGGAAGGGCCACCAACAATGATCGTGATAAAGTTTGCTGGGTGTCAGTCCTATTTCTCCCACATCTCAGCACTTACCAAGCACCACCCCATCAATCTTCAAGAAGCAGGGAGGAGTGCAAGCCCATTGTACAGATGAAACTGAAGTACGTGAAGGAAATGGAATGCTTCGGAATGGATCGTGCAGAGGACATGAACGAGTGCCTGGAAACCGAGCACATGATGACCAAATCAGCATTCAACAGTGCCTGGCGCATGTGTAGTAAAAGCTTAGCTAATGGAAATAATTGTTTTTGGATCACTGACTTTTGAATTCCACATTTATTTTCCTTTATTATTTGGTAAACTATGTCCACATCAGATCATCCTTTATTATAACCAGAGCTTTTTTTTTAATTATTTTGAATTATGTAGAGGGATGTGCTCTGAGTGTGTCTATGTACACGTGAGTGCCGGTGCTCTTGGAGGCCAGAGGCACTGGCTCCTCTGGAGCTGAAGCTACAGATAGTTGTAGGCCACCCAACATATGTTCCGAGAACCAAAGTCAGATCCTCTGGAAGAGCAACCAGCAAGAACTCTTAACACTGAGCCATTCCTAGCCCCTAACCCAAGATTTTGTTGGAAGAGGGAAAACTTAGAATCTTGTTCAGACTGTGAAACCCAATCTAGTTCTTAGCATTAAGAGGAATGGACACCAAAGAGAAGCGAGACCAGTCAATTTCCCTAAGATTAGACAACTACTACTTACTTAGAAAGAACCCTGATCCTCTGTCTCCCAGGGTTCTGCCACTCCAATAGTCTTTTCTTGGTTCAGCCCTGCTGCAGAAATGTACAGTTAGCCTGTCTGGGCCCTCTTAGAGAACAGTGATGCCTCCCTGGATATCTGTCTTCCCAAATAAAATGGCAAGCACATGGGGCCATATCTTTGGTCAATAAAAGGCCAATGAGCCACACCAATTGGTACCTACCGTGGGAAGGAACATGGGCATTTACAGTGAGACCATGCCTTTTGCTAGAGTCGACAGCAAGGCTCGCGGGCTATCATGCGATATAAAGGCTGACATCAGGCAGACCCAGGTCACACCACAGCCAGATCTCTGCTGTGCACCTGCTGTCAAAGCCATCCACCCAGACTGAGGCAGAAGCCTCATGCTTCTAGAAAGGGGGGGCCCGGGGAGAAACACGGACTTGGCTACTGAGTATCATTTACTTGTGTGTGAGCACTTGGAAAATAATATTCTGGGCACTCCCTAGACCAATGGTCATATTTCGAACAAAACCTAAACGTGGGTATAGAGGAAACCCAGTCAGGGAACAAAGTGAGACAGTGGCCCCCCAGGAAGAGCGAATAGTAGTCTGAGCAGGGAACCATTTCATTACCCTCCTTGGCTCAGTGGTGAGTGATACTGATGCAGAAGAAGGATAAAAATATTGTGATATTTAATCTTGGCAGGATGAGTTAAGATAAAAACACAGTAGGGGAAGAGTATCAGGGACACAGGCTCATCTTCTGTAACAGGAAGTCAGGAGATAATGTCTAAAATGATAAAGAGTAGAAAGGGCACATTGCTTAGATCTAGGAAATGAAGCTGGGTGTGGTGGTGCATGCCTGTAATCCCAGCTACTTAGGACCTGAGGCAGGAGGATCACTTGAGTCCAGGAGTTCCAGGCTGTATGCAGAACAAGGTGACATAAGATGGAAGCAGGGATCAACAGGTCACCTAGGATGAGTGAACCTATCAGGTCAGAAACAGACTGGAAATGTGAGTAGAGGCACCATAAAAATGCAGTTGAAATTATAGACATGTAAGTTCAAGAGTTACCAACTTTTTAACTGTTAGAACAACATGCTTTTAGAGTCATAAGTGCTCGTATTTTATATTAAATGATTACATGCTATATATAAACATTTAGCACTGTATACCTTTTTTTAAATTTTTGTGTGCATTAGTGTTTTTTGTCATGGTTGTTAGTTCTCCTGGAACTGGAGTTACAGACAGTTGTGAGCTGTCTGTGGGTGCTGGGGATTGAACCTGGGTCCTCTGGAAGGGCAGTCAGTGCTCTTAACCTCTGAGCCATTTTTCCAGCCCCCAGCACTGTATACCTTCAAACTTTTAAGTCCATTTAAGAATGTATATCAGATAACAGTTTCAGAGAAGCCATCAATGTGACTTATATCCACAGCCTCAGCAGTAAAATCGAATAATGATCTTAATCTATTAAAAGAAGCCAAAATGCACCTGCCCCCCTCAGAAACAAGTGTCTTCAAATACAATGGAAGGTCATGATTTGGAGGAAAGAAAGGGAGGGAGGGGGAGTCCTTAAAAGCAGTCTACACAGTAGAATGGCCCGGCAATTCTGAGACGTATTTTCTTCACAGTGGCAGGCCTGGAAGTTGCAGTAAATGGATAGGCATCCTACAAGCTGGGAGGAGCCAGGTTCCAGCCCATACCCTGAACATCATAGTCAAGCACAACAGAGAGATCTCAGAATAGCCCTGCTTAAACACATTCAAACAAATGACTGTGAGACCGTGAATCCCCTCGGCATAAAATCAAGGTTTCCACTTGCAGGGAACCTTGTATTCTCAGGTCTTCTTTCCTGGCCATCTCTGTATAAATTTCTCAGCCACAGACATTTTGTAACAGCAATGGAAAATGGACTAACATGCTTTCTTGTCAAAAAGTGAAGTTCACTTTTTCTTTTTAAATCTGGACGGACTTGAAGTTGTGGTGAAATACATTCGTTATTGAGAAGGTGATGCAATGTGGCTTCCAGGACGTTATAAAAGGCAATGCAGCTGTCACCACGTCCACCACAGTACTGTAAGAAGGGCCAATCAGTTGGCAGCTCTGCCACACTGGGAGGAGGATGCTATGTTGCCTTGAGAGACTCCTGTGAAGGCCTGGAGACCTTAGTTATTGGGTCCACCCAGGCCACGCCATCACTGTCCCTCTCAAGTTCATATGATGATGCTAATTTCCCCAACTACAGTATAAGGAAGGGAGGCCTTGGGGAGCTGACTAGTCATGGACTGAGTACAGAGCTCTCACTTTTGGGGTTAGTTTCTAAATCAAAGAGGCTGCCAGAGGTTTTGTCATTTGCGTCTGTTTCCCTTCCACCACTGAAGACACACCAGCAAATTACCTTTCTAGAAACAGAGTGAGCCCTAACCTAGCCAGATGTTCTGGTGCCGTGGTCTTGGATTTCTCACGTATTCAAGACTATGAGCAATACATTTCTTTTGCTTGTGATTACCAGCCCAGGGACTGGAGAGATGGGATGGCTGAGTGGTTATGGGTGCTGGTCCGAGATCAATCTCAGCACCCACGCAGGTGGCTCAAAATCACCTGAATTCCAGTCTCCGGGGATCTGACACCTTCTTCTGGCCTCTTCAGGCATACATGCTCATGACACAGACAAACATTCACACACAAATAAAGAAATAAAAGCAGCTCACTAGCCTAAGGTGTTTCGTTATGGTAAGATAAGCAGGTAAGACATACTCAGGGGCAACATCAGCCTCCACCTTCTTCCAGACATGGTGTTCTCATCAGAAGCATCAGACTTCTCCTGCTCTGCCTGTTCCAAGTCCCCAGCCCACAACAGCCATGCTGATTGACAGCATGCAGGTAACTGCCAATACTGTGGGAACAAACCCTCAAAGCACGGATCACAGCACCATACAACTGTCCAAGGCTCTTTTATAGCTGGAGGGCACACACAGTTTGTAGAGGCACAAGGAGTGCGGGGGAGGGGGGGACGCTTTAAAATTAGTCTCATTTACACACAGACTGGAGACCATACCAGCAGAAAGTTATTCAAACAAAAGCATACCTTCCCTTTAGGGAACAATGACATGAACTAGTGAAGTAAATCAAACGTTCATTCAGGCTGGCTGGGATAGTATAACTGACTTCAGCCGGGACAACTAGGATGTTTCGGAACATAGACATGACCCAAGTCCTTGAGTTAAGACCCTTCAGGTCATGAGTCCTGCATGAGACCTACCTGGGCCAAAGTGATGAGCGTGGCCCTCATCATAGACCCCTGGGATTTTTGGAGCCCAAGACAAGAAATTTAATTTATGTGCTCCACGTGGACTGGTGAGACACACCGATCCAAGCAAGGGCAGAACAGGAAGGTCTCAGTGTATCAGGGTGAGATGAGTCCTGTTGTTAGGAGCTGGGTCTGCGGGATCAGACACCGAGGTCCACCCTGCAGCCAGTGCTAGATGCAACCTCGGACAAATCACTCACTTGAGCCCCTTTGGTCTTCCCTGTAGTACTAATAGGATCCATCCGTGTGCTAATAGGATCAAATAGTCATTCAAATGCAGTCATACAAACGAACTCCATATATATATGGAGAGAGAGAGAGAGAGAGAGAGAGAGAGAGAGAGAGTCAAGTGACAGCCTGAGACCCAGCAAACACCCAGTAACCCAGTAAGATGGTCTCTAGTGATAGATGTGACAGGATATGATGGCGTTTCCGTATTATCAGCTTTCTCTTATCAAGCGCAAGGACACCGTGGTTAGCGGGGGGTGGGGGTGGGAGGGGTGGGGGGGGATGCTTGGCCAAGTCGCTTACATCATCACTGCTACTTAACTTTCTAAGTGGATGCTCGCGGTATTGGAAGTTACCACATGCAAACATGGGAGCCGGTGGCTGACCCATGGTGACGCTCTCAAAGAATGAATCTTAATGCTGTTTGTAGTAAACAAGTTCTGTGATTTACTTTTTAAAGTCTCCTTTGCTGTCAGTGGCCCCAAACATCACTGCTAGCGTGACAGGAGTCGGTTAAATTACAGGCCAAAGAGAAGGCTGTGCTCTTGTTCTCCCCCTTAAGGTTTAAAACCCTGGCTCTTCAGAGCCTCTCCTAGGCTGGAGAGATGACTCGGTGGGCAAAGTGTTAGCCATGCCAACATGAATCAGGTCCCCAGAAGCTATGGTTACCTCAACATGGGAATGTTGGTTCGTCAGTTCATCACTACAGTCACCCTATAAAGGAGACAAGACAGATCGATGGAAAGTGGCCAGCCAACTAGCCTTGGAGTACGCAGAGGCAACAAAGAGATGGTGCTGTATCAGAGAGAGGAGGACTCCCTTGGAAGTTGAACTCGGAGAACCTCAAAACTATTGTGCTCCCTGTCTCTCTCTCTCTCTCTCCCTTCCTCCCTCTGTCTCTGTCTCTGTCTCACACACACACTTTTACACCATTTAACAAGAAAACACCATATCCCTCACTTACGTCACGACAGTTACACATCTATTGTCTTTGTACTTGGCTCTATTGTGATCACTAGAGTTGATTCAAGTTACAGTCTCCTGTACAATAACCTCAAAAATATTATACATAAGACGATCTTGATATTTCAGATACTGTCACATGATGTGAATCAAGGCTTTTGACTCTCCAGGGAGATGAGGTCGCACAGTTCATGCCCACACATTTCCATCTTCCATCCCAGTCCATGCCCCTGATTGACACCCTTCCCACATGTCTTACTCGTCTCTGCAGAAGAATGGAAGCTACGAGAAGTTAAGACCTCCCTCTCCTGAGTTCTTTAAAGGGCCAGTGTCTCTAACCCGCTCACATATCTGTGACCACAGTCTCAGACAGGTGGAGACACAAGTGTGTGTGTGTGTGTCTGTCTGTCTGTGTGTGCCTGTGTATGTACTTCATGACATAGGCATTCTCACACCTGGATGAAGAAAGCTTTGCAACAAAGTGTCCCATGATTTTCCCTCTCAAGTGGGCAGCACGAACACCTGCTAGCTGGAAGGTTTGTCCCCACTGGCTCAGACTGCACTCTGCAGATCTAACTTTGTCTGTGCACTCTCTGCATGTGGGACATTATTGCTCTGGTCTGGATTCATCTGTGTTTGCGAGCAGAGAAGCTTCAGCCAACAGCCCTAGTCCCATAGGGAGGGGGAGAACCCTAGTTACCCCAACTAGGAAACATAAAGCCAGAATAAAGGAGCACAGGCTGGCTCATGGTGGAGTAAGAGGCTGGTGGGCGGGTATGGAGGGGAATGTCACCCTGCAAGGCCAACAGGAAACCAGAGAGGAACTGTCCTAACCACATTGTGCACTGGGCTCCAACTGGTTTGCTATGAAGCAGAGTCCTGCAGAACCTTTCAACAGCAGCTAGGAGAGAAGAATGAATCAAAGGGTGGAACAAACACCAGGGCATCCCCCTCTTAGCATCCTCATCACTGAGCGTGCAACTCTGTTTTGGTTTTTCTTCTCTTCTTTCTCAAGCAGCTGTTGATGACCGTGGAACTTCAACTCGGGGCTTGGGACTACTTGAAAACTTTCCTTAGCAAATGGCAATGCTTGCCAGTCCCTCCTCAAGCCACCTCCCACAGTGCCTCCTACAGCCACCAAGCCTTCCCAGAGAGGAACCCTGGCCTCAGCCTCAGAGGAAGCACACACAGATGCAACTTTCCTGTTTGAGATCCTTCCTCCTAAAGCCCTGCAAGCCACAAGGTTCCCAGAGAGACTCACGTGACTAGGCTCTGCTTGCTCGCTGCAGTTTGTGGATTTGGGAGGGGGGAAATCCACTCGCGTGTGGCTTATCAGAGGCCAGCGGACAACTTCTGTAAATTTACTCTTTGCGGTGCTAGGGGAGCGAGAGAAGCACGAAACGTCTGTGTGTTTAGAACTTCCAGAAATGTCACAGAGACCTTCCACTCACCCAGGCAAGCAGAGAGGGAAACAGAAGAAGAAACTCGAGGTTCTCCCCACCCCCACCCCCATTTCTCCTCCTCTTTCTCTTCCTCTTCTTTCTTCTCCTCTTCTCCTCCACTTCCTCCCCCTCTCCTCTTTCCCAAGCTTTTCCAGAAGCAACATTTGCTTGCGTGGTTCTACTTTAGTCCAACTCTGGCTGCTTTTATAGAAAATCATAGATTGGATGGCTTAGCAAGCTCACTTCCCACTGCTCTGGAAACCGGGGGGGGGGGGGGTCTAAGATGAAGGTGTCAGCGACTTCAGTGTGCAAGAGCCACTTCCTGGTTCATAGATGGTTGTGTTTGCCATCCTGGTTTGGAGAAAAGGGCGAAGGAATCCTTTGGGGGGGAGGGCGGAATTTTCTATGCATGTGGCTCTACTTGTATGTCCTAATCACCTCTCCAAAATTCACCTACAGCACAGTGCTCAACATACGGATGGGGGGCAGGCACAGCATTCAGTAAATGGCAGGTCTCAACATTCCTTTAGCTCCTTTCTCCTCTGGTCTCCAGGTTAGTGTTCCCAACAACCCCAAGACCCCACTCCCCGAGATAATTATTGCTTAAATGGGGTGGGGGTGGGAGGGCAGATGCAGGTAGTTGCCCTTGGCGCTGTGTGTGTGTGTGTTATACACATGTGGACTTACTTGCAGGTACATGCATGAAGAGGCCCGAGTTGAACACCAGGGGCCTTTCTGCATCTCTCTCCACCCTCTTTCAGTAGGAGTCTCTTGTTGAAAGCTCACTGCTTTAGCTGGGCAGACTGGACACGAACTCCTGGCATCTGTCTGTCTGTCCATAATGCCAGTGCTAGGGTTACAGGCTCACCCTATACAGGCACATACAACCATACCCAGATTTTTACATGGGTGCTGGTAATTCATACCTGGGTCTTTATGCTTGCGAAGCAAGCACTCTTACCTACTGAGACGTCTCCCAAAGCTCATAGCTACCATATTCCTTCACATCATGGCAGCTTCCATCCAGGCTTTGTCAGCCCAGCAACACACTCAGCTTCCTTGGTGGCCTGCCGGCAGTGGCAGCTTCTGCTCCAAAGTGTTCTTGTGAAAACACAGTGAGGCAACCCGAGTGAACTGTGTACCAGTCTCCCAGACGTGCCTCATGTATGTTAGACTCACAACAAGCAGGCGGTGACTGTTACCAACATGTTAGCATTTATGTTAGACTCACAACAAGCAGGCGGTGACTATTATCAAGATGCTCATGATCACTATAAATTTATCGACCTCCTGGGAGTCACCGTCACAACCATCACTCGGTACCACCAGTCCTTCATATTACTCTGCACATAGAGCGGTGGGTTGGTTTTAATTGTAAACTTGACAGCATCTGGAATTATTTGGGAGGTGGGTATGCCTCTCGGGCTATTGATTACACTTGATTACACTAATTGATTGGCAAGACCCACCCACTGTAGGCGGCACATTCCTGGCTGGGGTCCCTGATGTGGAGGTGGAGATGTATAGTTGAGCAGCAGCGTGAATTCATCACTCTCTGCTTCCTGGTTGTAAACACAATGTGACCAGCTGCTTCCGGACCCTGCCTTGGCTTCCTTGCAGTGATGGATCAACTCTTGAAGAATGAACCCAAATAAAACCTTTTCTCCTTAAGTTGCTTCTGTCAGTATAGTTTATCACAAGAACCAAAATGAAAACAAATGTGTACATATGCATGTCAGGAACACAAAGGGTCTGAGATTTTAGGTTACTTCCAAGCCAACAAGTTGGTTGCCATGGTTTCATACAGGCTGCTAGAAGACTTGATAGGGCTTTATGATTGGCTTCAGGGGAGGTAAATGTCACGTCTTATGGGATGGGGCTGTGCTAGACTGTGTGCCCATCGTCACAACTATGGCAAAGTCGGAGGACTTGAGTTTAGGAACTTCCATTTTAAAAGTTTTTGTAGTTATTTTATCTTACGTGTCCACGCTAATATGCTACCTATGAGCATGGTGCTCTCAGAGGTCATAGGGAGGTTGTGAATCACGAAGCGGGTGTTAGGAACCGAACCTATGTCATCTACAAGAGCAACAAGTGCTCCTAAACACTGAACCGCCTCTTCACCCCCAGGAACCTCATTTTGATGTACTGTAGCCACATCTGCCTAACTTTTGTCAGGAGGGAGATGTCGGTTCATCCACGTTTAAGAACCATTTAATTAAAAGATTATTGTATAGAGTAATGGGTTATGGCGTTTTTAATACATACTTCATGTTTGTTGATGGTTCTTTCCTGTCCCTCTGTCTCTCTCCCGCGGGTCCCCTTCCTCCCCAGTGGTGTCCCCTTTTGCTTTGCTTCACCTATATCGATTTTCTCTCTCCTCCTCCAGGATCTTCTCCTCTCTCATGCTCTCCTTTCTACTTTAATAACCCCCCTATATATATATATGTGTGTGTGTGTGTGTGTGTGTGTATATATATATTCTAATGTAGCATATACACACATACCCACAAATGAAATTTTATTTAGGTACAAAACAAAATTAAACCAAAACATTATCAGGAAAATGGATGGAGATGGGGAATATTATTATAGGTGTAACCCTAAGTAATTGTTATGTTAAGAAGTAACCTAGCCTCAGGAAGACAAAAGCAGGTGGGGGTGGGGGAGAGAACTACTCTTCACAGAGGCTGGAAAAGGATGCCCTCAAACTCAGCGCTGCTGCCATGGCCCCCTCGGGCCTCTGTTCAGGTTGAGTACCTAAAGATGCTTAAGACCAGAAGTAACTTCAGATTCTTTTTTTTTTAAATTTTGGTGTGGCTGCACACATACAATGAACTTACTGAAGATGAGACTCAACAGGAAGCATATCGATAGCTTATACTCATCAGCTGAAAGCACAATTTTGAATCTATTTATATTATACACAAACTGTTATGGGGTCCACTCGTTATTGTTCTTCTCAATATGACAACAGCAGCGTAGGAAACTTTGGTTCACAGTTTCAGGGTACAGGCAATCATGGTGGCAGTGGCGAGGAAAGGGTGAGAAAGGAGGAGGGATGAGGGGAAGGGGAGACGAGGAGGAGGAAGATGGGGGAGAAGACGAGGAAGGGAAGGAAGAGGAAGATGGAGAAAGGGGGGCATCCATTTCTGAAGAACAGGGGGAAAATTCCCGAGTGTGCATTTCAAGACCAGCTTCCTTGTTCGCTAAATCACAAGAATAGAAACTGCCCTAGTTGGAAGGAGAATTGTCAGACATGACCGGGGCCTGAACCATTATGTTTCTGAATCCCTCTCTTGTGGTACCAGGACAGTTTTGTGTGAAGCTCAAGCTAGCGGATCAGACACGAGCAGCTATCTGACCGTTCCTTTGGTCATATCATAATCCAGATCACCGCAGAGTACTCCTTCTCTGCCAGGGTCAGGCCCAAGCGCCACATGGCCCTCCGTCACCACAAGGGGTGGAATTCCAGCATGTATCATGCATGCTCAAACGAGGAGAGGCGGCTGGTGGATCCAGACTGCTCCCTCACAGTGAGCTGTCGCCATTCTGGCTCAGCCTGCGCTGGACTTCTGCTCCATCAGAGGTTCAACAGGGGCAATATGCGCTACAGTCCTTCCAGAATATTCCCCACCCTTGGCCTTCTGGAAAGTGGCAGGAAACTAATGATCACTTGAGGTTGTCTACCGCGTTTCCTCTCCGAGAGGCCAAGTGGGGAGCTCCTAGGTGCTTTCCACAGCTCCCTAAGTGTCTTGGCTTGGCGTCTAGCACAGAGAGCAACTGTGACAGACTGTGTAAGCTTGTCCCATCAGGTGGACATCGATATCATGATCTGAAGATGTCTCTAAACAGGGACACCCAAGTCCTAGCTATGAAAGGGCAGTCAGACATTCCCGCATAGTTTGGTGGTTTGTAAGATACAGGAGACACACGTATGTGGCTGCCCCTGCAGCAGAATACAGTCACGAAGCAAAGACAATTGACATCCGAGGCCACGCCCTTTGTCCTGTTGTGGAGCAAGTGCTTAAGGATGTTATTCAGAATAAGATTTGAAACAGACCAATAGGGGATTCATTTCTGTGCAAATGTTAGGAACGCAGTGGTCCGGCAAACCCACATGATCTGGGATGATCTGGGGTACACAAAAGAGGGTCCTGACGAGATGAGAACATAAATGACCCTTTCTACACTGCTTGCCGACAGAACTCCAGTCTACTCTAAAGTAGAACCCACTAACTCACCCCGGCAGCTGTCATTTGTGGGTGGGCGGACAGATGAATGAATGGATGGACGAACTCTTCGTATTCATACTATGGTGAGTGACAGAGAAGGATGTAGCTCAGATTGCCATAAAAGAAAAAGGATCCATGGGCTTCTGTGGTTAACATCTCTGGCTGGTTCATGGCTTTAGATATGGCTTGGTCCAGAGTTTAAACTACCATGGTCAATCTCCATTCCTCCTCCCCCTTCCTCTCCCTTCCCCCTCTCCTTCCTGTACATCTGTCTTTGTCTCCTCCCATCCCTGCCAACCCCCTGCTGTGATGAAAGGAGGAATCCCTGAAACACACAGAGGCTGGGGATTTAAAACACACCATGGCTTTGCCTGGTTCCATGTTCATGGAGAAATTATTGTTAAACAAAACAACAGCAGCCGGAAAAGCAAAGCAAAACAGCCCAACCCTTCTATCCTGTGAGGCTAATGATGGGAATGTGAACAAGGCTTCATCTCACAGGCTATGAAGAGGGAGTGTCGGCTGAATGAAAAAGGACATGGGTTTCCTTCACATTCCCACCACTACTGTCTCTTTAGCGCAGGTGACTCCAGGAGACTGAGGCTGGAGTGTCAGGAATGAGCAGACAGATGTGTGTAGCCGAGAGGGAGCCACCATCATGTAGCAGAAAAGAAGACACTTTATGGACAAGAATTACTGTGGAGAAAGAGAGGGGCTCCTGGAAGGGCAGACAGGTTGGAGCTTCAAAGGCAAGGTCATCCCCAGGTCCTGATGCTGAGACTCGGGGTCCAGTCTCTGCCTGTTGCTGAGGCTCGTTATCTGAAGTCCCCATTGCCCTTCCCCTCATCTGAGAGCCAGTGACTCACCCTACCCAGGGTGGCTTTTGCCGAGACTGGGAAGGACCATAGGCCAGGAGCTTAAGAAGTTGGGCGTGAGCTCAGGCCATTCTTTAGTAAATGGCTCTTGACTTAAACTGATGAGTACTATCTGCGGGGTACGTGTGGAGCATGTTTTGGGGTTCCTTTCGGTGTTAATGAGATAAGAGGAGAAAGGAACGAACTTTCAGCCAATGACGGCCTGCACATATCCCACTGAATGCATGCATCAAAACCAGCAAATATTTCCAGGAGGTTTTTACAAAAACTCACAAAGAACAGGGTCTCAAAAACCCCCATTCTTAGGGAAGAGTGTCCATCAGAGCTAGGGGCCTGTTTTAGGAGGTGACTGCCTCACCCAGCACTGTCCTTGCTTCTCCCTGCCTGTCCTTCACACAGTGCTGGCTAAGCATGGCCGACTTGCAGGCCCAGGAACAGGGACTGCAGCTCAGTGTTGTTGTGCACACCCGCCACCCATTTCTCTGGCACCAGATCAGGAGGGCACCAGGTTGTCCAGGCTTACCCTGTAGGGAAGGCTTTCCCAGGATGTTAAAAGCTGGAAAGGTTGGGATTGGGGAGATGGCTCAGCCAGGAAAGTGTCTGCTGTGGAAATAAATCCTTGGAGATAAACATATCTCCTGAAAGGTGATGTGGGAGTCTCCTCTGTGTGTTGTGATTACCATTAATGAATAAAGAAACGGCCTTGGCCTGTTGATAGGGCAGAACTTAGGTAGGTGGGAAGGACTGGACTGAATGCTGGGAGAAAAAAGGGTGGAGTCAGAAGCCGTGGAGCTGCCAAAATCAGACTGTCGAATCTTTGCTGGTAAGCCACTGCCACATGGCAATATACAGATTAATAGAAATGGGTTAAATTAATATAAGAGTTAGCCAATAAGAATCTAGAGCTAATGGGCCAAGCAGTGTTTTATTATTTTGGGTGTAAGCTAGCTGGGCGGCTGCAAAGAACAAGTGGCCCCCTCCTCCAACAGAAAGGAAACAGAAAAGATGCTCCACATGTACCCCGAAGGCGGTGTTCATCAGACACTTTCAGAACCTGAGGCAGATGCCCAGGACCCTTGTAAAATTTGGGCATAGTGTATGTGTCTGTGTTCCTAGTACTAGGACTGTAAAAATAGGCAGATCCTGGGAGCCCACTGTCTCCTAGCTGAATCAGTGAGCTCCAGGTTTGTCGGATGACCCTTATTTCAAAAGCTAAGGCAGAGAACAGCAGAGGAAGACACTCAGCAGTGACCTCTGGTATCCACACTCAAATGCACGCATACGCACATGTACATACCCACGTGAATATGCACACGTGTGCACACATACACACACCACACGCGTGTTTAAAGGGTCACCAAACCAAACCAAACCAAACCTAGAAAGGTCTCAGACAAACAGGAAGGAATTGGTTACTTTGATATGAAGCCCAAACAGATGTCATTTGCCCTTTTTCTCCTATCAACCCCCTCCCTTGGAACCACCTGTTGACACTAATGAGCACACTGATGCCGCCCGCCCCAAGCCCAGTCCCTTCAGTGGCGTTGTGAACAGACCCGAGCTTCACATACGCTGGCCGTGTCCTCTGCCGCACAGCTGCAGCTGGAGCCCTGATTCCCGCTGACATCCTTGTGTCTGAACTGCTAACTTCCTCTGAACATCCCTCACCACGTTACACCCTCTACTGGTAGAAGTTCTCCCTAAATAAGAACATGAAGCTCAAATTTCTAGTTCAAGCCTACTTAAATATAGGGATTGACTCAGAAAATACAAATTATGAGTAGTTTAAAATTAAGCATTCGTTGTTAAATATTAAATGTCTTGGTTTGATGATGTACTGGGGATTTCACGGCGGTTTTTCTTTTAAATTATCAGTTCAATCAAGAATGGATGCAGCTGTGCTTGGGGCACGGCGACCAGCAGGCCGGCATCTTACTTATTCCCGTCCAGGCCTTGGCTGGCTGTACACTTAAGAGATGGATTTCCCAAGAGTCTTATCCCTGGCCAAAGGCCTCAGTTTGCTTCCAAGTTGCTGCTGTAATCTGTGGATTAAAAAATGCTTTCCTCATGGAGAACATTGTTTGATGTTCTGTGCACAAGCGTTCTGCCGTGTTTATCACTGAAACCTAACAAAGCATGGCATGTTTACCTCCTTCAAAGAGATGGAACTTCTGGGGACAAATACAAAGAGAAAGCAGCTACAGGCCCTTGTGGTTCTGACTCACTGCCGCTCCCATGAAACTCTGACCTTATTTCTAACCCGTTCCCAAAATCCCCGGTAGCAGTCTCAGGATGTGCATCTGGGGTTGTTTAGTGTCCACAGTTAACTGTCCACTCTTGTCTTGGTCACTGTAAGACTTGGCACCGTGAAGTTGAAAGATTTCATATTTGTGTCTATGTTTCTGATGACAATGACTTGACCCTTGGAGCTTATGAGCTAGACTAAGGGTAAAGCAGTATAAACATGGATGTCCGCCTTCCATTCAGTCTGCCCTTCTCGGACTTTAATGAGTGTACACATAGCCTGGGAATCTTGTTAAACTTCAGACTCTGAGCCAGTATGTCTGGGATGCAGCCTGGCACTCTGGATTCTTGGTCCTTTTGTTTCAGGTTGAAATGTGTTTTATGGAGGCCAGGGAGATAGCCCAGGCAGCAGAGCATTTGTCTCAGAAGCATGAGGACCCGAATTCTGTACCCAAAACCCTTGTAAAAATGTTGGGCGTGATGGCAACAGCTTCTCATCCCAGAGCTGAGCCTCACGGAGGCCGAGACGAGAAGCTTGCTGGAGTCCTTGGCTAGTTAGTAAGCCTGGCCTAACCAGCGAGCTCCAGACCTCTTATTAGGGGGCGCCATGTCAAAGGAGAGGCGGAGCAGCTTCCTGGGGATGACACCTAGGGTTGTCTTCCAGCATCCACGTGCACGTGAAATTTCATGCCTGAGCAAAGAAAACTATTTCCTTTCTTTGTCCACTGTAACCTTGCATGAACAGAAACACCAGGCCGCAGGTGCACTAAGTAACTCCGAGACCTCATTAGCATGGCTTCCCTTTGGGTGTGGCTCCTTACTGTCTTCTCTCTCCACTGGTGTATGTGTCTTGGGGCAGCCCATGGTTGGTCTTATGTAGTTCACTGTTATGTACTTTCCCCTTGACTGCTGGGTTTCTGCAAGCATCCCCTGGGCTGAAGACATCACACGGGTCTCTACTGGGCCGGAAAGGATAAATAAGTCATCTGGAAACAACCAGGGCCCCAGGAGGCAGACTCTAGGGGTTGGGGATCGCGTTTTAAGCAGTGAAAGAGTGGACAGAGCAGGTGGTGAAGGAAATGGGATGGGCATGAAGGTGAAGTTAACTTTGCCATAAGACTCCATGGGATAAAATACGTGTTATCAGTCCTTAGGGGACAGATGCCACAACTCCATGAGCCTGTTTGTTCCCAGCTAGTCAGATGGATTACTTTCCAATTTTCAAAGTAACATTTCAACTCCTTTCCTGTATTTTGGGTCCATAATACTGTCCTTAGCACTGTTTCCATACGTGTGTGTGTGGTGTGTATGTATACATGCATATATATACATACATATATATGTGTATAGATACACACACACACACATATAACTGAGGGCTTTAATGGCCTGACCCACGGTGTAGTATTCCGATCCTACAGCTGTGTTCCTTCAGTTTTAGAGTGCCCCGTGCTAGACAGCAGAGTGTACTGAACACCAGCACTGCCGCCGTCCTATCAGTGATAAATGGGTCTTATGTGAGCCACCGAGAGGCAGAGAACTGGCCTAGTACTGGGAGTCACACAAACCATCATCCGTGTGCCAGCTGGAGCCGCCCACAGAGTTCCTGGAAGGAAAACATAGCAGCGACATCACTTTCTGAACAAGTGTGTGGCTCCAGCCTTCCACCTCCCCTCGGAGCTGCCCACATTGCCTCCTTTTCTTTCCAGGAGAGCTGATCAGTTCCTGCTTATGGTAGTTTGAATGTAACTGGCCTCCATGGACTCATAGGAAGTGGCAGTACTGGGAGGCATAGCTTTGTTGGAGGAAGTGTGTCACTGTGGGGGTGGGCTGTGAGGTCTCTCATATATGTGCTCTCAGATCACGTCCTGTTGCCCAAAGTCCAAGATGTGTGAGCTCTCGGCTCCTTCTCCAGCGCCAGGCCACTATTGCACCCATGGACTTCTTGCCTGGTAGGTCGGTATTGCAGCATGCAGGGCGTGCACGCTGACTATGTGCATTAGTGACATTTTCCCCACCAGTGTCCCGAATAGCACCTTTCAGTACTATGAAAATCGGCCATTTAAATAAAGATACTACTAACAGAGTTTTGTAGCTGTGTTTGCATTGTTTATCTCTTGCTACTGTAATTCAGCTAACATTTTTAAGTGTTTGCTTAAAAGGTACATGCCGGCAAATGATTTCCTATGGAGCCAGTCATCATTTTGAAGGTGCCACAAAACATAAAAGTATGGATTTATTAATAACAAAAAAGATTCATAATTTCAAATAGACAAGTCCATCCTCTTGTGGTGGGTTCTGCACGTATTTTGATACTTGTTAGGACCATTTGGAGTCCTGGCCTCCAGCTGCTCTTCCCTGCTAGAGATCTTTACTTTCCTTCTGATTTGAGTTACTAAAAGCTGTGTCAAAGTTGTTTACCAGCTCTGCTTCATGAGCGAGCACGTGTTGTCTTGGCCTTGAGGATCAGAGGATAAGGTTTTCACCTGTTGGCCCACCTGATTGTTGGGTATATCTCCGTGGTGCTTTTGAATAAAGGGCTTCTTATCAATGACTAGAGGTCCGTGTCTCTGTGTGTGTGTTTGTGTGTTTCAACCTCTAGCCCCTTGCCCGAAGCTCGCGAACTGTATGGTAGCACATAGAGCGCAGACAGGCGTTGTGCGCTGCAGATACTTGCTACCACCCTTTGTTTTCCAGTGGCATTCGAGGAAACAAAGCTGTTCTGGGATTAATTCCAGCTGCCAGTTGGTCATTTACCAGGGGAGCTAGTTGTCGTTTAAGTTGAATGACTATCACTATCCAAGCCAGGAATGGAGACAATAAGAACTTAGCAGAAAAGAAGCTTCAGATTAGAGATCAAGAATTCATTTCCATCTGTGAGAAGTTTGGTGGCTCCTGCCCATCTCTTAAACTGTGTTTCATCATGAGTAGGGAAGTTCTGGTTCACTCCACCCAGCAGTGACTATGACCAGTGTTGGGAGGAGGCCGCTTGTTCGTTTCCCGGCCACACAGACTCCCGAAAATAATCACACATAAACTAAATTATTTAAATCACTGCTTGGCCAATCACTTAAGCATATTGCTAACTAGCTCTTCTATCTTTGGTTAACCCATTTCTATTATTGCATATTTTATCATGAGGCTTATGGCCTACTGGCAAGGTTCCAGGTCATGGCTTGTGTCTTTCCCCTCTGGTGGCTCCATGGCATCTGATGACTCTGCCTTCTTTCTCCCAGCATTCAGTTTAGGTTTCCCTGCCTCGCTCTACTTTGCCCTATCCCAGGCCAAGCCAGCTTCTTTATTCATTAACCAATGAAAGCAACACATATACAGAAGGATTCCCCACACTAGATCAGCCATGCCCCAGGGCTGAACTGAACTGAGCAGATTCTCCACTCACTGTAGAATACCGCAGTCTTAACTCCAGGGAAGAATGTGCTCTAAAGCACGGTTACCCATTCACTCCTCACGTCTGCAGAAAGACAAAAGCTTATGTTCAGCGAGTTAAGTGGCTTGTACTTGAATTCATCTATCGGAGGCAGGATCTGCTCTGAAATTCAGAGACAGCGGTCTGATAAGCTGAGAGGGAAATATTAAAGCAGTGTCTTAGGGTTTCTCTTGCTGTGAAGAGACGCCATAACCAAGGCAACTCTTACAAAGGAAAAACATTTAATTTGGGTGGCTTACATTGTCAGAGGTTTAGTCCATTACCATCATAGGGGGATGGTGGCAGGAAGTCACCCTGAAACACTGGGTCAGTGGCCTCAGGACCCATTATATAACATTGAAACGGCACCTAGGAACATGGGTTTTTCTCAACATGCTCTGTTCATTGAATATGGCCCAGGTTTCCAGTTTTTCTCTACCAGCTTACTGCTTCATACATTAATCTTTCAAAAATACCTTTGTACTTTGTTTTTAATTAATAATTTAATACGATATATATTTTGGGCATATTCTTCCCCCCTCCGTACTTCCCCCAACCTCAACTCTCCTGCTACTCCATTGGACATTCTCAGCTTGAGTAACACGTGGGACTTTGGCTTTGGATTACAGCCAATTTCTCCCTTTGCCTGGCATTTCTGGGGGCTGTTGTTTCTTGCAGCCATTCCTTACAGTAGACTTAAAAAAAATTGTTTCAGGCTAATAGTAAAATTGAGCCGGGTGTACTGAATGTTAACCAAACGGTGTCCCTTACATGCACAACCTGTCAACATCCTGTCCCAGAGCCTGCCCCTTGTTAGAGTCAGTGAGCCTACACTGACATGCCAGCATCACCCACAGTCGCAAGTGACTTCAGCATTTACTGTGAGTGGTGTACAGCATGTACGGTGAGTGATGTGTTTTGATATATGTATGATATAAAATGAGTTTGTTATAGTATCATATGTCATATAATAGCCCTCAAAATCCTGTCATATGTCATTCCTAGCCCTCAGAATCCTATGTCTGCTCTGCCCCTCCCTCCCCTGATCCTTGAAGCACTAGTTCTATAACTTTGCCTTTTCCTATTATCATATAGTACATAGCCATTTCAGATTAGCTCCATCCTGTTAGGAATGTGTATTAAAATTTCTTCCATGTCTCTTATGGCATCACAGCTCACTCATTTAGTATTTATTTTTCCATGTTGAGTAATATTCTATCTGTGGATATTTCACGTTTGTTCATTTGTCATCAGTTGGTCATCTTGCTCTACCTAGACAGAAGCCATGGACAGGGAAGATCTTCAAGAACTTGTCTTTGGCTCCAGACCCCTTGAAAGATGGGTCCCTTCTTCTGTCTCTCGTTTGTCTATTGGAGGACATCTTAACTGAAACGTGGGCAATTATGAGAAAAGCTGTTACAGATGTTCATATGGGTTAAAGCTGCTGCCCGCATCATGGGGATGCCTTCCTCTTCTCTGGGCAAGTGCTGAAGAGAGAGTTTGCTAGACTCTGGCAAGTGCTTTCTAGCTGTGTAGGAAGTGCTCAGACTGTGATCCACAAAGGCTGAATCACTTTGGATTCCCACGTAAAACAAGACTTCCTACTGCTCCATGCCCACACCACGGCTCACTGCTCCCCACAGTCTGGATTCTGGCCATCCCAATAAGTGGTACATTTGCACACATTTGTCTCTTCTCACCCCTTTCTCAGGTGCTCCCCAAGTGGTCTCTCTGCCCTCTCTGTATCTTAGAGGTTCAAATCCAAGGAATTTTTATCAAGGAGATCTCATGCCTTCCGGCTAAGTTTGCCAATGGCCCACAACAAGAGGACCAAGGGAGAAAAGACTTTGGGATTGATTTCCTTAGCCCCCTCCCTCCAATAAATTTGCTTTCTACCTCCCTTCAATAAAAGTCTTGTTATATGAGGGGCCAGAACACATGAAGTCCCTGCCTACACTTCAAAAGCCCACTGTTAAACTCTCAACATCTACAATTTGGATGGATCCTGTTTGTCCCCACCCAGATCTTGGCTCATGCACTGCACACAGCCAACTACCTTCCCCTGAAAAGATCTGATCAGTCACTTGGCTATGGTGCTTGGCCACTCACACACAGGCTCATACTAAAACCTCAATTCTAACTGTGGGGCTCAATCATTCACCCCCTACACAGAATAAAATGCATTTTCCCTAGGCAGAGCTGGGTTTACTAAGGTGTGTCTGTTAGGGACTGGTCATCCTGGGCAGAGCAGCAAGTATTGTTTGGGGGGTGGCGGGGTATTTCCTCTGTCCCTTATCGGTTCAATATATTCCTTTGTGTTGTGCTGGCTGAGCACCCCTCATCACCAGGACTTTCTTCATGCCCTTCTCAAAATCCAGGTCTATCTTCCCTGGGGAGATTTCTCAGCAGCTCCCTTCCCTCCTGGATGCTTGCAGTCCCACCCAGGGCAGAACGTGGCCATCTGTCACCTCGCTGTACCCCAGGCAGGTTTCTCTTTGCTTAGGGAAAGCTCCATTTGCATGCCTCACAGGCTAGGTGAAGATGGTCAGGCCAAGGGCCTCTCCCTTAGGTTCCAAGGCCACCGCAGTCCCAACCACACTTCCTGAAGAAAGGGAGGCAGATTCAGGAAGATCAGTTTTCCACCAGAGGAAACATTCTGGATTCTGGCCATCCCAATAAGTGGTATATTTGCACACATTTGTCTCTTCTCACCCCTTTCTCAGGTGCTCCCCAGGTGGTCTCTCTGCCCTCTCTGTGTCTTAGAGGTTCAAATCCAAGGAATTTTATCAAGGAACTCTCTTGCCTTCCAGCTAAGTTTGCCAAGGGCACACACAACAAGAGGGCCAAGGGAGGGAAGACTTTGGGATTGATTTCCTTAGCCCCCTCCCTCCAATTGCTTCACTGTTTCTACCTCCCTTTAGTAAAGTCTTTAGTAAAGTCTGTAAGGCAATGGTTGGGGCTGGAGACCATAGACTTTACTGGGAGAGGATGTGAATTTTATGGTCTTATTAGTTTATTACTTTTATGGTTTTATTACTCTTTAATATTCTGAAGCTGTTGGGCATGAGAGTGAGCTTCTTAGTTGTTTGATTGACTGACATACGCTCTTACCATAGAAATTGCCTTGAAGCTCAAACAGGTGACTAACATCGATCAGGCAGTGACAGGGACCAGACCTGTTCTTGTCTATTCTCACAGAGACTGGCTGTGACTTCCTGTCTCCCACAGAAGAAGCCTCAAAGAACACAGGCCAGACCAGAGTGTAGGCAAGTGAAGGCGGGGTCTGTTCCTCTGTTGCTCTTCTGTGTGGTACACACACAGCCTCTTCAGCGGTAAAACTGAAACAGGAAATCAAGGCCCCGTGACTTCCTTTTACCTTTGGTGAGCTCTGAGGACAGTCCGTTGTTTAGGAGGGGCTGGCACTATGAGGTGATTTTCATGTTTAGAAAAAAAAACCTAGACACTTTGCATCTTTTCTCTCTTGGTGCAAGCAATTAAAAATCAATATGGAAAATAGACCATCGTCCTGGCCTCCCAGTGCAACCTAGACAATGCCCCAGAGACCATCCAGGTGAGTCTCCCACCCTGCCTGATAGCTCACACCCTCACAGTCCTTTCTGTCTGAGCTCATTAACAGGAGTAAATGGAGTCATAAAGAACTGGTGGTGGGGTCCGTTTTTGTTTTCTTGTTGTTGTGGGTTTTTTGTTTGTTTGTTGAGACAGCGTTTCTCTGTAGCTTTGGAGCCTGTCCTGGAACTAGCTCTTGTAGCTCAGGCTGGCCTTGAACTCACCCCGAAGGCAGGGGTTCAAGGCCTATGATGCCCCCCCCCCCAGGTTCTTACCCTTGAAGAGCAGGGAGTCTGTTTTCTCTGCTTGTTGTTGCTGACAGCAATTTGCTACAGTCCATACTTGAACGTTCCCAAGAGCCTTCAAGTTACAAATTTTTACCCTTCACTACCGGGTGGGCTGGAAGACACTCCTGGGCAGATGCCCTAAGTGGGGCTGCCGGCAGAGGAGCCGCAGAGCAGGAGATAACTGCTGTAAACTTTTTCTTTTTCTGCCCTGGAAATGCAAGGGCAGCCCATATATGACGGTTGTGAGCCACCATGGGGATGCTGGGAACTGAACTCAGGACCTTTGGAAGAGCAGGCAGTGCTCTTAACTGCCGAGCCATCTCCAGCCCCAGATAACTGCTGTAACATTTCTGGAATGTCAACGAGAAACAGCTGGTATGAGAAAGAGAGCCAAGGATGCAAACCCTGTCGGGTCCACTGTCCAGAGAGTCCTGCCGTCTGCACCGAACCCTGCACTGCCAGAACTCGATACCTGGCTCCAGCCTGACGTCAGTCTCTGGAGACTGATTCCCCTGAAGGCCCTTCTCAGCTCTTCAGTTCAACTGTCTCACACCTCTGTGAAACCATCTGCTGCAATTTTGTTCTAGCAGTAAGTTAAAGTCCATTCTCTCTTCTTCTCCCTCCAGGTTCTTAAGAGGAGAAGCACAGAGGCTCCCTAAGCACGGCCCAGCCAGCCTTGGTGCTGGGTGGTCTGGCCCGTTCTCACTTCCTGTCTCTCATTAATAAGCTTTGGAGTACATACTTTGGGTATTGCGAGACAGTAGTAGGTGCCAGGTACTAACGATTAAGTAAGACTTCTATAAGACATAAGTCCCTGGGAAGGTACCAGAGAGCAGATGTGCAAAGGGCTGTACTGCCATTCACCAGTGTGGGTCCTGCTTTGGAAAAGAAAACCAAGCATGGTTTCTGTACCTATCTTAGGAGGCTAATGTCACAGAACACTAAAGCTACCAAGCTTCAAGAGAAGGGCTGGCCAGAAGGTGGTGGCGCACGCCTTTAATCCCAACACTCAGAAGGGAGAAGCAGGCAGATCTTTGTGAGTTCGAGGTCAGCCTGGTCTACAAAGTGAGTTCCAGGACATCCAGGGCTACACAGAGAAACCATGTCTTGAAAAAGAAAAAGAGAGAGAGAGAGAGAGAGAGAGAGAGAGAGAGAGAGAGAGAGAGAGAGAGAGAGAGAGGGGCTGATCCCAGCTTCTGGAAGGACATAAGTCCTCTTTCTCTCTCCCTCTCCTGCTAATTACACAAACCAGCCTGGACAGCGTACGGTAGAGAGCACAGGATTTCCGTCAGGTGGAAAGAGAGCAGAGTCCCCAGTGACCTGGGTCTTGGAGATTTCTTTTTGCCTCCAACGCTCATGCTTGGAACTGAAGTAGCCAGCAACCTGGAAGTGCCAACAGGTGGAGACAAAAAGACAGGACAAACACCTGTGCCTCATCATAGCAAGAGGAAGGCGCAACTTAGCAAGGCAACAAGTGAACCTTCAGGCTGCAACCGAGTGGCTGCCCATCTCTAGCCACACAGCACAGCAGAAAGCGGGTCCTATAGCAACCAGTGAAGAGAAATGCCGAGCCACAGCTTCCCCCGCCCTGCTGCCACGGGTTAGGAGCCCATGCCAAGGCTGTGTTTGAGGATACCAGTGTAACTAGGGGCCAGTGTTAGCAGCCTGAATTCTCAGCTCGATGCGGGGGGGGATTAGGTGAGACGTAGCTCTTGTTGACATTAGCAGCTCATTTTGGTGGTGCTAGCTCTTAGTGTTGTCGTGGTATCTGAATCCACCGGGAGGAAATCAGAGACTTAGACTCAATTCAAATTGCCAACAAAATGGGATCATCTAAACTGAATCCAGCTGGCTAATTCCAAATATACACCTTTTCGCATAAAATTTTTTTTTACATTAAATGAATTTATTCTTACTGCTAGCAGAAGGACAGCAGCGTTAGAGCCAATACAACATGCCGTGCGGACGGGAACTGAGGTTTTCGAGGTGGACATCAGAAAAGTGTGTATCATAGCTATCCATGGACTCCACAGCGGGGCAGGAAAACGGTTTTACCCCCTCAGCTGTTTCTTACTTTCCTGCTATGTGGTAATAAGACCATTCCTTTCCTATAGCCACATGCAGGCAGGTTTTACAGAAGCAAAGGCAGCTGCCAACATCTCTTAGAGAGGGCTTTTACCGTTGTGAAGAGACACCATGGCCACGGCAATTCTGATAAAGGAAACATTTAATTGAGGTGGCTAGTTTACTGTTTCAGAGGCTCAAAACATTATCAGCATGATCGGGACATGGCGGCATACAGGTAGACATGGTGCTGGAGTGGTTGAGTATCCTACATCTTGCAGGCAACAGGAAGTCAACTGACAGACTGGGCAGTATCCTGAGCATAGGAGACCCCAAAGCCCGCCCTCACAGTGACCCAGCTCCTGCACTCTGACAAACCACAATCCTAATAGTGCCCGCTCCCTCTGAGATTATGGGGCCAGTTATATCCACGATAACGCACCCTCACAGCGTAATCCTTTTCTTATCTCACCTGCAGGCTATTAGGGCCTCCCAGGCATTCCAGAGCCAAAGGTCTGGCCCTTAAGGGACGCCTGGCTCCACTCTTTCTTTTAGTCATCCCAGGGGACCTGAGCACACTAATGACTGGGACAGAGCAGCTCATTCCTGGGCAGGCAAGAGCTATGGCTGACTGCAGTGCCCTCACAGTGTTACAAGGTTCAAGCACGCAGGCTAATCAGTTTTTGCTTACTTCCAGATGGGAAACATGAAGAGAGTAGCAGTAACATCCAAATGGCTCCTGGAGGAGGGGGAAGGTTGCTCGTGGACTCCAAGAGATGGTTCAAGTGATAACCGCACCAGGTCTCCGCAGTGCTGCACTATAATCGGAGAGGATGGAGAGTCTGACGTTGCTAGGCTAGAGTGAAATTACTAGCTCCCCAGATAACCTTCCCTGGTACCCATAAGAAGGGCAGCAGTGGAACACAGCAAGAAACCTGCCAGGAATTTCCAACCCAAAGCAAACTGGTTTCAAAGAATTGTTTCTACCAGTTACCACGCTCAGGAGCTGCTGACTCCTTCCCTGAAGTTCCTGCAATCACAAATACGATATATGCCTGGACATGGTCCAGGAAGGTCTTCCTGGGGTGGCACTTGGACCATCCTTGATGAGCCAATCACAGAAGTACCCCAATGTGCATGCACATCACTCTGTCAACTACAAAACTCAGCACTAAAAGCAAAGAATTGAAGAGCCTCGTGTAGAAACCCCAGGGGTCTTCTGCAACTGCTGACTGTACCTTTGCCTTTCCATGGAGAAGCGGTGTCTCCATGGTGAGAAAGCCATTTAAATCAGAAGGTGTATGTAAGAATCTTACAGTCCATTCCCCCAAAGACCTCCCTTTAAAATTACAACAGGAGAATCTCAACTGGAATTAAAAAGTCAAATAATTAACACCAACACAAATTACAGGCATGTTAGGTTTTCTGACAAGAAGGCAGCCATAATAAAAATCCTTCCACAAAAAACATCCTGAGTGTGTCTGAGGAAAATGAATAGGAAGCCTCAGCAAGCAAACGGATCGTAAGGAAAACCAAACACAATTTTAGAACTTATAAGTATAACAAACTCAATTTGGATGTGCTTAACAATATTGTAGGAAACAAAAAAACAGAACAACAAAAACAACAACAAAAACACAATAAACAAAAAAACCAACTGACTTCAGAGTTCTCACCAGACACTGTGGGGACCTAGAGGAAGTGGCATGGTATTTCTCAAGAGTGAAAGGAAAAGAATTGTCAACCTAGAAAATTGCATTGAGCAAAAATGTTCTAAGGATGGAGGAATGGTAAAGGTGTTCCTCCACGAAGGAAAACCTATTGTCATCAGAGTGACCCTAACTGACAGACAACATGCATTCTCTAAGTAAAAAAGATATGGGAAGAAACTTGGGCATTAAGTAAGGACAAGGGAAAGAATAAAAACATCTATAATTACATTTTCTTTTTCTTCTTTAGATTTTAAACCATGTTTGGCCGTTGAAATGGAACATGAAAAAGATTATTCAAAGCAACCACCACTTTGAGAGGTCTCGCTGCAGGGAAGAAGGGCTGATGATAATTTTCATTGTCAACTGGACTGGATTTGGAATCACCCAGGGGACACACTTCTGATTGTGCTTGTGTTTCCAGAGGTTTAACTGGGAGGGCTAGACCCACCCCTAGCGGCACCACTGAAACGTGACTCCAATTAGTCTGATCAATAAAAACCAGGTGGCAGATATCAGGGTAGAAACCTGGAAAATCAATAGCCAGGAGTCTCCGCCCCGTTTATCAGTTTGTCTCCTCCACTTCCTCAGTGCTGGGATTAAAGGCATGAGCCACCACTGCCTGGCTTCTATGGCTCACTAGTGGCTAGCTCCGCTCGCATCTCCAGGCAAACTTTTATTTGTCAGAGCACAAACAAAACTTCACACAACATACCATCCCACAGGCTGGGGACCTGCGCTTAAGAAAACAAAAGGAGAAAGTGAGCTGAGCACTAGCCTTCATCTCTGTTCAACGTGATGAGCCGGCTCATGCTCCTGGCACCATGCCTCCATACGGCAATCTTAACCCACAATACAAACCTTTCTCCCTTAGGCTGCTTTTCCTCAGGTGGTTTCTTCAAAGAAATGAGGAAAGAAACTCATTTTCCTAGTACCCTGATTTCCTGATGAAGGGAGTTGTTTCAGGAAATCAGGTGGTACTGAAGAGCTGGGCCGTCCTGAACACATGGCTCTTGGGACATCTGAATTGGTTTGTGGGAGGCTTACAGAGAGTGTGAGGCTGTGGGCTAGAATCCCCAGGAGGTGGGCAAAAAAGAAAAACGGAGATCAGAAAGACCAAAAACTAAAGTGGTAAATCTAAGTGCTAGCCTGTCAATAATTACATTAAATATAAATGATCTAAATAACCTCAATTTAAAAAGATAAAGGGGCTGCATCAATTGCTCAGTGGATAAGAGCACTGGTGCTTATCCAGGGGACCTGGGTTCAATTCCCAGCATCCACAAGGTGGCTCACAACCATCTGTAACTCTGAGGACTCAGCACCCTCTTCTGGCTTTCAGAGGCACTGCATGCACACAGTGCATAGACTATATGCAAAGAAAACATCCATATGCAGAAAATAGAATAAAAATAATAAAAAGATTTTTTTTAAATATTTATTTATTATGTGTACAGCATTTCTTCCATGTATGCCCGCATGCAAGAAGGGGGCGCCAGGTCTCATTATAGATGGCTGAGCCACCATGTGGTTGCTGGGAATTGAACTCAGGACCCCTGGAAGAGCAGTCAGTGCTCTTAACCACTGAGCCATCTCTCCAGCCGAAAATTTTTTTATTAATCACCTTATTAAGGTTAATGAGAACCCCATGAGCTGATGTGGCTTGCCAGAAGGACAGACGTGGCCATCAAAGGGTAACAGGAGGGGACCATATCATGAGGCAAAATGAGGCAAAAGTGTTAGCATTCAAGACATTACCACCGAAGTAAGGGTGCATGACATCACTGCATGTAAGTCAGAATGACCTAAAACCCCCCCCCCCAAAAAAATTAAAAAACTTTATTTTTGAAAACTATGAAATTTTAGGGCGAATTTATCTACAGGAGAGGGAACTCAGATCTGCTGGCAGGGAGGGATTGTTTTCTGGGGGAATAGTATTTTGTGTAAAGATTTCATATGTAAATACATAACTGCTAAATAGCTTAGTGTACATTACATATAATATAAACTTAGTATTTATATACTATAAGCCATAGGTCTATTTATATAGATAAATGTGGGAAGAATTTTACTGGCTTCAAAAATTATTTCCATCTCCGCTATGAGGTTTCAAATATATGCTCACCCAAGCTGCATCTTTCCTTCCAGTGTTTGAAGATGACCTCATGCCTTTTAAATGAACACTTGCTACAAGATGGTATCATAATGGATTCTGCCAAAATCCTGTGATTCTGCCCACCGCACCGCAGATAAAGGAGTACCTGTAGGTTTAAAAGATTTATAATCTGTAAGGTGAAGACTGGCAAGCCTCTAGATATCCCAGAGAAGGGAAAACTATCTTGACAGCAAGGCAAACCAGTCTTCTCAAGGGTCTTTCACCCTTGTGTCTCTCAGGCATCACATGAGCACAAGTTGCCATCTCATAAGAAAGCACAAAAAGAACCAAAAGAGGTCATATCGGCGACAGAAAAGGGGACCTGCCGCCAGCAAGGAGACTAGGCAAGAATGAAACAACTCCCTTCGTCAGGAAATCAGGGTACTAGGAAAACGAGGGTGCATTGGCATGAGCTAGGGCTCTGTTTCAAATGACAGCCAGTATATACTGGTGACACACAGGCAGCGGGTCTGTGTCTCACTGCACCGCAAGCCCCGACATGCTCATCCTCAGTCCACAATAATCTGCCCCCCAAGGGCACCCTCCCCACATCTCTCTCAGGGACCTCTCTGATTTAGCAGTAGTGATTAATTTCAATAAAAAGCCTAACACCAAAATCAGGCAAATATGTTTAATTTTTTAAAATAACTGATGGCAAAATAAAATATTTACATCACATCATAATGTGTAAACATGTAAGGTCTCTGTACAAAGAAATATACATGCAAAAAATAATGTAAAAATCTTAACTGAAATAATGAAAGAAACAGTACACAAATAAAAGCTATGAGGTTACACATCCAGTTTCTGAATCCAATTTCTCTTAAAAAGTTTCTGTACAATTTTACAAGAAATAAACAAAAACCCCAACAAAGGAATAAATAAAATACATTGGAAACTGCAAAGCTTAATTATGCCAGTTTATGGCTCAAGACCCAGATGTCTGGCTGGCTTGGGAAGCAAGCTGGTCTCTTTTTTAGTGTATTTCACACAATGAAGATTAAAAAGATATCCAGAGAAAATTCAAGCGTGCCAGAAACCCAACTTCTTGTGTTGAAGGACTTCCCAGGCCAGCGCCAGCTCTGCCACAGTGATTCGGGCGCGGGTACCAGCCTCGGGGCGGCCAGTGCTTCACTGGCTTTCTCACCAAAAGCTGAAAATCCAGCCAATTACTATACAGAAAGTTGAATGTCAAAAAGTCTAAAAAGTAGTAAATGTTCAGACTGATTTTGGGAAAAAAAATAATACTTTGGCATTCTGAATAATAGCATAATAAAATTTAAAACATTACCCTATTATCCAGTTTTATATTCAGAGTATGAAATCACTTTTTACAGTCCTCAAAACTGACAAATTTCACCAAGAGTTAAGTGTCCTTGAACTGATGGCACAGGGCTACGACCCACCCCCAACACACACAACCATAAAGCTCACTTGCGAAGTATGTGCTTTTTCTATATATTTATTACAGGTACAACAGAAGTCTTCATAAATAGTTGCAGAAAATGTTAAAGCCACAACATTGCACATGATATGAAATAAAAACAAAAACACCCCAATGAGTGCATTTACAGTATTTTCATCTGACTGTATACCGGTCAACAATCTGATTGACGGCTTGGGATGGGGTTGGGGAGGGGGGCAGTGGGACTGGACTCAGCCCAAAGTCTTCACTGGATGGGCAGACCCCCTCAGATCCCCCTTAGGAAGGCCCAGGCGGTGGGTGGGAGGGGCGGGGTGGGGGAAATGCCAGACGGAAGGCAGGGAGAATCTTATGTACAAGTAAGGCCTACGTTTCATCAGAGCAAAACCATCCATTCTGTTTTATGCAAAAGACTGAGGTTGAACGTACGTTTCAGAAGCCAAGTCTGGTGCTTGGCAAGACGCACGCAGATGAGGCGCCTGGCAAAGCTCAGTGCCAGGTGGATGCCAAGAGCTGGCTGGGGCCATGGGAGTGGCTGCCACCTGGCGAGTCTTTCCCAGAAATACACAGTATCTTTGTTTTGTGTAACACCAGTGGTTTGAACATAGGCATGGATTTCCTTGAATCAATCTTGAAAATGTTAAATTTGCAAAATTCTATCCATGTTCATTTAAAAAAGTATCTTTTTTTTTTTTTTTTTTTTCAGAAACCTGAATAAAATACTGTGATACAGCGATGCGATCTCTGCCTTTGCAGAGGGTAACTGAAGGTCCTCCACCCCAGCGCAGCTTGCAGCTCTGAGCCCAAGTGCCGCTGGGCACAGCTCACTTGGAATGCAATCTCACACGATGAACAGCAGGCAGCCGGTCATTTAGTTTGGTTTGGTTTCCTCTTCAAAATTCAAATTAACAGCTGATTGGCAGGTGAAAGAGAATGAGAAAGAACTTCAAGATAGGTCAAACTCTAGGCAGAAGCCTGCTCTGTAAGAAGTTTTTAATGCTACGAATAGGTCGAACATCATTCTGGTGTTTGCGCCGCTCAATGAAGGAGGTCAGTCTGGACGTGTCGAGGACGCCCGTGCCTTTGCCGCTGCCATTTCCTGCCTGTAGCCACTGCTCCTGCAGGGCCAGTGCAGCCGAGGGACGCTTGGCCGGGTCCTCCTGCAGGAGGAAGCACACGAACTCCTTGGCCTTCTGGCTAACTCCTTTAAAGTAGTCCTCCGGGAAGCTGAAGTCCAGCCGGCAAATGTTCAGGCAGGTCTCTTCCACGCTGTCATCCAGGAAGGGGGATACGCCGCTGAGCAGCACATAGGTGAGCACTCCAACACTCCATGTGTCCGAAGTCAGGGAGACAGGGTTCCCAAGAATGATTTCTGGGGCTGCAAACTCGGGGTTCCCCAGCAACTGGTGGATATAGTAGGTGGTGTTGAGCTGGACAGCATCTCCAAAGTCAGTCAGTTTAATGGTTGGCTTGGCCAGACTCTCATCCACCAAAATATTCTCAGGCTGTAACAGAGGAGGAGACACCGTCATTGGCAGACATCCCTAGCTCATGCTCAGTCTGACCACTGTTCAGGATCCTATGGCAAGGTGGGAGTCAAGCGAGTGCCATCTGAGGAAGCTCTCTAGGCCGCTCTGCTCAGCTGGGAGCAGCTCTCAGCTGCAGGGTACTGTCTTCTCCCCCAGGCACTCTCAACTGGGTAGATTCTGTGCCAACTTGGCAGCACTGACGGGAACTTCTTAAATGTCTCCTGACCTAACATGCTCCCGACTAGGCCCTCCCAGACTGAAGGCAACTCTGGCAAAGACAAGGAATCTGCTCCGCTGCCAGCCTCTTCCCATTTGCCTCAGACTCAGGCAGGAAGAGGGGCTCTTGCATCTCGCATGGCCTATCTGGCCAGGTGGACCTCCCCTTGCCCAGCCTCCGTCCTGCCAACCTTTAGGTCCAGGTGCGCTATCCTGCAGTTGTGAAGGTATCGGACGGCTTCCAGAACTTCCCCCAGGTGCCCTCTGACCTTCCCTTCGGTGAGGCTTCCCCATCGTACCACGCAGTCCAGGAGGCGACCCTGGTCAGCCCTGCAGGGGAAGGAGGACACTTGTCACCTTTCAACTCAGACCATTTGAGAGAAATGAACCCACACTCTCAGGACTAAACCTCCACTGGATGGCACGGTACAGGGAGCGGGGGAAAAGATCCAGTCAGGGATGCAGCCTTGCTGGTGTTGCTATGGCAATGCTGGGCAGTACCTATGCACAGTAGACATTTGGATGTAAACTGCTGCTACAAGAAGGATGGGGTCACTCACCTCCCTGGGCACAGGCTCTCTTACACGAGAAGATGGGATGATAAAACGCTACATCCTATATGCATGCTTAGTCAAAGTTACCCTAATATGAACTATGTTTAATGATACAAAGTTCTCCATCAAAAGTTTGGCAGCATCTACTCACTGAACCTTCAATACCCGAGAAGCGGGCTCCACTGCCCGACTTTAGAGGAGGAGACAGAGGCAGAGAAGGCAGAAAACCTTCCCGAGTGTCCTTGGCTCGTGAACAGCCACTATTGGATGGAGGCTGCTCTGAATGCTGGCTGCTTTCAAAATGTAAGTCTAGAGGAGACCAACCACCTGTCTGTCAAGGAGTGGTCATTAGTGGGGAATCATGGCATTCTTAGGGTAATCAACTCTGTTAACGTCTGACGAGGCTGCACTGTGCTAGTTAAATGACAATGCCTTCCAGACGCTCATACCTTTGAATGCTTGGTCTCCAGTAGGTGGAACCTTTTGGGAAGATTTAGGAGATGTGGCTCTGTTGGAGGTGTGTCACTGAGAATGGGCTTTGAGGTTTCAAAAGCCCACACCATTCCCAGTTAGCTTGCTTTCTCTTCCTTGTGCTTGTGAATTTCATGTTAGCTCTCAGCTACTGCTTTAGCAATATGCCCGCCTGCTGCCATGCTTCTAGTCATGATGGTCATGGACTCTAACCCTGTGGAATGGTGAACCCCCAAATTAAATGCTTTTTGCTTTTTTTTTTTTTGTATAAATTCCCTTGGTCACGGTATTTTGTCATGGCAATAGAAAAGTAGCCAAGTAATATACCATGTAACTTTCCAGTAAAAGAACTAAGAGCCAGAGAGCTGGGGGTATAGGTGAGTGATCCACTCCTTGCCAGGCACATGTAAGGCCCTGGGTACAGCTTTGTACTAAAAAAGAAACACACTCCCTTCAACATCCTCACCCAACCCAAGCAAAGCTAGAGCTGAAAGAGCTGCAGCTTCAGACGAAGGCTGTGGGGATTCTGACGAAGACCTGTGTGATTTTTCCTGTTCAGAATCCCTGTGGAAGGCAGGCAGGAGCTACTGGCCGTCAAGATTACGAGAGAGCCTCCCGGGCATGGGGGCTTCCAGGCCAGCACTGGGCTTGTTTTTCCACACACAGTGCATCATTTTAGCTCATGACAGCTCTCCAGTGGCTAGGCCACCAAGGAGGAGGTGTCTGGAGAGATAGCTCAGCAGTCAAGAGCACTGATTATTCCTGCAGTGGACCCAGGTCCAATTCCCAGCACTCAAATGATTTGGCCATGAGTAGAGGCTCTAACATGGCAGCCTCTGATAACAAATCTTTGTAGATTGCCATGAGTCCTAAAACCACAGAGTCTGTTTTCTCAGAGAACAAACAGGATCAGCAAAAGTGTCGTGAGCTGAGGTAAGGGTGAGGAGGGGGGTACGCACATTTCCAAAACCAGGATATAACTGGTGGGGGTCTCGAAGGTGTCAAGAAGACCCACGAGGAGGGGGTGCTGGAGATTCTGCAGGATGCTAAGCTCATGGGTGACCTGGTCACGCTTCATCAACTTCTTGTTCACGAACTTGGCGGCCACTGCTCGTTTGGTTCCCTTCTGGTCGCATCTCTTAACCACAGCAAATCTGCCCCTGTAAGATTGGTCAGGGGGAAAGGACACAGGGACACGGCTGTGAGATGGTGACCTGACACCTACGGGGCTGCCATTCCTCCCTCCTCATGCAGGCCCTGGGCTTCCTGACCACTGAATGTGTGACGGGAACAGCTCACAGGAGCCTTGGCCTCACCATGCAGCTTCTACCTTTGTCCTCCTGGACAACATCACCATTCGGAGCTGACGTAAGTGCCCACAGTAGCCAGATAAATGTCCTTCCCACTCTTGAGGGGAGGGTCTTTTTGTTCTCTTGGCTTAAGCTTACTTGCAGTGTAGGCAAGTTGTCCCTTCAACTGAGGGTCAGGTCTCTGGTGCTGCGTCCCAGTGCACACCCAGAGCCCGAGCAGCACCTTGATGCTGTAAGGTTAAGATGACCTTGCTCTCAGGGTCAGCACATTGTGCTCACCCAGGGAAATGGATGAATGTGTGGCAGAGGCAGGGCAGGCTACGGGGTAAGTTACATCTGACACTCCTCCCAGAGGAAGTGGACGGTCAGTGGCTGGCTGCCCTAACTGTAGAATACAGAAAGAGTACAGTTGCTGATTTCTGAGCTTGGGCAAGCTCTGCTTCTGTTCTGGAATGCTCCACCGCCATGTGAGGAAGCACAGGGTGAGAGTCCGTGTAAGAAAAAGTCCTACATCCATTTCCGGACTGAGACTTGAGCGAGGTGTGTGCCGCCAGGATGAGCCCGGGAAAGATGAACAGAATGCCTGCCGTCACTCTGCAGTGTTGTGAGGGCTGGCACATCATTACTGCTAAGACGGTGTGGGGGACGGGTGGGGGTGAGACTTTCTGGTCAGTGATATGTAAATGGATATATACCACAGGAGCCATGTGGCCCAGAGTGGCCAACAGAATGGAGAAGGCTGCTGACAACTGCATGGGAAAGCTCTCCCAACCTGACGACTCAGTAGTCTTCTGTGCTCCTCTCCTGCCTGGGGACACAGACTACAGGCGGGCGGGTGCTGTATACTTCAGAAGGCAGCCAGAATTTAGAAGGGGACAGACTGTCTGTGGCATTGCTGAGCCAGTGTGGCCTTGGCAACCTCAGCTGGAGAGAAGTAGCCTCTTTATGTCGAAACTTCTTTGTTCCGTCAAGAGGAGCCTGATACTCCATCAGATCACAGGGTAACCCCTTCAAATCTCCACGAACAACCGAGCCAAGAGTGCACGGTTAGCCTTTCTCAACCGGCATCCTGAGAGAAGGAATCTACAATGCAAACATGCGCCTCTTCTCTGAACTCTTCCAAGGACAGCACCCAGCTAGTGCTCTTTTAGATGCCCAGTGGGGAAAGCGCTTGTTCCATCAGTGGATAGCCCATGGCGTTAGGCCTTCATTCTGGGATCCAACCAGTGCTTAACATCTAAAGCCCGTCAACCTGCCACTGCCTCCACAGGGTCATGTTCTCAACACTTTTTACCCCGTGGGACCCTTCTGGGGAGGTTATGGACCATGAGGAGGGAGTCTAGCAGGAGGAGGTTACAGCTCTGTCATGCTGTCTTTCCTGTCAGGACAGACTGAAACCCGCTGAGAACATGAGCTAGAAGAAACCCTTTCTGTCTTTTGCTTCTGTCAGGTACTGGCAAACACAGAGCCACTAACCCCCCCCACACAAGACAGTCACTCCTATCCATGGCAACATTCTCTGCTTATGGGTCTTGGATAACGAGCGATCTTTCTTTTGTGGAAGGGGTTTTGGGCTTCGCATCATACCTGCCGAGTTCAGCCACTTCACTGTAGAAGGAGTCAAAGTTATCCTTCCAGGTCACCATGATCCCATCACTTCCTGGACCTGCGAAAAGAACACCATTTCTTCTGAGCACATTTGTTTTTTCTTTTAAAAAACAGTGCTGCTGCCAGCAGCCGGAAGCTGGTGGTTATCTTGCCTCTGATTCCCTAGAGCCAGCACTACAGGTGTGACCCACCATGCTCAGCTCCTGAGTATACCCAAAGCAGAGCTTCTGGATAAGAAATCACAAACAAACCTCTACTGTCCAATATGGCCAGCACACATGACCACCTCGCATCTCTGAGAGGTAGTACCTCTCATGCCACAGTAAGACAGATGCACAGGACACTGGACTTAACATGAATAGAAGATTGGAAAGATCTCATGAACAATTTATAGGTATTGATTTCACATTAGAATCAAATACTGTTGATACATTAGATTAACCTAAATGTCAGTGAATCAAAAATTTGCTTTTATTTAAGAATGTGTAAAATTGTATTTGAGTCTCGTATCTGACTATTCCCTACAGACATTCTCTCACTGAGCCTGAAGTTAGGTTGGCAAACTCCAGTCAACCTCTTGTGTCTGCCCATCACAGCACTGAGGTCACAGGCATTCCCGTCACCGTGCCTGGCTTTTATTGTAGGTTCTAGGCATCTGGAGTCAGACTGTCATGCTTATGTAGCAAGTTGCTTTCACCCCGTGGGCCATCTCTCCGGCCTGACAGGCCTGATTTATGGTCAGTCACTCCTGGTCACCCAGACTCACAGCTTGTTTTCACAGTCTACAGAAGTCGAGGGTTCACTATGTTGTCTTAATGTTTACAGTGTTTTAGAGTATGTAAGTTATAAATGTGCTGCAGACATGGACAGTTTTATCATACATGCAGTTGGAAGTCACTTGCTAACAGTGAATATGGTATGATACACCCAAGTAAACAAGATGTCTTCTCTAAACCTTTCTTCTGTCCTAACGACACCACAAAACCCACAGGTGAGTGCATCGTTTAGTGCTTATCAGAGAAGCTTCTTGCAGTAGATGGGAGTTAGTACAGACTCACAAATGGACAGGACAGAGACTCTGCTCCTAACTTGGTCCTAACGGGGATGCCTTTATCACATTCCTCCCTCACGGCTCAGGGATCTATGTGGAAGAGGGGGTGGACAATTTTCAGGAAATAACATTTTCCAGGCACAACAGGGTGGATGCTCTTAGGAATTTACTAAGACACTGACAGCATGCATAAGGACTGACGATCCCGAGCCAGACAGAGTCCAGCATAGAGGAGGAGAGGGGGCACGGGGAATCTGCCTCTGAAATCCTAACAATTAAGGCTGCCTAAACAAGATCTGCACAATGACAACACTGAGTTGATGTGCTAATGTACGTGTGGGGTACTTCCCAAAAGCCTACCCCTAGATGAAGAGCTACAGGCAATTAAGGACTCAGGGAGACTCGGTGTTCTCCAGGGATGATGGATTATCCAATCCCAAGCGGCCATCTCTAAACACATGAGCAACACTAAATGGTTATAGCAGGCTGTGTGTGCATGTGCATATAACAATGATAATTGAAGGGGAGGAGGCAGAAATCTTAAATAAATAAATAAATAAATAAAAATAGTAATTGAAGAGGGCGAGGGAGTGGGGGGCATGGAAGAAGCTGGAGTAGAGAGAGGAAGGGCTAGAAATGATGTAAATATAGTATTTATGCACAAAATTAAAGACTTTTAATTGAAAAAATACTGTATTTTTCTCACATAAAAGCAAACATTTTTCCTTTATTTTTCACTAAAAAGGATTCAAAAAGTCCCTAAATAAATATCTTCAAAATATTGTATACATACAGAAGAGCATGAAACATAAATGTCTAGTCCTTGATCCCTAAGCAGTTCAAGAAATGGCCTCACAATGACACAAAGCCCCTTGGCTCCTCCTGGTCACAGCTCTCCTTTTTCCTGAAGGGGACCCTTGCTTGACTTGCTCCATCAGTGGGGGCTTGTATGCATTTCTGAGGTGGCAGGACTGACCACCTTAGCTTCAAGATGCAAGAATCGCTCCCCTAGTAATTCTCTTGCCCCGATCTAGTCACAGTGCCTGGCTTGGTGTCAACATGTCCATAGGGGCTGGGACTCAGGGGCCGCAGAGCAGAAAGAACTGGGGCAGTACTCTGGAGAACACACAGTGATGAACAGTGTCTACCCAGGGCAGCTCACTGGTGTGGACTGACTAGGAAACATTAAAACCACAGACCACGAAGGCCTGCAAACCAAGTGGTTTCCCACAGGGTGAGGTTTAGAAACTGTAAGAAAATCTAATGGCCTGTCTGACAAAATGGCATTTTTCTAAAGACCTCGAAGATTTTGTGACAGGAATAGCTACTCATTTTCCTGCTCAGATCCCCAAGGGTTGAGTAGCTCTGTGACTCTGAGCAGTTTGAGTAGCTTATTAAGAACCAACTCTATAATTTGTATGATTTTTTAAATGAGAAAAATCAACGATTCTTTATCTTAAATTTCAAGATCTTGCTCTCTTTTAGGTCACAGTTCCATAACCATAATACGCCCTTTCTATGATTTAATAAAGTCAAAATGTGGGATAAAATTTTAGGTAAATTACTGTCTACACATAGACTACTCTAAATAATCCCATCATTTAGTTGAGATTCTTATTTCCCCTATTGGAAGCGGTTTTCCCAAACTCAAAGCAACTAAGGGCAGGTGGACACCTGTAGCTGCCTCGTGTAGCATGGCTGGCCTCAGTGGGCACTGCTGCAAACCAGTCCATACACTGTCCTGCTCTGAACACACCTACCCATGCCAACTGCAACAGGAGTCCATCAGGGTTAGGAAGGATTCTGTCCACAGCGGGAAAGGCTAACTGCAGAGAACACAGCGTCCGCTGGGCTGTGAAGGTGCCACGGTCACCAACAAGCAGGTCCCTGGGAACATTCTCCTAGCTATATAGGGAAGTCACTGAACTGTCACAGTCCACCTCACTGACGGGCTGAGCTGGGGTCCACATACACACTTCGTGGTCCAACTTAGCCTCGGCTGAAAGACTGGATATAAAAGGACATGCTTCTAAGTACTAAGGGCACGAAAGCACCGCATCCCAGCTCAGACCAGTCACTAGTGACTCCAGTGCACAATGGCACGGTCACAGACCTTTATACACGCCTTCACCTAGAGTCTCCCCTGCCTGCTAGCTGAGCCTCTTTGGGACAGTCACACATGTGAGCTTTTGTTCTAGACTTCACAGGCACACCAAGTGTGGCAGATACAACAGACCTTAGGAGACTGCTGGCAGAGGTGCTCTGCTCCGGTGGCTTACCTAGAACCCTCAGACTGGCCGAAGATGAGGCTGAACCCATGTCGTTCACAGCGATGCACGTGTAGATGCCATCGTCTTCTGTGGTCACACCAATGATCTTCAGAGTGGCCTCCCCGATGTCACTGGCACACGGGAGAATACGCTAGGCTTCAGGAAGGCTCAGCACCTTCAGGTACCAGCATCACCTCCCTCCCCAAGTATGAAATGTTCTCCCACAGACTACGCACCCAAGGTGACAGAGGAAAGAGATGATTCAGAGAACAGCACCTTTTCAGTTACCAAGTTACAGGATCAACCACGCCCCTAGCCAGTGTGCTGCTCGAGTGACCCCCTCACCTGTAGGAGATGCTGTAGTGATCGTCATTGTTCAGAGTGTTGTGTTCAGGGCCCTTCCAGGTGATGGAGGCCTTGGGGCGGCCACAGACACGACATCTAAAAACAATGGTCTCCCCTGTCTCACTTGTGACCTCACTCAATGGGATAACGAATTCTGGGGGAACTGCAAGGTAAGGGAGTTTGGTCAATGCCGGTCATCCTCAGCATCTCTCCACACCTCTCATGTGGTGTCACACACCAGTGCACACCCAGAATACCACAGAATACCCCAGTGCAGAGCCAAGATGCCCTGACAGAGACCCCACAGAACTGCGAGCCCTCAAGAGCAAAGACAGCAGAACTCACCGTCATAGATGTAGTTGGGGTTGAGAAGCTGAAACGGAAAAGACAAATAGGCATTAATAAAAACAAAACTATTTCCAGGTAGCCTACCTGATTCCAGGGCTACAGCTATTGCTGGAAGAGCTTGGCTAATCTGGAACCAATCAGAACCAACCCCCTTCTATTGCTTTTACATGCCCTTGAATGTGTCATGCCATATCAATTAGCTGATTATCTTTTCATTCACAAACATGCTACTTCAACTGTACAGGATTCAGGCTAAGGCTGGCTGGCTTAACTACATTTTCGGAAGCCACACGTAGACCACAAGTGCTAAGTTACATGCCTACACAGTTCCCAATGAATGCACAGAGAGCCAATGTAATGCTGCCTCCAGGAGAGGGGAGAGCGTCTTTAAGCAAGTCCCAGCTTAGGGCCTGCCGCGGCTCACCCTCCCCGCCCTCCTCCTGGAGGTGGCACCAGGCCTGGATTTTCACACGCACCTTCACAGATACCTTGTGACTGAGCCCTTCGCGTGGCTTCCTGTACCCGTTCTCTAACTTGCCGTCCCTTTTGCCGTCTTTATCTTTCTTCTCAGACTTCTTCCTTAAACGGAGTGCTGTGTGCCAAGATGTCGACTTCCTAGGAAAGAGAAAAACACACTGCTCACATCCCTCTGTCTCCATGGTCAGCAGGTGACATCTGGAAGCCTCAGAGAAAGGCTTCAACGAGGAACTGAGAGTCTCTAGGAACAGAGGTCCTACTCAGGAAGCAGGTGACAAAGCCAGCAGTTATTTATGCAAATTTTAAAGATTAAAATTCAAAAGCAATAGTTAAATTATGTGTCATCTTGATGGGGTCACACTGTGCTGAGACAGTCAAATGTCCCCAGTGTTTCTCTGAGGGGACTTCTGGCCAGCAGGAACATCTGGATGGCTGAAGCCCTTCCTTATCCAGCTGAAGGACTATGGAGGGAACCTGATGGGCACCAGCCGTCTGGATCTGCCTGTCTACAGCTATGTGAGCCAGTCCTTCGCAAGTCTACATCCTCACCTGCCTACTCACGGCCTACCCCAGTGCATCTGTTCCCTGAAGGGACTAGCGTAAGGCTCACAAATGTGTGCTGAAGACTTATAACATGGGACTTCCATCTCCCACATGCCTTTCTTCCAAAGTCAAGGCATAGAAAGTGTAGGATCCTGAACAACACACTCACTTCTCTCTGCCTCTTAGGGAGACAGGATGAGGGGAAGGAAGCCAGTCATAGAGAAGGGAGAGATGGTTTGAAGTATTGGCCTCTAGTGCCAGTGTCCTGCGGGGACCTGTGCGGCCAGGCAGCACTGCCTCTTCTAGTGACAGAACTATTCTACTCTGGGAAAGACATGGCTAGTCTCTCCCATTTCAGGGAGGCTCCAGGAAGAGAAAAAGTTTCAAAGACCAGTATGGACTCAATTGTCTTTAATATAATTGCTCAACAGCCTGTGAGTATTAAAGGGCCGATGGCGAAGCCATCACATAGATCTTCCCCTGCAGCCTGTGCGTGACGACCTTGTGTTCCTCAAGAGGTCCTGCTCCTTAACCTAGACCTTCAGGGATTATTTAGTGATATAAATTAATGATCACTGAATGAAAGATGTATTAAAGTGGATCTGTGAGGTTAAGGACAGCCCACCTTCACTAGGGGCCACACACTCCACTTAAGGGGCAAACCTGCGTGAATCAACAGCTAAACCTGCGTGAATCAACAGCTTCTCCTTGAGTTCTTCCCTCCCGGACCTTCAAGCACTCCTTGATGGCTCCTATGCCCATACTTAGGCTGCCTCGCTGCTGGCACTCACTTGAGAGTCCCGTCGGGGTTCTCCATGATAACTGCACTGGTATGGCCCAGGACAAAGCCCGGAATCCAGCCCTCGGCTGCGGGGCACTGGTCAGTGGCGGCTCGGAACACCAGAAACATGTTCTGCTGGTTACTGGCCAGAATTTGAACGACCTCTCCTTGATAGACGTTTATCTCATCCTCCTTCACTGCCGTGTACTCGTGTGTCACCAGCATGGTGGAGATGTTGCTACTGCTGCTGCTTTCACTCTGGAGGGGAAGAGGGAGAGAGGGTGGGCGGGGACTGAGACAAGGTCCTACAGCAGCAGCTGCTGGTGACCCGTGCGCCACGGCACCAAGCCCGCAAGGGGCTTGGCAGACAGACAGGGAGATGTCAGACTCCTCCTTCACACGCTCTTCAGTTTAACGCTCCCCCGCCCCTTGCAACGAAGTTGGTCAGCCATGGAGAAACAACTCCAAAAGATCCACCTCAGTGCTGATGCCCTGGGAGACCGACGCAGTTGGATCTTCACCGTGCCCTGCACGAGCCGCTCGGTCCTCCCGCCGATGACGTGTTGGGCGTTTCAGATTCAAACAAGTATTAACTTTGAAGGCTGTAGAGTAGCCGCTTGGCTGACTGACAGATCGTAACTGAGATGTCTCCAGATCTTCCTAACAAGACATTCGCTGGAAAGTGCATTCCAGGATAAAGGTGTTGTCTGCCTAACCTTGCTTCCCTCTGTCCCCACCCCAAAGAATGTGGACCATCTGAAAGAGCAATCCACTACCACTCTACTCATGTGGATGGCTGCTCCATCTCCTGTGTGTCCCTCAGTGGATGCTCCTCTGACCGAGCTTGCCTCAGGGGTCTTCACATGGCTCTTGTCATGGGATTAATTGGCATAATATCACAGAGCTGCCTTCGAGCTTTGGGGAAGAGAGCTTTAAGTGGCTGTAGGGATATTTTTCACTGCCCTTATCCTGAGGCCTGAGTAGCATCCAGGTTTTTTTTTGGTCAGCGACTGACATGTGGTTGGCCCGCAACACCTGTTCAGTAACTCAGTCAATGAAACAAGACTGTAAAAGAAAAAACCAAATTGGTTTCTTGAAGCTGCCAGCCTGGGCATGCAGATAGAATGAACGAAACACAGATGGCAGTCACTTGTCCCATGCTCTCACCTGACTACCAATTTGTCCAGGAGCGCAGAAAGGTGACATCACTGCTGATCCCTGAGTGTCATCTTGCCCAATTCCCCTCTATCAAATTAGGACACGGGAAATGGCCTCTGGGCCCTGGCTTTTCTGAGTTTGCTCTCAAATGCTCGTACACTGCTGCTTCAGGGTGTTTACGGAGGTTAGGGTCTGGGATGCTCTGAGGGGGAGAAGATCTGGCCCCTGCCCTTCTCATTCCTCGTCTTCTGAGCATGACAGAGTAGGCAGCTGACTGCCCTTCTGAGGTGGTGAGGGGACATCAGGCCCACCTGCTCTTCTGTGAGGCCACGCGTGGGCAGCCGGCAGGGCAGTTACCGGTAGCTGCTATGGGCACAGAAGAGCTGCCTGCCTGTGTTCACGATGAGTTGCACTGCTCTTGTCCCCACAGTCCCTGCTTCCTGCCAGTGACCCTTCAGCTCAAAGGGTGCCTTGGCTCACTTTGTACATTCAGTTTGTACTTCAGTATTTTGACTTACAGGGCAGGACCCAGTATTTTTGGGATGGCACAGGCAAACGTGCTAGACATGTAACCTAAAACTTTCTTTGCCACAGCCACCCTGGTTAGGGCACCACAGCAGGCTGCATCTCAAAACTGTGGTCATCTGCGGTCATCACGGCTCTTGTCACTTTCCAATACACCTCTGGCCAGGATACGCACTAGGTGTTTCAAATCAGCCTTCCGCAGTTCCCACAAGAACCTCCCTGCCACAGAGTATGACCACCTCCCCTCAGAGCAGGGTGGCAAGTGTGCAGAGGACACCCAGTGATAGGGAGGCAGGGCTGGGGTCGACTCTAATGTGTTCTCTTCTGCGGCTCACATGCTGGCGGAAGGGTAGGTCAGCTATTGGTACAGAGCACAGGCTAGCCCAGTCAGTTTGGGGCCACGTATTTACACCCCACGCACCCTATCGCAGCAGAATTCAGAAGGAGGTGCCATCTGGAGTGGGAGGAAGGGCATATGAGAGGTCAGGTGTACCTGCCTGTCTATAATCCCAGACAGCTCCTCAGAGGAGGTCACAGGAAGGGAGGCCCTGCTCACTGGCGAGCAGCCAGAGCGGGGAAGAGGGCAAGAGGGTATGTCACATCTCCATTCTGATGGAAACTCAGCCTGTCAGTCCTACCACAAAAGCAGCGGGAAGAGTCAGAAATCAAAGGCACTTCCCCATCAATGTACCAGCCACTAGCCACATGAGATGGACTGTGCCTTCTCTCAGGGCAGAGCTGTGTCTCTAACCACACCCTTGAAGGGGCATCCGGAGATGAAGGCCTGGCTCCTGTCCTAGAGTAGTTACTCACTTGGAGACACAGACCTGATGGCTCTACCTGCTGCGAATGTTACAGGTACAGGAGACTCCAGCAGGCCTTTGGATGGGCCACAGTGCTGAGACCAGGCCCAGCCACTGAGCAGAGTAGGCCTGGACTATGACTTGTCAGTGCACTGTCTGCCTTAGAGTTTCCAACCCAGCCCTGTACAAACTGGAGAGTCCATAGCAAGGACAGGGGGATGTTCTCCACCAGACACCTGCTTAACCACTTAGCGGTTAGCTCAAGTGTAAACAAAAGCATCAGGACCCACGTCTCAATTTCTTCCACCAATAAAGATGAAGGCCGAGTTAATGAAAATCCCTAACGAAAAAGAAGATAAAGAGTACAAATGAGGGATTAATAGAAGTCCAGAGGAAAGAGACATGCAAAAGCTAGATTTTATATATAAATATATATACAACGAGAGACACAGACCCTTTTAGGGAAATGTATTTAAAAATTTATAAAGCGTTCAAACATACAGTCGTTAGAACAGTTCTGTGCGCTCACGCATGCCTTCAGAAGAGTGTTACGGGCCAGGTCATCTGCCTGTAGGAAACAGCTGGAGGACAGTGAGGAGGCCAGAGAGTGGGGGGAACCCAGCAGACACCCTTCAGCTTGAGAACACAATGCAAGTGACCACAAAATGAGCTGGAACCCCATTGCAGAGGCACTCAGATGGCCCCTGGCATCCTCGCTGGAGGCATGAGCCCAGCCATCTCTGGAGAAGCCGGGTGTCAGTCGCCTAAGCCAGTGTCTCTCCAGGAGACTTAGGGTAGAGGAAACTTTCCCATTGGGTAGATTCCTGCCCCCTTATGCCATTTTATTTTGCTTTGAGTTGTTGTTGGATGTTTTCTTGAGGAATTTTTTTTTTCATCAGATGACTCAAAAAAGCTGCAAAGATAACTTATGGCACAAAAGAGCAAAACTAAGCGATAAACAAAAAGCTTAAAAGTTTACATATTTCATTGTAAGTAATAGAGAACAGAAAAAACTCAAAAAATAAAAAAAAAAAAAAACCATGAAAAAAAGTGCGAGGAAGGCAGGGCCTAAAAGCAAGTCCCAAGATACTTTTCTGGTCAGAAACTGAAGACTTAAAGATGCCGCATGGAGGAGGTTAATGGTGCACGTTCTCTTAAGGAGACAGGAATAAAGCAAGAAGCAAGTTAGTAGAGAGGAGAGCAGGCGCTGTCCGTGGTCCCACAGGGGTTAGAGGTGGCTGCATTCATTTGGCGGCTGGGTGCCAGTGCAACGCCACGGGGCACGGACACGAGTGCACACACAGAGGCCACAGACGTGTCTACTCAGACAATGCACAGGAGAACTGGAGAAGGCGATTACTGCTGCACAGTGCTGGAGAGCTGGAGTTAGTACGAAGGTTTAGAAGAGCTGGCGGGACAGAGGTGGTGGGGTGGACGGGCGCAGGCTCCCCGGCGCTCTTACCCCATTGCTCTGAGTGGACTGCACGGACTGCTCGCTGGCTGAGGAGCACGTGCTCATGCGGTCTGTGTCCTTGCTGGGGGCTGCGTGGCGGTGCGTCTGTCGCTGGAGGGAGTCACTGTCCCCCGGGAAGGTGAAGGAGCTTGGCCGGCTGGCAGGGGAAGCAGGAACGGAGCTCCAGAAGGAGCCCCCCTTCTGCAGGGGGCTGCTGGGAGGAAAGGCCTCCTTGCCAAAAGGAGAAGGGAACGTAGTGGAGAGAGGAGAGTTCAGCGGCGAGATGGCCCCTGGCCTAGTCTTGCCCAGAGGTAATGGGCCCAGGTTCCCCCGGGCATCCTTGGTGTTTCCGTCTTGGCTTGTACCAGAAGCATTCCCAGGGGCTTTTCTGGGGCTCTCCATCACCTTCATCTTGGGAATGGGCTCTGTTTCTCGTTCAAGACCTTCGGAGTCTCCACTCAGGGGGAGCCTGCTGGGCTGGCCAATGCTGGCCTCAAGGGCCAGGCTGCTGCTCGGGGGAGGCAGTGAGGGGCTGGGAGCAGACATACCTGACATCTTGTCTGCCTCTGCCTGGCTTGAGGCTGCAGAGGAGACCAGCATGGGGGGGTGGTGTCTGACAGGCTGTGGAATCCTGGAGGGCCTGCTCCTGCTTGAGCCGGGGCCGCTGCTACAGCTGCTGGGGCCACTGCCATGGCCGCTGCTGCCACCGCTGGAGGCCCCGCTGCCACCGCTGCCCCCGCCCCCGCCGCTGCTGCCCCCGCTGCCACTGCCGCCGCCCCCGCTATGGTTCCTCTGGTACTCGATGGGTGATGTCAAGGCTGTAAAACCAAGCAATTCAACAGAAGAAGGTCAGTAAGGGTATCAAGAAAATTCTAACCGCAGAGTATAGAAAAAAGTCATATACAATGAAATGGAAGTACCGGGCTTGAGAGTTAGTGAGCTAATTCAGGCAAATGCTTATGGTCACAGGAGCCTACTTGGACCACAGGGGTCCAGATAATTGGTCAACCAGAGAGTTAGACAGCAGCCTGGGGCAAACAGTAGGCATATTACAACTAGGCTAACAGTGCCACCCATTGAGAGTCTCTGTTCCTGACTTTTAAATGTCCTGTAGAGGGTTTTCTTGAGACAGGGGCATCACAATGTCTCCCTGGTTTAGGCTTAGGCACTAGGATGTGACTATGCAGAAAAGGCCACAGTGAGGACTGGTTCAGTCAGCAGTTAGCTCCCTACTGTGGTCTCCACCTCTTTCATCCACCAAGCTAAAATGACAGCGGAGCTGGCGGTCACGGGGACTGTTGCAGAGAGGAAGATGGCAGTTAACAGCTATGGGCTTCTCTACAATCACATGAGATAAGTCTTAGTCTATCTACAGGCAATGGAAACCACATGGCATTCTACACAAACTACCCCCCCCCCCCCACTAATCTGCAAAAGAGATATGGTGGACAGCAAGTTCTGTCGCATGACCAGGAAATGAACACTAAGAAGCAGAAACTTGTACGTTAGAGAGAGAAGACGCAGCTGGTAAGAGGATACATCACCATTTAAAAAGTTGCGCTGGTTTTCTAAAATTTGGTTGATTTCATGGATCCATGTTTGCCGAACACTCGGACTAGATGAGTGCAAAATGAAGGTCTCCACCATGTCACCCGTCCTTGATGTCAGAGCAAACTTACAGGGATCGTTTTCCACATTTTCCTCCAGGCAAAGGCAGCTCACCTTTAAAGGAGTGAACCATTAGACAGCAGTTATGATATGCGAGCATCCTGAATAGTCACCAACAGAAGACCCGCTAGCAAAACGTAAACCTACTGTGGAGTGTTATTTAGCCTTAATAAGAGACACTGATACATGCCACAACACGGTCCGACTTTCAAAAAGCTATGTCAACTTTAGTCAGCCACATATACAAGGATAAATATTTGAGACTCCGCATACATAATCTCCTGGAAGTAGTCAAACTCTCGGGGACAGAATGAAGCACAGTGGACATCAAGGGTTACTGGGAGGGGACAATGGGGATGTCATATTTAATGTGTGGAGAGTTTGACTTTGGTAAAATGAAAAGAGTCCCACGGTCTGAGTAGTACTACAGCATAAATGAAATGTACTTAATACCACTGAGGTGTTCCCTAAAAAAGTTAAAATGGTAAATACTATGTTGGATGCATTTTACCACAAGACTTAAAGTATGAGGTGAATTTCATCCTACATGGCAATAATGATTTCTTAGTTGAACTTCTGTTAGCTGAACAGCTTCAGGGCTCATTTAGGAAACAAACATTCCTTCACTGGACACCCGAGCCCACAGTGCTTTGAAATTTAAAATGAATAAAACACTGTAAGAGCCTTGTGTGATAGCCTGCAATGAAGACGTGGGCTCCTGCAAATCACTTCCTAAAAGTGCGCTCAGGCTCCACACACAGTGAACACGTTTGGAAGTGGGCACCATCCTGGGGCTGCTGAGATGGCTCCATGGGGAAAGGGCTTGCTACACAAGCCTGGTACCCTGACCTCTTTTCCCAGAGTCCACAGAAATGTAAAAGGAAAGAACCAACTCCTTAGAGCTTGCATATGGCCTCCACATGTGCCCAACCACACACACTATATACACATACATAGCCCACCCCCAAAGAAAAAGAACTGGGTACCACTGCTAAGTTGCCATTATGTATATAATAATTTTAAAGTTTAGAAGAATTTTAAAAAGCTTGAAACCAGAAAGACTTTCTGTCTGCAGCACTTAAGATGCAAGGCTAGTATCAGGAGTTTAATGGCTTGTTTCATAGTTCAAATATTAACAAACCAGCTATGTGAGCCGGGATTATTAGTCTCTAAAACTCCTCTGCGACTATCCAGCACTGATCCTTTACTTCTCTAAAAATAAAAACACACATATGTGACATTATGACTAAAACACAGGAAACAACTTCACAGAAGCAGCCGGCGCAGAATATGAACGCATCAGTGGAATGTCTGAGGTGTTGGGGACGTTTTGTCCACAGACTTGTGTTAAGAATACACAGGAATTTTAAGGGACGGGCTGCCGTATGGGCATGGCTTCAGAGGGAGGGACTGCAGTAGATGGCACTGGGGTGGCATGGGACACAGACGATTGGCATCTCAGCTTCAGGCCACGCAGCTCTTCTCTTGCTGCTGGGCTCTGAAGCCTTTGTAGGTCCTGGTGAGCAAAGGATCCAAAGGTCCAAAGGCTGGGCCTGGAGACCAGGGTGCCCTGGGCTCAGGAGCCAGAAACCTGGCACTAGTCTACAACAGCCCACGCAGCTTCACAAAAGAGAATGCCATGTCTCACCTGCGCGCCATGAAGCCTACAGACTCAAAGGCCTGAGAGGCTCCTTGGCACCTCTGAGCAAGACTGCGGTGCTAGTAAAGGAGGCTCTAAGACTTCAGAGCCACCTCCCTTCTGAACTCAGGCCTGCGCAGCTGCACACACGACAAGAACTTAGGGGAGGCATATGTACGCATCTTCTAGGGACCATCTGCTGGGGACCCAGGCTCCCTTCTTTCTCACTGGGTCATCCTTGATTTGACCCCTTTACAGAGTTAGGATCTTCACAATTATTTTCTGTTTACCTTTCTCTGCCACCAGAGGGCAAGCTACCCCAGGGCAGAGAGTGTCTCTGCCCCACCTCTGGAGCCCCAAGCTTGAAGAACCTTGAGGATCTCTCTGTTGAGTGGAGAATGAGACACTGAGCTGGCTGTGTTCTTTGGCTCCAGGCCAATACTCTAAAGCAAGTTTTACACGGACTTGCAGACACTGTCTACCGGCCCATGGCTACAGTCACACAGGTATTCAAGACAGCAGCCCCAGAGCACAGGCAGCATTGTGAGTTTTAAAGATTCGCCAATGTGCTAGAAGGTTTTGAAAATATTAAATAAGCTTCAGAGAATGTCACAATAACGAAAAAAGAGTTATTACAAAGCTCTCAGACAATTGTTACCTTGATACTGTTCTTGAACAGAAATCCTGGCATGGAAAAGCCCTTTTTTTTATCAAGAGGTTCGCTGAATATGACGATCTGTTCAAAGAGGAAAACCCGCCTCTCTTTGCATCGGGGCAGAAGTCCTGCATCTTGGTCTGTGACCAAGAATGTGTCCTGCAAGAGCAGTTTACCCTGGGCAACAATTTTACCCTAAAAAAAAGAGGGGAAGAAAGGAGGGGAGAAAACATTGCATTCTCAGCGGCCAATGGTCTGTTTGCTTTCCTCCCACAGAATGACGTGTCCTTCTAGGACCTTACAGAGCTCATTCTTTCAATGCAATGAATTCTTAGCTCCAAGCAGAACAATGCCTTTAAGTTAGAGGTCTTGCCAACCCTGGGCAACCAATGGCTTCAGAATGCGAGAATAAGAAAGGGCTTCTTTAGGGGTGGTTCTGAGAAAAGAAAGCCTCTCCCCTAGGTGTATCAGCAGAAGCCCTCCAGGTACAGACTGAAGAACACGGACCTGGACATTAAACCTTAATGCAGGTGTCAAGAAGCATTAAAGCATCTTCCGGCTCCTTACTTAACTGGAAGACTGATTCTGACTTGAATTCACTTTGTTATACATAGTAAATAAGTATTTACTTTTTTGTATTTGTTATACATAGTAAATAAGAGTCGGAGCGTGCAACCAGAATAAGCTGGGAAGATTCAAGAACCCGGTGGCCCTGAAGTTAACCTCCCAGGGATGAGAGAAAGATAAGAGCCTTCATCCTTGGCTTTTGTGGCTTTAGATGGCTCAAGAGGATGCAGACACCATCAGAGGCAAAGCACAGCCCTGGGGACCTCTATTCTACTGGCTTCAGGCAGAGCACAGTCCCCAAAGGAAATCAAAGGCACTGAAAAGAGGTTGAAAGTCAGTCACACTGAAGGAGAATGAGAGGAGACAAAAGACGAGGACCATCTTTCTATATGTGCAGAGAAACAATGCAGGACAAAAGAAAGGGACAGGAGCAGAGGAGACCCTCAAAGAACAACTGCATTACGTCAAATCCTTGCAGCCGCCCAACGTTCATCATGTCGTTACACCGCTTCGGTACTATGCACATGACTTCTACAGCTTTCTGTGGGCGGGGAGAAAGCAGAGTCAAAGGTCAAGCTCCTCTCCAGCTGCACCCCCCTGACGTGAACCCCCACCCAAGACCAGACCCCATGCTGGTAGGGGTTTGCAGGGGTACAGCAGGACCACAAGATACCTCTAATTCTGATGTATCCAGGCTAGCCTTTTTTGAGTACTTGAGGAAGTCCTGTGAGAGAAGGGAGGAAAGATGTGGTGGGTGAGTGAGGGCGGTGGCAGCTGGCCCTCTGCCGCCATCTGTCTGTCGGCACTTCCGTGCCGTGGTCTCATTCCCGCCTCTCAGAACCACAGCACACAGGCATCTCGATGGTGAGAAGCCACCCGATTCCCACTCTACTCCAAGACTGACTGTGGCCTCTCTTCATGCCCAGACCCTAAGGTTCAGATGACGTCATCTCTGGTGGCGCTTAGTAACTTAATTCACAGCTATTGCTAGGCCAACAGGAACAGATATACGGAGACTCAAAATTTAGTTTAATCAAGAATCCAAGAGGACGAGCTGGAGAAATGGCTCAGCAGTTAAGAGCACTGGCTGCTTTTAGAGAGGACCCAGGTTTGAGTTCCAGCATCCATGTGGTGGCTGACAACTGTTTGTAACTGGTTCCTACACCCTCTTCTGGTCTCCATGGGTGTCAGGCACACATGTGGTACACAGGCATACATGCAGTTAAAATACTCACTTACATAAAATATACATGTATTTAAAATAAAGTTGATAGAGCTACAGAACAATCACTGCCACTCCAAGGCATACGGCAGAGACACGAGCTTGTTTTCACTGACCCTTTGATTCAGAACTTGAAAGGAATGAGATATGGAAAAGCTGTGCAGAGATGCCTTACTAATGTAAGGAACTACTCAGAAACATTTGGAGCAGAGGTAATAAGGTAGCTCTATAAGGAGGCAGGGAGACCTTCTTCTGCACCTGTGGTGGTGGAAGGTGAAGGGTGTTCCAGCCCTTCAGCAGAGGGACAGTTACAGCGACCCTGCTCTTGCCCCTGCCCTCACCTTCAGGAGCAGCTGGTACTTCATTATTCTCTGTACAGGTTTGATCAACAGATCCGTGAGCTGCAGTCTGTGGCCAAGGCGCTGCTTTAAGTCCTGGGGATTCGAAAAACCAAAACAAACCACCTCAAGTGTTACTTGTTAAAGGGCAACATTTTATTCCTTATAGTTATTAACCATAACACCCTGATTGACAGAAAGAAAGAAAGAAAGAAAGAAAGATAGAAAGAAAGAAAGAAAGAAAGAAAGAAGGAAAGAAGGAAAGAAAGGAGGAAACAAAAGGCAACAAGGGCATTCTGTCCCGCAGGATGTGAACATGTGGTCTGAATCTTCCTGGGTGACTTTTCAGAAGGCTCTTCATTTCGAGGCTTCTTTCTGCCCCACCTGTTCCCGGGGGAAGGTATGCAACATGGGCTGGCCTGTGTAAGCCTTTTCAGTCTTCGATTACTAAGGCATTTTTTTCCAGTTTGTTTTCTTTTTATTTACACAAACACATAAATCATTTTTAGAAAATAAGTCTAGATCTGAATGACTGGGTTGTAATGAACCTTAAATTTACAACAATAAGAAACCATTTCTCCCCCAGGGCTAGAGAGAGAGCCCAGTGGTTAAGAGTGCCGGCTGTTCTTTAAGAGGACCCAAGTTCAATTCTCAGAGTCCACTGGGTGCTCATAACTGTTCAACCGCAATAATTCCAGTTCTAGAGGATCCAATGCTCTCTGCAGGCTTCCACAGGCATTAGACACGAAACAACGAAATAACAACAATAAAAGCAAAGCAAACCAAACAGAACCAAACCAAATTTCCAAGCCCTTTCCCACCCATTACAGGGGACTGTAATTACTGAGGACCTTAGCTATGGTAGGAGGTAATTCTCACACTGAGCTCTGTTCCCAGCCATTAACTACTCCTTTAATTCATTGCTTTTATTTTGAGATAGGGTTCCATGAAGTTGTCCAGGGTGAACTTTATCTTGCTATGTAGCCCAAGTGAGCCTTAAACTTGTGATCTTCCCACCCTGCAGCAGGGGCCATGGAAAAGAGGTGCCACACGCTGCTCAAACCCTTCATTTTAACCACACTGGCCTTCTGAACGGCAGGCCGACCACAGACTGAGTCCACACTCCTTTCTCTGACTTAGAGACAATAAAGCAAGCATCTGGACACATCTCTCTCAGGCCTCCACGAGGGTTCCCCTTTGTCCCGGGAAATCAGTGGCACCCGAACTTCTCATAATCACAGTGCAGTAAGAGATTCAGAAACCATGTTGAGTCTTACCTCAAAAAAGGTATCGATGTACTCGGAGACAATATGCTCGGACTTTGGCTTGTTTTGACAATAGACTATGTACATGTGCAATCTTCTCTCCTAGGAGTAAAGAGGCGAACAGAAGATTAGACCACTGGGAGTGAGGTAGACTATCAGCACACAGCACATGCAGGAAGGATCACTGTAGAGCAAGGCTGCTACTCTTGGGAGCTCCTTCCAGATCCCGGGCATTAGCCTACTCCAGCTCTGGGCTGAAACAGCCCTCTGTTTTCATCTGCCACACACCCGTACCAGCCACACCACTGGCAGCGTGAGAAGACACTTCCATTACTCCAAGGCTGCCCGCAGTCCTGGTGACCAGTCTGTGTTTAGTAAGTCTTTAATCTCAAATCCCATGGCAGGGAACACAGGGACAACGGGCATCCTGCTAATTCGACAGCTTTCAAAGCCACATATGCAGACCCCTCGGGGTCCACGGGGCCTATCTGTGTTTCCCTTAGGCCAAAAATCACTTTTGAAATGCCACTGGGATGTCACTGCCCTCTGGTGGTGCTGACATCAGTACTGACTGACGCACCGCAGGTCCAAGGTGGGTGGGGGAAAATCACTGGCAGCAAGACAAGGCTTTGTCAGCACTGCAAGTCTGCCACAGAAAATGCCAGCTTCACTTCAGAATGCCACTGATGAAGTCATACAAGTCACTCATCTTATTAACGCTCGCACATGGCACACACATGCCTTCCGCATTCAGTCACGGCCTTGAGGAGGAGCACTTGTGACTGAAGCCAGTTCAACAGCGGCTTGTGTTACGAACCACCAACAGCCTGACAGAATGATGGGCACACAGTTGCTTCTACTCTGGAAGCTGGGGGAAATTTTCTTGAGCACTGATGAAGTACGCTTGTCATCTTAAGGCAAGACACACAGCTGGCAGTGAGGATGAACAGTGGAAATCCCAGGTTCAAGAGGGGGAAAAATAAGGAACTCTGGAAACCATGTGCCTTAGCTTGACGAGACTCTCTGAAGGCCCAGTGATGGAGCTAAAAGGCTCATCTGGGATGACATGTGATGAACCATACCAACGCCTGCAAGAGCGTGCCAACTCAGCAGCTGGCTTCCAACTGCCTGGAGCCAAGGGCTCTGAGAGCAAGTCAGCTAAAAAGATAATAGACAGCAGCAAGGAGAAGATCACACAGTCCTTTTAAGAAATTATCCTTTACCATTGCTGGGCAGTGGAGGCGCACACCTTTAATCCCAGAGGCAGCCTGGTCTACAAGACCTAGTTCCAGGACAGGCCTCAAAGCTACAAAGAAAGACTGGTATATGCCAAAGATAACTATCTACAGTTACTTGAAAAGGATATTTAAGGTATTCATTCATCCATTTCTAACTACTGTCTGTGAAGGTAAGATTTTTTTTATTTTACTGTAACAATAAAAATCCTACAATATATGGAGAGCGGAACCAGATATGAAAATCTACCTTCTATCAAGCTTGATATTAAAAATAATGCAAAAATACAAAAGCCTTCTTGAAAATGTAGTGATTTTTCCTTAAAACAACTTGCATACATATCATTTATTTTAGATGCATCCATATATTTAGCTAGTACATCAAGCCCACTACAGGTATGGACAGGTAAATAATTACCAAATACTTGTTTGTCTTTAGACACCTGCAAGGTTACCGTGCCAAGCCTGTCTGGCTCTGGAGCCCTCTGACCAACCTGCATTGTTGCAATCCCAGAGCCAGACAGGGTCAGGAGCGGGAAAGCGGGTAACTCAGAGCCAGACAAGCCACAGGGATTAAAACTACGAATGACTGACAGCACCCACTCTTGTAAACGTCAGGCGGCCTCATCTTCAAGTCACCAGAGGTGCCAGTAACAGAAGAGAATACAAAACGGCCTCTGTACTCACGTGCTTCACAAAAAGGGATCCTAGTTTTTCTGGATCTTCAAGGCACTTCTCCAACTCTCCTAAAAAAAAGCTGGAGACAGAAAAACATCAGAACTCTTTCTAGCTTTTCTTAATTGCAGACTGAGTCTATGCAGAGGTGGACAACTTGGAAGACTACAGCTCATACTTCACAAGTATAAGCCCAGCAGAAAGCAGTGTAAAAAGCCAAGACAGATGAAGCTCCCCCTCAAACCTTCCGACAATGACTATTTCTTCCTCACGTCCTTTCAAGGACACACACACTAACATCTGGCCAGACACAGAGTAAACGAATGTTCCAAGGCATCACTCTGTCCCATTTCTGAAAACTTCCATTCCATGATGGGTTTTAGAAGCTCAAACTGGGCGACAGACACGAAATGAAATGATTTCACCTGTGCCAGCTTTATGAGTTGTCTCAAGTGTCACTGAAGTCAAGCCTAGTCAGAGCTCTTAGCTTCATACAGGATCAGATACAGTGGAGGCCCAAGTGTGCCCCGTTCTTCTCTCAGATGTGTGTTGCTTTACCATTCACATGTTTATGTTTTGCAAACTGTGTTGAGCTTTGTAGCACTTGGGGTTCCAATGTTCCCCAGGCTACAAACACTCAATCCAGTTTCAATGGCCACCACAGAAACTTGTCCCTTCTCCTTTCCCTGTTGAGAACCAGCCTAGGGAACTGAAGCTAAAGTGCCAGACACCTTCCCCTTCTATTTCTTACATTTGGTTTGTATGTGTTTGTGTGCGCACTCACGCACAATGGCACACATGTGGAGGACAACTTATTGCAGGGGGTTCCGGGATCAAACTCAGGTCCCCAGGCTTGGCGGCAATCACTTTTGCCTGTTGAGCTAGTCCGCGCCCACCTATCCCTTTCTGGGCTGATCGCTACACTTCTGTGAAGCTGAGAGCTCGTAGAACATGTGCTGAGGTGTTTAAAGTCGTCCGATTGTTTATCTATGAATTCTAGTGAATTCGATGCTACTGAGCTTGTGCACATGAAAAGCTTTTTATGAATTTAAAGGGTTTAGGTTTTATGTTCCCTTCAAAGAGGTAAGGGCAGGATACAAACAACTTCTAGAAATGCCCAATTGTGAGACCTTCCTGCACCTGTATATTTCATAGCTTAAAGTGCATAGACATCTCTGCTGGTGGAGAGGCAGAGTCCAATCAGAGTAGTGAGGCCTTATGACTAAGTATGTGGGTCTGTAGCCTCAGCTGTGTGCTTTGTTTTTTAAATTATTTTGTTTGTGTGTGTGTGCAGGTATGTGGTGTGTGTGCATATTCACATGTTTATGGCTGAATATATGTGGGGTACAAGCATGTGTTTGTGCACACATGTGTGGAACCCCAGAGTTGATGACAGGAATCTACTTTGATCCTGCCCCACCTTGACTACTGGGGCAAGGTCTCCTATTTGAATCCAGAGCTCACAGAGCTTTGGCTAGTCTTGCTGGCCACTTTACCCCTAGGATCCTGTCTCCACCCTGTGTCCTGGTATTACAGGAAGGTTTCTGTGCGCAACCAACATTTACATGGCGCTGGGGATCCAAACACCAGCCCTCACACTTGAACAGCATATACTTTACTCCCGGCTCCAGCCTCAGCTTTAACGAGGCCTGGGCTTTGCAGATGGCCACAGCATGTTCCAGCAGGGAGGAGCTGAGTTGCTACCGAAAGACAGCAGGAGACCTGTCCAGGAGATGGGAGACTGCAGCTGGAACCCCGCGACAGTATCAGTGGCCAGTGTTAAAACAGCCCTGGACAATTAAGGGTTTTCAAATTGTAAACACAGGGGCAGATGTATGGTGGCAAGTCGTCAGGCCAAGGCAACCTCCTTTACACAGGCTGCCATAGCCCTCTCCTGACTCGGATAGGTGTGAGCAAACTTCATTTTCCTGGGACATCCTGTCAACTTCTCCGTGGCGCTAAGTTGGGCAAGTGAACTCTAAATTCTCTGACAGTAATGCGGACTCAGAGGCAGCTGGAACTGGAACTGGAAACAGAGTCTCACTGTAAGCAGACGCTGCCATCGCTGGGTATGAAGATCCTGCTGTGTATGCTGTGGACGGAGAATGGGAGCCACAGAGAGGTTGACAGGCTCTGCTTTGAACGCTCGATGCCCAGCTGTGCTGTGCTGTTGGGGGTGGGGCACAGAAACCTTAGGAGCTAGGCCATCCCGCTCGAAGGCCCTCTGCACCTCCTGCTGCTCTGTATTTCCTGTCAAAATGAGGTGAAGGATCTCCTAAAGTACACACTCCTGCAGACATAGCGCCTTTCCCGAGTGTATGGGGACAGGAGACGCTGGACTGGACGCAGGGCAGAAAGACAGGGAAACCAAGCGGACAGATGGAGTGAAAAAGAGCTTTTCATTTCCTGGGATCTGGTTTGTATTTCTTGCTGGCTCAGACGCAAGAATTTTAACATGCCTAGCAAAACCGCAGCAGTGTTGCCTACATAGAGACAACATTCTCTTTCCCGAGACACATCTCAAACAGGGCGTGCTGAGAGTTAAGCGTGGCTGCTGGGGGTAGGGAGAGCTAGTTTTCTTGGGGGTGTGGCCTCTCCCAGGTTTCCCATGCTCTGGTGCATGACCATCTACCCATGCACATATGGGCAGCATTACTGGGCTTGGTGAGCTATAAAGAGGGAAGCGAGAGGATAGGAAGTCGGGAGGAGTTGCATGGGGGGCTGTCAAGGTATGGGGAGAAGGGATGGATCTGATCAGGATACATACACATGTATGAAATCCTCAACACATGGATAAACAAAAGAGGAAAATTAATCTAATAAAGCCAGTGTTTGTGTGTGAGAAACAGCTAAGAACCCACGCAAAGGCAAGTCAAACTTCATCTGAAGCACATCTCTCCACCTGCACTTCATCTCAGCCCAAGGGCCGGGAAGCTCTCCTTTCTCTTATATAAACCTGCGTGTCAGAGAAAAATCATTCAGGTCAAACAAGCCATACTCCCAATAAAAATATACACCTTAATCTCCTTGTGACCTATGTGCAGCAAGAATCCCTTTGACCCTTTGATTTGCTATCCCATCAGCACATCCTGAAATTGCTTACTGTGATCTAAATCAAGACCTCTGCTACACCCGAAAGGAAGTTCCCGGAAGCAGAAATGTAGGTTGCACGACAGGCAGCATTGAACTGTGTCTTCCACAGTGCCGTCAGAGCAAACCCTCTGAAACTGGGCGTCAAAACAAGTCTTCATCCCTAATGTGTGTAAGGAGTTCACCTTCCAGCCCTGTGTATGTAAGGCATTTTGGCCACAGAGGAAAAGCTCACTGACTCAGAGAATCGAACTAGCAAGACCCGAGCTGCTGCTGTGAACGAGCCTCACCACATCTCTCTCAGATGTTTGTAACTGGTTTGTAGGCAGAACTTGGAATGTCTGGAGATCGTGAGCCCTAGAAGCCCCAGAACGCTACACGCAGAGCTTCATGTGTGCCTCTGGTGGGGGAGCAGAGGAGCAGGTGTGGACAGAAATGTGGACAAGAAAGAATGCACTCCTGAGGTTTCAGATGGTGCAAGGACTCTGGAGAACTGGGCTAGAGGGCATGGACACCACACTCTGAGGACAGTGATGGCTGTGCGTACAACACGTCCAGGCTAAGACACGCTGACCAGGGCGGATTTGCTTCTGTGGGGCTGGGGACTGAACCCAGAGAATTGCGCTCTGTCAGTAGTTACATCACCAGCCCAAGGCTGACTGCAAAAGTAATGAATAAACCTGGTGGAGAAAAACCTCAGCATCACCTAGCACTCAGGCACAGTTAATGCAAGCTGCTTTTCACCAGGTTTTCTATCAGAGTGGGGACCAAGAAGAGGAGAAAGATATAAGGTACAGACATGGTTGTTAAAGAGAAAGCCACTAGGGAAGTCTTTCTGCACTGGGCCAATAGGAGAAGGGCTCTGACAGCATCTCAGATCACCATCAGCCAGATTCCAGTTGTGGCAGATGCAAAAGGATAAAAGGTCTAACTCATCTGAAAGAATTTTCTGTTAAAAAAAGCGCTGCTTGGGGTGCTTGGCTCCCACGGCCCCCTAGAAAAGAGTTTCCTTGGGTTAGCTAGCCAAGAACATCTCCACGACTCCAGTCATGCTCCGAACAGGGCAAGACACTGCTCAAGTGGGCAGCAGATCCTGGCAAGAAAAATGCAAAAATTACTGCTCAGAGGTTTTTACTGAGATTCCCAAATGGGAGGCCAGAGACGTGTGTTAGGGTCAGAGTCCCAACACGGAGCCTGTAGGGAAATGCAGGAAGCTGCAAGAATCAAGCCAAGTCACAAGGAGGAGCTCAGGATTTTGAAGAAGTTGGAAATCTGGACCCTCTACCACAAAAAGCCGCAGGAGCAAGAAGTCGGCCCAGGAGTGCAGCTTCGTGGGCTGCAAATGAGAGGACCACACCACGACGTGCTGATGGTGCTTGAGACGGGGCTACAGGACTTAAGCGTTTCCAGTTTGCTTTGGTTTAATTCTTCCTTGATATTTCCTTGTTCCTCTTCTGGAATGGGATGCTAAACCTGTGCTCCCATGTGCTACAAGTATGAAACTTCCTGATTATCTTTCTGACGAACAGGTAACTTCACTCTGAGCCCAGAAGAGAATGTGAGAACTTGTCAGGGTGGACAGAATGAAATGAGCATGAATCTTTGAGGCTCAGTGGTCTCTCTGAATATGGAGTGTCCTCCACGGGCTTGTCTTTTCAGTGTTGAGGAATATCATTTTAAGGTGTGTGACCTTTGTTTTTGCTGCATTTGTTTAACTCTGTGAAGCTGTGTTACTATGCCTAACACACCTGATGGTCCTAATTAAGAACCGAACAACCAAATAGCGAGGCAGGAGCAAGGACAGGCAGGGCGGGCCGACAGAGTAGAAACAGAAGGCAAAATCTGAAAGAAAGAAGTGCCAGAGAACAAGGAGAGGAGGATGCCAGGGGCCAGCCACCCAGCTAAACAGCAAGCTACAAAGAAAAATAAAGGTATACAGAAATAGAGGAAGGTAAAAGCCCAGAGGCAAAAGTGTTCGCGATAACTTAAGAAAAGCTGGCAAGAAACAAGCCAAACTAAGGTTGAACATTCATAAGTAATAAGTAAGCCTCCGTGTGTGTGATTTTCTTGGGAGCTGGGTGGCAGGTCCCTCAAAAAACCAAAAGAGTAAAAAAAAAAAAATCGCACAACAGGTGGCAGTATTTGGGGACGCTGTGGGAACTTGAGACAGGGACCTTCTGCAGGAAGTCAGTCACAGGGACTGGTCTTCCGGGTATATCATCCTAGCCCCTTGCCATCTCACTGTTTCCTGTCTAGAATACAGTAAGGGATCTCCTCAGCCATACTTTCCTAGCGCCATATCATGCCCAGAGCTCATGGTGCAGAGCCATCTGAAGAAACCCTCTGAAAATATGAACCAGAGTCAATCTCTCCTCCCCAGAGTTCTCTGTGCTGGGTATTTTGGTTACAGTGATAAAGAGCTAATTAGTACGGAGAGGAAAAGAATGGTTCACAGTGGTGGGTCATGACCACGGCAGACTGCCACTGTTTAGGGACTTGGCATCCTGGCGCAGCCTAGCATAAAAACCTATGACTCTGTCCCCTGCCATAAAATGCTACAATAGTGCAGCACTTTGTCCTTAGCTCAAACTCCCTCCATGAAACTACGCAGGTTACAGAACAAGGGCATCTGAAACTTTCCTTTCGCCCTGGCCAGGCCCGAGACAGCATCATGCATGGCAGGTGTCTTACGTACTCTCTGTGCCAGTCGTAAATCTGATGGATGTTGCCAAACACAATCTTGTCTTTTCCCTTCATGTCATCGGGAACGCCGTCTTCTTTCATAAGGGCCATGTAGCCCTACAAAGCAATGAGTGTGAATGAATGCAGAGCGCAATGTTTGCATCAGACATGGGTTAACAGTCATGGCACCCGACACAGACACGCGCCATCCTATGAACAAACCGAAACCCGGCATGAAACGTGTCCTTTCCGACTGCTTCATGACTATTGTTAAAGTCACTGCTGTAACAGTGTAACGTTTATAAATGAATGAAAATTCTCTGAAGAAACTCAAATAGCTGAAGACATAAATGGTTTCATAAAGCAAGCAATCCCACCAGCGACTAAACACAGGAGCTGGTCAGTTAGAAGTCCCTCTGGTTTTAGGATTTACATCATAAACAAAGGGACTGAACTCTGAGATTGGTAGACAGCACAATAAAAGGGATTTAATAATATCTTTCTGTAAGTTGCGTGTTAACACAGATGAATTGACTATCCAGCTAACGCGCGTGCTTTATACTCTGTTCAGCTGGATATGGTGTGTATCTTGTGGAGTCTGGGTAGCTATGGCAGGAAGAGCGAGTGTGAGGCCATTCTAGTCTAAATAGCAAGACTCTGTTTTGAAACACCATAGAACTTCTATTCAATCCCAATGAGGTAGAGTTTATATTGGAAACCTTATTGTTACCAATGACTGCAAAAAAACCAAGCGTCTTAAGCATTTATGCTAGGGAACTGCAGGGACTCTTTGCACTATGGCTCTTCAGCAGTGCTGAGCATGGAAGCCAGGCTGTGTGCACACGAACCAAAGGCTCTACTACTGAGCTAATAACACAACGGCTGCCACTTTTAATGAGATAGGACCCAAAAGGTACGGCTCTGCACACATCAGCAAAACTGAAAGAAAAGTATTTTATACTATAAAAAAATCCCTCTGCTTTAGAGTCAGAGGTGGCGGCACCATCTGTAAAACCAGCACGTGGGAAGTGCATGCATGAGAGTTATGAGTTTAAGACCAGCCTTAGCTAAACGTCGAGGCTAGGTCTAAAAACAAAAAAAGATTTAGCTGTGGTTGCTCATATCTATTACAGCACTCAACAGGTTGAGGCAGGAGGACTGCCACAAGTGTGAGGACAGCCTGGGCGATACTGTGAGTTCTAAGTTAGCTTAGGCTTCAGAACATAATATGAAGACCAACTAGCTAGCCAACCAACCAACCAAAATAGATTGGTGGATGAATTGAGTTTACAGCAAGCTCCTGCCTGTAACTGACTAGTACTGAAGACAGTGGCTTTGCTGTACCTACAGAGTACTCAGAAAATGCTAGTGACCAAAAATGGTGGTACATCTTTTCTGTGTACAGCTGTAAGTTAATGCCCCTGTAGAGGCACGGGCCAGAGCAGTAATATGTGGATTCAGAATGGCCTGGATCCATAGCTCAACCACACTGACTATGCAACCAACATTACTGTTGTTTCTATGGTAACATCTAATCTTAAAAAATAATTAAAGGCAAAATTTCAAGATAAAAATCACAAAACTACTGGTCATAAAAACCTAAAAACCTAATTATATATAAAATATATATCAGAATGTACTACGTAAAAAATTCTTTACAGTTGGACACAGTTTGCTAAGAGAGTTACATTGTAAGGCTTCTGAGACAGTATCATCCTGCCATCTGAAATGGCACCTCTCTGATGATTCAGGCTCTGAAGTTTCCAAAGATACATACCTCAACCACACAGCCAAGGTCCCGCACGTAGTCTCGCTCTGTTTCCACTAATTCTTGCAAAACATAGCTAGAAGAGAAATAGAGAGTGTTTTCTGAATAAATTATCACATTAAAGACAAGTCTCTATTGCTGAAGCCACCATTCACTGGGGACACAGGACTTGGAGGACTTGAGCTGAATGACCTGAAAGCCTCTACCTGAGAGCTAGATTTCATAGTACCAATCGGTGCTATGGAAGCTGCCAAGGGAGAGACACAATCGGTAACCCTCCTGATGCTCATGGACAACAACATGACGTACAACATGGCAAGAATGACACAAGGTAACCAGCAGCTGTGTAACTGGACTTAAGGACCAAACAACAGCAGGAGAGAACCCACGCCTGGCACTGGAAACCTAGTCAATGACCTGGAGTTTGTGAGGTTAAGGGTCTTAGGGTCTTACTATCCCTCAGCTAAACCAATGTAACTCCTAACTGCATCCCAAATACTTAGTCTTATGCCCTCAGGTAAGTCTAACTCACGTCCTGTCGAAAAAGTTTGCAGCAGATGGAGACCCTTCTAGAAAGCCAGAGCTGATCAGAATGCAGAGAACAATTGACAGCTATTGACAGCGCCCAGTTGCAAGAGATAGATCTAGGACCCAACCCCCATTTCTAATGCTCAGGGAACATGACAGAAGAGGGGTGGAAAGGTTCTACGAGCCAGAGGACAAGTCTGTTGCCAAATTGTGTCTCCTAGAAATGTCAGGGAAGCTTCATTCTTGATGCCTCAACAGCATGGTTGCCTACACAAGCCCTGGACAAGAACACCAGTGGACAGGGACACCAGTGACCCCGCTATGATGGAAGGGGGGAGAAGCACAGGGCCCCAGTCCTAATCAAAGAACCACAGGAAACTAAGGAGAGCCGAGAAAGGGAAGATTAGCTGTCCTGGGGAATGCAGCCCCTTCAGTTGGTTAAGCAGTACCAAGTGGTCAACTCCGCAATCATATACACATAAGCAACACTCGCTGAAATCAGCAGGCTGTATTTACATATTTATGTGCGTGTATATGTAACAATAATAATTAAGGATAAGAAGTCACGAATTTTGGGTGGGGAGTTATTAATAAAGCACAACAGATATGGAGACCAATAGAAACTATAGCTATGGATTACCAAATCCTTACACAAACACACACACCCCACCCACAAATGCACACATGCATGTATATACACACACACTTGAACATGCACACTGTCTTGGCAGGAGGCCTTGGATTTCCTTTGTCTAACTCAGAGGTAAATTCTACTCTCGACTTTGGGGTGCTGCAGTTGGGGTGGGGGAAACTTGGGGTGGGGAGGATGCAGCGTTGCTTACTGCCTTCTCTTTAGAGAGCTGGATTTTCTTTCTTCCATTTCATCGATGGGCGAGGAGGACGAGAGGAGGGAATTGTCTGAGGGATTGAAGGAGGGGCTGCTACTGTCTCCCTGGTCAACAAGCAGCGAGCTGGGACGATCCTCCAGCGCCTAGAAGAAATTGAGGGTTGATGTTGGGGTAAGAAAATCTAAGTCATAAGATACAAAAGATGTGACTGGAAAATTACAAAATCTCTCACAACAGATCAAACTGTGCTACTAAGAAACAGTGCAGGCGCCAGAGAGATGTGCAGTAGTTGAGAGTGTCTGCTGCTCTTGCAGGGGACCCGGTCTATAGGCCTAGAACCCACACAAGAGTTCTAGACAACTCTTTCAGCCTCTGCAAGTATTATATGCATGTGGTGCACATACATACATGAAGGCAAAAGACCGCTCATATATGTAAAATAAAAACATAAATCTTTAGAACAGCAAAACCAACAACAACAACAACTAATATTGAGTCAGAGGATCTGGGTAAACACAAAAATTGGAATATTAATCAATGTGTGTGTGTGTGTGTGTGTGTGTGTGTGTGTAAAACATTCCTCTCTGTTGCTGTAGGAAACTGGTCATGTACTTTTACCACTAGAACCTCATGCAGAGTTTGAAGGTATTCAAAAGATCTTTAAGCTGAATACTGTTGATTAATATGACACTGGTCACCCACTGGTGACCTTCTAATTGGTGCTTGCCAATTCTTTCTTCACCTGATTCACTGACTGTCTAAGGATTACAGCAATTTAAAAACCCTTCAAAGCTTCCAGCTAGATCCACAAAATGGTTTAGCTGGAAAAAAGATGGGTTTGACAAACATAACCAAAATGCAGGAACACTTAGCATCACTGCTTTAGCTTGCCATTAGTAAAGCGACATTGCTAATACATGTCCTGCTTTCTTCCATAAGAGGGAACAGACTCCGTCATCATAGAGCTTGGATGACACAGGCCCACATGCACAACCTTGATAAAGGAAGCCCACCAAGCTGTAAAAATCACGCCAGCTAGGGCTCTTCTTTATGAAAAATCAGGACACCATGTTAGCTAACAAATGGAGCCTGCTCCAAAAATTGCACTCTGATAAATAAATAGCAGTTGACCTTTACTGGAAGTACACGTTCTTCCAGAGTCTCAGGGCTTGCGTCATGTGCATGGATCAGGTGGGTGACGACAGGGAGCCAAGACTGGGGGTGAGGAGGACATTCGTCCTCTGCTGTTGAGACAGTTGGGGCTCATTAGACGGAACTCTGTTCATTTGAACAATGAGAAAAAGGAGAGAAGAAGATAGAAGCGAGCAAAGGAGTCGTCTCAGACTTCATCTGTGCCCACAGGGACAAGGCCCTTATAACTGCACCAGCTGCCCAAGCTGAAACAACTGAGTCTGGGGGTTCTTCTGGTAGCCTGTCCTCAGCGGTGATCTTCCCGAGATGGCACCAAGAAGGGTGCATTGATGGAGACATAGAGTCATATGCTTTTGTGACAGTTGGGATGGTCACCCTGGCTGTGGTGCCCACTGGTCCCTTACACAAATGCACGTGTGTGTGTGTGTGTGTGTGTGTGTGTGAGAGAGAGAGAGAGAGAGAGAGAGAGAGAGAGAGAGGGAGAGGGAGGGAGGGAGGGAGGGAGGGAGGGAGGAAGCTCCCAGCACAGAGCTGCAGGGATGAGACCTCAGGGATGCTTGATGCATCACTTATGAGATCCTCTTTTACTCCTCATGGTTTACAGGAAGGTCTTTGACAAGTCCTTCTTTAAATGCAATTTTGTGTGTGAGCGTGCACTTGCACGTGTGTTTTGTGTGTATGTGGGGTGGGGTACTTCACAGAGCATCTCAGTAGATGCTCTAAGGTCAGCCAAGCAGTTAGTTGACCAGTAAACATAATTGAGCATCCCCTAGAAGTCTGGATACAGAGGCTCAGATAAACCAATGTAGCTGTCAATCAATGCTCTCTGTGCTGCGCTCCATAAGTGTGATTTGTTCATATGAAGATACGCAAGTGCTGGAACCTGGACTCTCCTGGACCCTGCCCTGTGACCTTTTTCTTGGCTGATTTGAACCTGGTCCTCTCATGCAATAAACTGCGCAACTGTTAAGAGTCACAGCTTTTCTGAGTTCTGGGAGTCCTTCACAGCCACCGATGCCACTTTAGGACGCTAGAGCAGACCCGTAGATCCAGTCCTGGTCATAGTGAGAGAAGTATGTAGCTGCAGTTATACCCGAGCAGCTCCCAGCAGAGGCGAACCTCCATGCACAGGCAGCGGGGACTTGCAAACCTAACACCCGATGGGGAGATCTTACCATTTTGCTCTTCACGAGTTCTTCGATCGCACTGACAAGCTCAGCTGCACTGGGAGTCTCAGAGCTGGTGGGGCGGACTAGTAACCGCGAAGAGGCCTATGGGAGAAGTCACAACAAAGAACAGGGAGGAGAGGTCTCACGTTAGTAACGGGACAGAGAGTAAATTCCCTTGCAAACTCCAGTTTTTTTTTTTTTTTAAGTAAGTCCAGACAAAAAGACCACAAGTTTGTCTTTGTTTGCATTTATTTAGAGTCATCCTTTTATATTTACAATATTCTGACATGAAACATTAAATAAAATCTGTCTAGGATACATGTGGGAAGCAGACAATGTCTGTTTTTAATCCACAGTCATGTAACATTGTAATGTTTTTCAGAATGATGACTGGGCACAGGGGCATCCTAACTGTAACTGAGTGCTGCCTCAGGCTCTAGGCTATGAAGGGAGAAATAGAACCCGGGCAGCAGAAGGGAGGGAGGCTTAAGGTTTAATGGTTGACTCCCCCAAATAATCAAGAAACAGAACGGGGAGGTTAACAATGGCTTGACTGTGTTTATGGGATCATGAAAGGGTGCAGTGACCAGACGGAGGAGGGGGACAAGCTCACCATTTCCTGTGCCATCCATTTCCCCAATGATTACTGCAGAGGACAGAAGAGCGGAAGCCTCACAAGCTACCAGATGCCACTTATGGCTAGATCGAGGGCGGCACGGGGTGACAGTAAGGGAATCTGAGGGACGGGCTACTGAGCTGAGATTCAGTAATTAGCAAACACTGTTTGCAGATTACTTCTGCTGGAGAGTAGCTGGGGTCTGAGGGGCATAGGTAATATGAACCTTGCTTCATATTAAGGCCAGCGGAGATGCATGCGACACGCGGCTGGCTGTCCCAGAGATGCATTTCTCACAGCGGACAGATACAGTTTTACAACGGGCTTTTACATATGCGGACCAAAGTATGTACTTTACAAAACAAACACCGGTTTGCTCGAATGAAATTTGGAATATGAGATGAACAAAACAAAGAAAAAAAATCAAATGGAAAGGTAAGGAAACTGAGCCAAAACAGACACAGAACACAAATCAACGTAATGCTGCAATGAAAGTTTACAAAAAGAGAAAACAGAACAAAACGGAAAATTAGTTCAAGATAATACACTGTCTGGGAGCATTACTAGATTTCTGCACAAGAAGACTTTGCTACTGATAATACCCAACCAGGCTTCATGGTAAGCAATAGATGATTCCAGTAAACAAGACTCTAGCAATTCAGTCTTTTAAAGGAGGAAAATAAGCCAGCAAAGCCTGCTCCCCATTGCTTGGATAACCACCAGATTTAAAAAATTTTATTTGTTTTGCTTTGGAAAACCTATTCATTTAGACTGTTACAAAACAGCTCACGAGTTGTCCCAACACCCACGTCGCTTATTCCCTGGCCAGTCACTACATAAAAGGCTTGAGAGCCTTCGCTGTCTCTTTCAGGTTGGCCTGCACACAGGGGACAAACTGGAGCTTGGCTCTCCAGCTCACAACCAGTGTACTCAGAACCAGAGCACCCTGGCGGGGCTCGGCTGGCGTGAGTCGTGGGTTGCATTTGCTGTGAGTTAAAACTCAGCACCGAGTGTGGTGGCCTCGCTGCCGCCAATCACTGCCTGTCGTCTACCCTTGGTTGTCAAACCAAGGCTGACAAATCCAGCAAGTGACTGACACACCAAGAGAGTCAGGAAAGGAACAGGGAAAAATGTGAAGAAAAAAAGTGCTGAAAACACATCTATTTCATTTGGAAGACTTAAGTATTGCCAAACAAAACAAAAGAACAACAATAAAAACCCAGCAGTGACTTCCTAGCTCTATTTTTAGTGCCTAACAAATGGGGAGGGTCACGGTGGAGCCAGGATGCAGAGAGTGTGCAAGCTTCATTATAGGTTTCCCTTTCTGATAGTGCATTTTTGAGATTTTTACTACTGCAGTGGATAAAATAAGCTAAAATGATGTAACAACTGAAGGGAAATGGAGACTGATATGGCTTGAAGGTATCATACGATCCAGGAGGAGCCTCAAGGCTCAGGTGCCTCCTAATACTTGGTTAACAATGCACTTGCTGGGGTTCTAGTCCCATGTGGGGAAAGTAAGCGGGGAACAATACAACCTTATTTTAACTAGAAAGCCATGTGCAAGAACGATTATGGAGAAAACATGACAGCCTACTGTGTGCCGAAAGACAGGCTACAGGACACTCCTCTCTCGGGGACTCTAAGCAATATGGTAAAAATTACTTTAACAGCAGCAATTGCTGAACCATCCGTGAAATACACTGAACTCATTTACATGATCACGTGGTATGAGAGCAGCATGTGCTGGCTTAGTGTTTGTTCTAAACGGACTTATTATTCATACTTCTGAGATAAGAACAAGCTGGCTGCTGGGAAGACGCCAGGCTTCCAGTGCCTACTCCCACATCCCTGCCCCTCCTGGCGTGGAAGCCAGGGCAGGGCTCGGCCTTTACCTTGTCATCCTGCGAGTCTGGCTGAAGGAGGCTGTGCTGCTGGATGGCCATGGGTGGGGGCAGCGGCACGGCATCGGCGCCCTCCTCTCCTTCTTCTTCTCCGCAGCTCTGCATGCCCGAGGAGGAGGATTTGGACAGCGTGCCACTGCTGAGGCCCTCGTTCCGTCCTCTCTGCAATCAAACCAACAGTTGTTCCTTCAAGCTGGGCCATGAAAACCAAGCACTGTTTACATGTTAGACTCCGGGCCCTTGAGTTACTCAGAAGAGCATAGGAGGGCCAGACTCACACACATATATTCATTTCCTCTGGTCTGACTTACATAAAAAGTTTTAGTTTTTGAGTTTTAGCTTTAGTGAGGGACCATGGATTCAGAGGAAAAAAGAAAACAAACAAAAAGGAAACCCATGACACAATGGAATAAAACAAACGTGACACTTTTTGTCATCGCCTTTTTCTTTCTTTGAGCGGGTGCAGAACGTGAGCCCAAGTTAAAATTCCCACTGGCCCTGTCAGTACTGAGGTCATCTTGGGGACATGAAAGATGATTTCTTGAAGCATAACTCAGAGCCTCCTGGGATAAAAGGGGAAGCAAAACAACCCTTGACGTCCTCTCTCCACTTGGTGACAAAGGAATGAGGTAAGAGTGACAGTACGGTGGATAAAAGCTGTCAACAGCATTTCCAACAATGTCTGTTAGCCTGTCCGTGCACTTAACAGTTGCAAACCAGAAACCTAAATGACACCATGCAGTATTGGGGCTTCCAATAAACCAGACCCATTACTTCCCAGACAGCGACTACTCTTTTTTTTTTTTTTTTAATTTTTTTGTTTGAATTATTTATTTATTTATTTATTTATTTATTTATTTATTTATTATGTATACAATATTCTTTCTACATGTATGCCTGCAGGCCAGAAGAGGGCACCAGACCTCATTACAGATGGTTGTGAGCCACCATGTGGTTGCTGGGAATTGAACTCAGGACCTTGGGAAGAGCAAGCAATGCTCTTAACCGCTGAGCCATCTCTCCAGCCCCCACAGCGACTACTCTTAACTTGAAACAAAGCATCAGAAGGGCTGTAGCCTCTGGACTCCAATGACATCAGTGACAGCAGCCGTAAGTCAATCCCACAGACCTACCTCCTCGATGGTCTCATCCTGTGGGGTGGCAGCGCTGTCGTCGGAGTCCTTCTGGGAGCCAGCATCCGCACTCTTCCGGACCTCCCTGCTCTTCTTGTGCTTGTGGGCCAACTTCTTGGCGTGCCCATCGGCCTTGCCACTGCTGAGCCTCCGCACAGGGCTTGTGAGCCACTTGCGCAGGGTGTTGCCCGGACGCTTGGGACCTGGTGAGCTCTGCGCTCCGATCATGTGGGGCTGAAGAGAAGCCACAGAGGCCGGCGGACTGGCGTCATTACTGGAGACAGAGAGTGAGTCTGAGGGGACGAGAAGGAAAAAGAAGGCCCTTTACTGAACAGGACAAAAGTTCCCTGGCACTGGTCCCCAGCTTAACAGACTCTCAGGTGAGCTGCTGGGAACCTAGACTACCGTCTTCATCCAGATGCTGAACCCAAGAGGAGGGAGAGGGCTGACATGGCTCTCTTCTAGGATGGCTGTCAGGCTGGATCTCTGCTACAGATGGCCTTTCTCAAGACACACTGCTCCTTTCCAAAAGTACCTGACATCACCAATCCTAAAGACCAGTGTGGCAAATGCACAGATCTGATCATGTTGACGCGTTTGTCTTTGAGATGGAGTCTCTGTAGAACAGGCTAGCTTCAAGCCTGCTAGATAAGCTGAGGATGACCTTGCATTCCTGATTCTCCCGCTCTACCTCCCAAGAGCCAGGATCACAAAACTATGTGCTACCACAACTCAGATGCTTAGATTTAAAATGTCTTAACTGAGGCTGGAGAGACAGCACAGTGGCTGAGAGCACCAGCTGCTTCTAGAGGACCCGAGTTTGGTTCTCAGCATTCACACGGAAGCTCACAACCAACTCCAGTCCTAAGGGCTTTAACACCCTCCTCTGGCTCCACAAATACAGGCACAGCCATGGGGCACAGACATACATGCAGGCAAAACACCCATACACATAAATTAAAATAAAGTCAATAACGGTTTAAACTATAGGATACCAGAAGACATAATTTAAAATTATTTCTAACCATTTGCTTGATTAATAAAATCAGGAAATAAGAACTTAGAGAAAAAAATTTAAAGTGGTAGCTATATCACTTATCATAAACTAATTAGTCAAAGAAATATATTTAGTTTGACACACTGTTTTCCTTCTATCCATCTGACCCGCCCACCCCAAGCAAAGAGATTAGACTCTGACACTAGTACCCACCCATCTATAAAGGCTGCCATCCACCAGGACCAACTCGATGAAGCAGAGAGCATGGCTATGGGGAGCCTAGGAGATGAATAGCTACTTGCTTACAGATAATACAGTTTCTTTGTTGGCAACTTAGCAATGCTACCGCATATGCTTGAGTAAATACTAGCAATCAAACAAAGACAACAATTTTTTAAACCAAAAGGGAAAAGAAAGCCTTTTCAGCTAACCAAAATGCTCCACAGAAAGGGTGTCTAGACTAAGTTTCTCACTTAAACATAGTTAAGTCAGCGCTGATGGGCTTCCAAGAGGAAAGTCTTTTTAAACCAATCCAGAGTTAGGTGAAATGTTTCTGTGAACGAACTTGACAGCCAGCCATCAGGAACTGAGTGGCCACTTTCCAAGCACCTGACGTTAGGGCTCTGCCAAAACGACGCAGAACTGATTTCTTTCGGGAGATGTAATAATGAAGATGACCACTGGCCTTGTGTTTATTTTCTTAGACCCGTTGAAGTCTTGAAACATTTATCACAGTAAGTCCCTGAAAGCACTCTCTTCCACACACACCTGTACAGGCTCTTTGCCTTACGGACCAGAGACCTTTCACTGCATGCTGTAGATACTAAGCTAGCATGTAGCCTGGGGCTCATGAAGTGTCAACTCCCGTGAGGGCTACAGTACTTGAGACAGCTGATGCTCATCTAATTCTCTGCTCAAGATACAGGCTGGCAGAGCATATGACACTGCATCATTCCTGTTTAAACATCTACACCTTCAATCCCAGCACTTGGAAGGCAGAGGCAGGTGAATCTTAGTGAGTTCGAGGCCAGCCTGCTCTACAAAGTGAGTTCCAGGAAAATCAGGACTGCTACACAAAGTAATCCTGCCTCAAAACACAAACAAAATTTGCACTTTTCTTCCCAAAGGCAAACTGGTTCAGAACTAATCAATGCCTGCTAAGTAGTAGCCTGCGCATGTGACATGCAGTACGTGCACGCACACCTGTGCACGTGATCGCTATTTATTATTCATTCATTCATTTCGATGCAAGGCTTCTCTGTGTAGCAGCGTGGGACTCACTCCCAGTTCATAAGCATAAAGTCAAACTCCTCACGCTTTTGATCCTTTGCAAGAACACAATGTGTATATGTGATTTAAAGTACCCAAATTCTCTGCCTCGATCTGGAGATCATCAGAGCCTGCATAACTGCTCTGTGCTAGGACGTGATGCAGTGCATAAATCAGATGGTAAGCAGACCCACTACACTGGTACACACTTTGAATGACATCACAAGCCCTGATGCATCTCTCTAGTGGGCACACCCGGCACAGAGCTTACGGTGCAGTCCCTTCGAAGGACCCGACTGACTGGTAGCACACTTGTCTTCCTCAGGAGGCCCTGGTGGCCACCGCAGCCAAGGGACTACTAGCAGGTGACAAAACCTGAACCCTAAGTGCCTGCTGCCCAGAAACAACACAGCAGCAACAGTGAGGCTCTTGTCTTCCCTTTCCAGGTAGCCTGATCGCCTGCCTGTGCAGGATCTATGTGGATGGCTAGGTCTACCAGAGAGAATCCTCAGGAGACAAGGGAGACACTATATGGGAAGGAGCTTAACTGCCAACAGGCTGCTTGGTACATCTTGCGGCTAAGTATGTGTAGAATAATAATGACTAGGTGAGCCAATGAACTGGATACAGGCTATCCTTATTTCTGTTTGCCCATCCCAAGGACACTGATAATGCAGGACTGCCATTGTGGACAGAGATGTTCTGGCCGACTGTGGTCAGTTCTATGGTAACTGTGGGTGGTCTCTACCTTCTGTGAAGCACATACACACTTGTGAATTTTCATTTACATGGAAACCAAATCAAGCAGACACCTCTCTCTTGTGATCTGTGTCGCTCACTGGCTTTTCCTCAGCACAGAGCCCAGGTTTGGTGCGTGTGAGCAGCACTGAGCAGGGGAAACTGCACAGGGCAGAGACGGTTCGGGACCAAGCTGGCCCTGCAGCTCTGGCAGACACACCTGCTTTGCATTTCCAATTCCTCGCCTTTGCTCCCAACTCTGCTCAACAACTGCAGGAAAGCCTTTAGCAATGCCTGGTTTGGAGTTGACCTTCCTCTTGTAACTGAAAAGAATCCAGTTACTTTGGACATAGAAGGAGGACCTAAGACGGGTGTCAGAGAAAGCCTGCATCTGGGCTAGGTTCTCTCAGAGGTGATGCAGGTTTCCACACCCCATAGGGCAGCACTGGCACCTGAAGAAACACCAGGAGTGAAATGAAACGGCTTTACTAACTGCAGTAAGCTGTGGCATCGGGACTCCTGGTGGCACAGAAACGAGGACATTGTATTTATACAAACAGCGAGTGTCCCAACAACACCCAGAATTCATGGGCAATGGGGGCTAATGGCAAGCCTAGCAGTGTCTGGGCAATACTAAAAAAGCATGGCTGAAACAAACTAGACAATGACCTCATTCTACTTCTATTTTAGAAGAAATCTGTCCCTTATTAAAAAGGATAAACCTCAGGATAAAGATATTCTAGCGGGCTTAATACCCCATGCAGGTGTGCACATAGGAAAGTCACCCTATCTGCTGGGGCCGGTTTGAGGAGGAATCCTCAGGTACGTGGTGTCTTGGCTGAGGCTGAGTTCACACAATGGCTATCACAGATTCCTTTGAAAATGGAGATAGAGGAAAAAGTTAAAGAAGAGGGAAGATTTCAGCACACGGGGCCAGAGCCAAGGGAAGGGGAAATCTTCCCACTCTCAGTCTGGATCTGGACATCTGTGATTAATAAAACCACTTAAAAATGTAAGAAGAAAGGGGTCATTTCCTGCTAGCTGCAGACTAAGGAAGATTAAGGGTTTCTTTGTTTGCTTTTTCCAGCTTTCTCCTGACTTTCATAATGGGAGAAAGTTGCCGAGACTCGTCAGTGTGCTAGAGCAATGCTTGGCTTGCTGAGGGTCTCTAGCAAACTCTAGAGTTAAATACTGCACACTCTGAGCTTGAAAACACCTCACCCAAATCTACATTTTTTTTTTTGTTTCACAGTCTCAATAGCATACAAGTGGGGTGGAGTGTGACCTGGGGGCATGGGCCTGACTGGCACACGCAGGGGTCTTGCAAGCATTTGCTGAGGAGGCTGCTTACAGACAGCTGCAGGCAGGTGATGAGGTTGGAGTTGCAACCCTGCCTATCACCTGCATGGTGTAAGTATCTTTAATCCATGGCTGCCTTCTGCTTTAGGTGTAAAATGGCAATGATTTTCCTTTTGTTAGGTGAGGCAGTTGTAAAGAAGGCTATTGTAAATACAACCTAATAGATATTAGGCAATATTCACGCTTTTGCATAGAAAAAAAGAAGCTGCAAATAGCATGAAGGGATACAGGGGAAATGGAGTCAGATGATCTACTTCAAGGCTTGCAGTGGGAAGAGCAGCTGGGACTGCACAGGCAAATGCTGTTCAGGCTTCCCTCACCCCACAGCACATCAATGAAGCACACACGGGACAATAGCTGACAGCCGACTCACGGGTGAGGAGGCACGGCCACCACAAGAAGCACATACTCAACATGGGAGACCTTCCAGTAAATCTCTGTCTCACATTTCAAATTCTCTTGCAGCATCCCCAAATGAGAGAGGGAGGGGGAGGGGGAGTAGGAGGGGAAGGGGTAGAAGGAAGGGGTGGAGGAGGGGGGAGAGGGAGCACATAGGGGAAGTACCCAAGTCTCGTTCCTAGGCAGACAGTGTTTCACTGAGCTAAACCTATAGTTCCTGGCTAATGATCATGACTCTGTCTTGGTGTCCACTGCGGGTGTGTTGAAGAACATGCGACACACGAACTATGCCACGATGTCTTAGGATAAGCATAACTCCAAGAGAAATGTCTACAGCAAAGAACTGATTTCCAGCTCATGTAGGCATGTTGACAAGTGGAGGCATCGTTACTATGTAAGAAAGACAACCCTGAAGGCTGTGCTTCTATAGCTGGAGGCCAGCTGGGCAGGCTTTAACACTGTACCAGACTTATCCAGAGCTGATGCAGAAGCGCTTTTGTGCAGAAAGTCAGACCAGGGAGCTGGCAGTGAGCACACTGGGCCAGAAGTGCAGACTATTTGAGAAGCAAAGAAAAAGCAGACTGCTAGCTCGACTGACTGAACTGGCTAGAACAATCCACAGCATCTCTATGTTCTTTAGGCGGGACTTAAAGTCTGTTTCTAGAATCAAGCTATCATTCTTTTTCTTATTTACAGAGAGAGAGAGAGAGAGAGAGAGAGAGAGAGAGAGAGAGAGAGAGAGAGACCACAGTGCCCTAGAGACTCTCTCAAGACAACACAAAAAGTCAGCCAGTCTGTAAGTTATTCCTCCAGATGCTCGTCCAGGGACCGTGTCTTGTCTAACACGAGGATTACAATGGTCTGACGGTCCACATTACTGGAGATAATGATGGGCAACACACCTGGGGAATCAGCTGAGGGACTAAGGAAGAGACACCGACCGCTTAGTGACACAGGACAGTACTGGTGGCTAAGACCAGGTGTGTTTTCATGGCCATTTTCCAAGTTAGAATCTGCCTTCTACTTTTGAGTATTGGAAACCTTTTCTTCCCTGGCTTCTCCTTCCAATACAGTTTCCTTGCGCTGACACAGGCTCAGGTCCCTTCTGTCCTTGGTCCCACTGAGCTCTAATTTGTACCCTGGCACTGAGGATCCATCGGTGTGGTAGCAATGACTGGACAGTGTGTGCCAGAATCCCATGCCTTTCCCACACACCACTAGGCTGTGACCGTCACGTTGATGCCATGACAACAGAGGAAGTAAGTTTTGCAAAGGCAGAAGCCAGGGAGAAGCACTGAGCCTGGAGAAGGGGATGGATGAAAATGTGGTCTAAGAACACAAAGTTCACTTTACACACATTTTAGAGTGTGGTGCCGAGAGGGTCCTTGGTGCAAGAAATGTGAACTTTGTGTCTGCGTTAAATAAGAAGTGAGCACAGAAGACACAAGGGAAAAAAGATAAATTTCCTTGCCTTTAAAAAAAATAAATAAAAATCCAGATAGCACGGGAGGCCCCAGCACGGCACTACCACGGATCGCGTTGTAATGAGGAACACATGTCTCCCAGCCTGAGAAAATGCACATAAACGGCCAACAGATGCAGCTCCTCGGCAGTACCCTCCCACACACTCACTGGGGAGCGCTAACAGCAGGGCCCCCCTCCCCAGCTCTCACGACCCATGAATCCCGAAACACACAATAGTCACGGGCATCAACCCCAAAGAAGCTGCTCTGAGAGCCAGAGCCATGCATAGGCACTCGAGCATGTATGCACACGGGCATGGGAACACGTAAGCTGGGGAGCACGTCTGCACCTGGCTTGTGCTCTAGTCTCAGTGTTACCAGTTCGTGCAGTGTGTGGTCCCCTTAATACCCAACCCAAGCAGGGTGACCCCTGGAGAACTCTCAGTAGGACTGGTCCTCAGTTTTTTTCCTGACGTACTTGAATATTATATGAACATCAGGAAACACGACTCTTAGATTTATCCAGTAAGAGGGAGGCTGGATGCCAGCATTTCTAGTCTGGAAGCAATTTCATTTCAAAGGTCCTTTTAAACGTCATCACTAAAGTCTCAGATACAAAGACACAAAGAACAAATGGCACAACCTGTTAGCTGGCTAGTCAGACAGACAGGATCTCACTCATTGCTGAAATGGACATTTACGAATACATCGGAGCTGAGCCAATGCAGTCATCATGAAGGACAGGCTGAACTGGCCTCGATGTCAGAAACGGGGTCAAGGGATGGAGGGGCAGGACTCTCCAAGCATGAGGATCTGCAGCAGGCGAATGGCTGTCTGCTTCCAGGCATAGGGAGTCTCACAAACCAGGGCTCTGAAGAGGACAACCTTGGGGACAGCAGGACAAGATGACCATTGAGGAACAACTAGCTCCTCCCCGGCACTTTCTAGACTCCGTGTGTACCCTCCCCTTAGGAGAGGCGGAAAGCAGAGGTGATACCTTCCCTCATATAGGTCTCTCAAGAGGCAGTGGCCCAGGAGAGCCAGTCATCCTTGAGTCTACTGCTCGCCGATAAACATGTAGATGCTGCGTAACAACCAAACTTGTGAAAATAAGCCGTGAAAAAGAGCCATATTATAAAGATGGCTTCCCCTTCTTCTGTTGATCCACCTTGAGGTCAGAACTCACTTCTAAATGCAATCCTTCTCTACTCTGGACAAACACTGACTTGGAGGAATTTTCTAGTTCTTGTTTTTGGCATCTAGAATGATCAGGCTGTCTTCAGTGCTTTTTATGTGTGTCAGAGCCCATTTACTTTGGTGAGAGATGAACAGCAGAATTTCTCTGCAGACAAACATCTAAATTGTCTGAGGAGAAAAAGTCCCAGAGGAACTATTTTGCCAATGATGAATGGTAGGTTATGTCTTAAGATTCAAGGTCAAAAGCAGATTGTTGCAAGATAGCAGTGATGCATGCAAACACACACACACACACACACTTTCTTACAAACAAAAACAATGGCAACAAAAAACCAAGACTAGACAGACATGTATGAATCCCACAAACTACAGCTTTCTGTCACCCCCAATCCAGCACCATCTTTCCTTTGTGATGAGAGTAATCACTGGTGTGTGGAGGGGGCTGGGTAGGGCCGGGAGGATGCGCAGTGTCTTTGCAGTAGCCTTCCTGGATGATCTCTAGCCAGCGCACAGACTGGTGATGTCCACACTGAGGTGTGGGACACTGTTCCCGGGAACAATGGGTAGAAAGGGACCTAGGTAGCTCTGGGAGGCAAGAATGACTTCCCACTGAGGCTCCAGGTGCTGGAGGAGACCCCCAACCTTCACAACCAGGCACCACCACCGAGGCAGAGTGGCACCCTGCAGACCGAGGATGCAACCTGGTCTTTTCCCTTTCAAAGCTGGAGCCCTTCTGAATGCTCTGTGGTGTGTCTGGCTTTTCTGTGAGGTTGAGATCTTCTGTGGTACCCAAAAGTCAAACTGTGCCATTTAAAGAAGAATTACCAAAAACAAACAAGAAAAGCAAAGACCAGCCTGCTCAGTATTTAGCTCACTGTTCAAAGGGCTAAGAAGGTTCTCTATTTCATGAAGAAACAGTGCCTTGATTCTTAATTTCTGTTTGTGAAGTCATTTCCAGGGCACTGCAGTGTTTATTGTTGCCTGAACAGACACACAACTCATCATTTACAGGAACACAGTTAATTTGGGGGCGAGCAGCAGTCACATGGCGCCCACACACCATCCTGCCTTCAGAGCCCCTAATGTTAGGAATCGTGAATACTTAGCTCATGGTTACAATGGTCTCTGAAGCTCAACACAAAGTAATGGTATGGAAATATCTAATCTTACCTACAGAAGGCTTACATCTGGGGCAATTTCCACAAGAACATTTATACCTTTGGTTGCTGTCTTTTTTCTCACATGTTAAAAACAATGAAGTCACTTGGCTTGCCTTGTTAAAGGGTAAGTCTACAATTTGGGTGGAACATAGATGCTTTTAAAAGCTAAAACCTGTCTTCATGAGAAGCAGGGGACACACAAAGACCTTCCAACACAACACAGTTTAAAAGAACATTCTAGAGTTAAACTGTGTAGGTGAAATGGTGATAAGGCTATGCTTACGCTTAGTCCATACATAAATTTGTTATTGTTCTTTTAAATCAAAACCAGATTCAGAATGTCAGCAGAGAAGTGTTTTACTGCCTCAAAAATGTCTGAATTGCATTAGCATACACATAACTGAGCCAGCTATGAACCGTGCAAACTTATAAATGTTGTCATAGAGCCCATACCAATATGGTCATTTTTATACAGCAGTAAGGGGCAGTGGGGAGGCCCTGGAATGTTCTGCAGTGAGCCTGCCAAGTATTATCACTCTCCACATCCTCCATGGGGTGGGTGGTTAACTACGGCTTCAGTCTCAAGGGATGGAATATTAGTTCAGAAGAGTTATAGCTGTGTAGAGGGAGGAAGCAGAGCACTCTCTCCCAAACCACAAAGCAAATATCCAGAACATAGTCTGGAGTTCTTGGTTTAGTTCAAAAACAAAGAAACAAAAGAGTCCTAACCCATTAAAAATTCCTTCCAAACTGCATTTTAGTAACACTAACAAAAGCAAAACGGCGCTGCCACTGAAGCTCACAGCACGCGGACGAACATGAATACAGCTGATGCCCACGGACTCCGGGAGGAAAGGCTTTGCTGCAGACATGATGCACAGAGCACTGTTCACCCCACAGCACACTCAAGGTCACACTGGCCGCCCCTAACTTTACATCACCTTGCTTTCTACCTCCCTCAGGTTCAAGTGACTCCTTTAGTCATCAGTTAGGGACGTTTAGAGTATGGATCCCTTTTGGGGGGTGATCACATCTAAAACAGCAACAGCACAAACCAAAGAATGAAAAGAAGGCTGAGGTGCTTATCTTCGGAGGGAGCTGAAAATTCTGTCTGTCCCCTGCTTCTTGGGCCTCAGGAATAGGCAGGCAGTTTTCTAAGGATCGCCTCTTGTCAACTGAATCCTGTAAGAGCTCTTCCCTCTGTGCCATTCAGGCTACTTACTGGTAACTGGTGCTAAGGAAGGAGGGGAGAGGGGCCTGGAGTTTTTCCAGGAAGAAACAAAGCAGGCTCGGAGACAAAGGGAATGAAAAGAACTACCGCCTCGCTAGGAGCACCAATTAAAGCAGGATCCTGTCCTTGCTTTAATCAGTGCCCCTGTGATAAACTGGCACTGCCACCTCCAGGGAGCGAGCAACCACAGGAAGCAATCAGTCTCTGCGTGGGGCTGGGGTGGAACACGACTGGGCCAGGCACTGTGCTTTCTTTTGAGCTGGAGAGAGACAAAGGGAAAAACATTCAGTCTTCAGGTCCTATGTGATCCTAGCAGAGCACACTCCCTCTTACCGTGATAAAGCCTGAGATTCAGCTTCAGAGCCCCAGGCTCTATGAGCTTAGAGACAGAAAGGAGAAAGGGAGCTGTCTCAGAACTCATATGTTTTGTGCATCCCAGGCCTGAGCACTCACTCTTCCTTTTCCAGATAACAGTTGCGAGTTCATTTTTACCACAAAGTTAAGAGTTACCTATAAGATGTCACGCAGAAGCATTCTCAGCTGTGCTTCTGAGAAAAAAGGATGGTCAAATATTAAAAGTCAATGAGAGACATTGATTTACACCCAGAAAGACGAGGGGACACACAGCAGACATTCTCAATGGCTGCCTCTGAGTTTTCTAGTTGCTGCAGTCAAGGATCCTGATCTGGTCCCTCAGATTTGCACGGTCTTAGGAAAGAACCGCAAAAAATGAACCAGAGCATCTGGTCTGTGGCTGCCCAGTCCCCACCCCCATTCCTGCAGGCGGGAAGAGGAAATCGAGGCTCCCTGGACAAATTCCAAGGCTCATTACTCCAAGCTCTTTGTGTTTATGGACTTGCTTGCTCACCCCAGAGGCCAACTCAGAGCACCTGGAGGAAATTCTTCAGAATGAAAAGCCATAAATCCGTGTTCTCCCTGAAGCCTAGTGGCTCCAATGTTTTAGAAAGATACACCAGCAAAGACAGAGATTGCAGCTCACCAGCAAGATGCCTGCTCACCTAGCAAAGTCAATTCCAGACCAGAAGTCATTTTTGCCCAACAGCTGGACTTCGGCATGGCTATGGCTCCTTACATGGAAGGGAGGACCATTGTGGATTACTATTATCTACTTATATCTCAAAATTCCACATTCACTATAAGCTCAGTTGTAACATGAGACAAAACCTCATAATGTTTTCTCCTGGATAAGGTATCTATCCAGCATGTAAAACTTTTTCTATAAAAGTGAGAGGACAAATTTTATAAATGTACTTTGCTTTAAAACATATAATAAACAAATTTTAACGAGGGTTCCAAAGAACACAGTATGGTGGAGGTGGGTGTATGGGGAAGGGGCACGATGATGTGACCGCAGACCAGCACGCTAACAAAGACTTGGCCAAGGTCACGTGGGTCGAGCGAGTAGGGATAAAACACTTGTTCTGGTTTCTGCAGTATTGTTCTAGTCCCCGGTGCCCCTGTGCAATACATACCATACCGCAAACTTCAAATGAGTTAGTGGTGCTTGTTTGCTTAAGGTTTTTCGAGACAGGATTTCTCTGTACAGCCCTGGTTATTTGAGAACTTGTGCTGTAGACCAGGCTGGCTTTGAACTCAGAGATCCACCTTCGTCTGCCTCCCAAGTGCTTGGATTAAAGGCATGCACCACCACCACCCAGCGAGCTACTGGTATTCAAGTGGGTTTGGGGGTCGGAGATAGAGTTTAGATTCCTCCATGGTTCATGAGCTACAGCTAGTCCTCACAGCAAAACAGTCCTCCGAGGAGGCTATTGTTTTTGTTTATTCGCACTGGAGTGAATATTCTATGTGCTCCTACCCTTCAGGAAAGGTTCTGAAAGACTTCAAATTGAATTTCAAATTCCAAAACACACAGCACTTCGTATGTGAATCTGTTTACTCTTCTGGGGGAGTCTCCCAGCGTCTAATGCAGGAATTATGCAGAGTGCAGGTCTGGATCCTAAACTGGTGTAGCTACTTCAAAACGAGCTACTCAGCAGCATCCCCGTCTTATTTATAACCTGGGAGCACACACTGGAGTTTCCTAAAAGACAATTTACAGGTCTTTTATTTCAGACAGAGGCTAGCGAAGGAACATAAGTGGGGACTAAATCACACCCCTAGCCAAGAAGCTAGTCACAACTGATAGCCACAGGGACGGTCAGTTGTCTTCAATGGAGTGATATTGGGCATATCAATCACACACACATGGATTTTTATTATGTTTTGTTTTTGAGAGAAAGAAACAAACATGAAATTGGGCAGATAGTGAGGTCTGGGAGAAGCCAGGGGAGTAGGAGGAACATGACTAGAATAGACTGTATATGAAAATCTGAAAGAAAACAATGAATAGTTTTAAAAGTTATGTAGCCCAGGCTAGCATGGAACTCAAGACTCCCTGGACTTAGCCTCTGGAATACTGGGATTTTCGGTGTGTGCCAGCACCATATTGACGGTCCTGAACTTTACCTTCTCCTTTTCTTATTTCCTAACAATTGCCTAAATTCTCCTAGCTAAGGCGATGTAAGGTTCCACACTGCCACACAGCCAGTGAACTAGCTTCCGTGTAGCAGGTGCCCAGAGCTCGAGGCCAGACCCTCCACAGGTGTACAGAATGGTTGGCCACTCTGGGTATCTTCACGAGCATAAAATATCTGCTTTGGAATTTCTTTCCTGGCCACGAATCAGAATCCTTTATTTCTGTTCAAGTATGATGGATACATAATCAATGTAGAAATAGGATCAGTGAATATGAAACTATTACTCCAATGCAATGTTGGGGAAGGTGCCTCCATTAGTATAAATTGCTGGAAATGATGAACAGCCAGCTACCTTCCTCTGAGAGGAGTGGAAGGGACAAACTGGACTTTCATTTCCCCTTTTCCATCCTTTATTGTGAAATAGTATTTTCTCCTCTTCTTAAATCTAGGTCAACTTTTAAAAAAAAATCTGTGGTGCTAACTTTAAGGACCTCTCTTAAGACTTTAATAATTTAGAAATTATAAGAACAAAATAAGTATAGGAAAGACAAGAGCATAATCATCCTCCATTATGAGAAAAGGTCTAATAATATCCTTTACTAAGAAGAGGATTAACTATTTCTAGAACTCAAAGGCCCCTCCACAGAAAAAAAGATGCTATGTCTCACGATCCAGTACATGCCTGGAGCACGCAGTGCCGCCCAGGGACTCTCGATCAGTACTCTCGCTTTTCAGTCAAAGACGAAAAAGTTCGTGGAGATGAGGTCATTTGCACACGAGCCAGAGCTCCCGAGTGGTCCAGACTTTGCATCAGACTTTTACATTACCAATTGTTTTTTCTGCACCAGTTATTTTTAATCAAATGAGCTCATCCCTCATCCACCTTCATCTTCCCACCACAGGAATCCTACTACCCAGTATCCCTCATGGGTAGACCCAGGTCACAGACCTTTACATAGTGAGGGAATCACCTCTCAAGAAAACCACTCCAGGACAGCGTAATTAACACAAATATGATAAAATCCACCAGCACCTGCCAGTGACTTAGAATACTGCTAGCTCTGTGGATGAAAACCATGATGAAACAGTATAGAAAACCATGTTTACAGAAGCAAGCTGAACAATCCCAGGGTTGATACTTATATCCTTAAGGGTTCATAAATCAAACTCAACTCTGTTGTTTAGACCTCCCAAGGACACCCAGAAGGAAGTGGTACCAATTCCCCTCAAGTGCTGAACGCCTATTTTCAGTGCCCCCTTTACCCATGATATGCCTCCTTCACTGGGGACCCTTCATCCCAACTGATCCAGTCAAGTTTATAGTGAATGAGAGAGCCCACAGGCTCAGCAGCTCCCTCTGGCTCTACATCCTGCTGCCGACTCTTTGTGTGTGTGTGTGTGGGGGGGGGGGGGGGGAGACAGTGGCTAGAAGCAAGTAAGGCAGATATTCCAAGAGAACCAGGACAGGACTGCGATTATAGCAGAAACCACCCCTAGGAATTAGCTTCTGAGAAGTCATCTTCTTAGTTGCATGGTACTGCCAGATGCCAGAGGTGATGGGCAGAAAGCTGGCCAAGCCTGGAGAGTTGAAGGGGAATGATCTAGGCACTGGGCAGATCTAGCTCTCCTCTTGGATTTCTGTATTCTTTATCCTCTTCAAACTGGAGCTTCTCTTGAGAGAGACCTTTGTAGGGATCACATTTTATTTATTTCCTCTGTGGACAAAGCCAGACCCTGGAACACACACTCCCCTAATACAGACAGTGGAGGCTGCAGAGTCCATTTCTCCCACCTGACTTTATCTTACATGCTGCAGTTCTTAAGAGAAGCAGAGAATCTAAACACCAGTGCTACGACACTGTTTTCAACGCATCTGAGAACTCCCTGAATACATTAAAGCTGAAGCAGACACAAACCCAGCTAAAGCCACAAGAAGGCAAACTGGAGCATAGATCCCTTCTGCCTGTTTATATGCAACTTCAGAGAAAAATGATGGCCACTGCAGTGCTCAGCCTAGAAATGCCACACAGCACCTGATGCCTGAGCACAGCACTGGCCTTGGTCTCTGGTCTCCCGCAAGCCATTCCCACCCAGCCCTTTTACAAGGCAGTAGGCATGTAACACGATTCTGTATCAGCACATGAAATATTTCTGTTGCAGAACAGACATCGGCTGGGGAAGCAGCCGGCAGGAAGGAAACAGGCAGAGAAAGAAGTGCAGAACGAATACCCAGAAAAGCCATATACCTAGGTCGAGGATCCAGTACTTGCAGGTGCCTGGCTGTCTGCCGCTGCAGTAGGCTGAGCCGACAGAAGAAAGCGAGTCCAGCGTGTCGACTGGCTTAACTCCGTTTGGCATGGTGAGTGGAGATCTAAAGGTCCAGGACCCCCGTCCCTACCTCTCCTCGCACGGTAGCCAGAGCACTCACTGAGCAGCGATGACAGAGGCTGAACAGCTCGGACAGCAGCAGCTCATGGCCTGGACTGAGCAGAGCTCTCCTCTGTTCCCCTGCAGGCTCTGAGCACTGCCTAGCAGTTGGGGCTCACATGTGGGAATAGCCAGACACAGACTACATTCTACCACAATGACTCTAATTGGAGCTCAAGGAAATTCTCAAGGCACCCTGGGAACCAGATGTCTCTCTTCTCCGGCACTAACCAGCGCTGGATTTCCTTACTTGGTGAAATGTAAAGTGACAGATGTCCTCCCAGCCCTGGGCTTTCTGGACAGCTTCGCTGGCTTGGGCTTTGTGTACATCTGGAGGGAGGTCCTCTCGGAGACCTCTAACAAACAGGGCCTCCTGATGAGACTTGATAAAGAGAGATGTAATGCCGTCTGAGAGCCAACTGATTACATCACTGGGCAGAGCTGCACTTTCCATGTATTGAGAACAGCTCCATTCCTCCTTCCAGGAAGGGAAAAATAAATACCCTTATATGTGATGCGTAAAGGCATGTTTATTAAAGCACATCTCGGGCTCTCATTCCTGTCCTCTGAGGAAACTGGGAATTTTCCCTAGCCGATACAGCTGCCATTGCCAGTTCCTGTGGGTCGTCATCTCTGTCTCTCACACATGACGGTTCAAAGGGGATTATCCCCTTTGAATCATGCTGGACCCTTGCTCCTCATGGCAAGCAGGTGCCCTCCATCCTATGAGGGCCACTCTTATTTTGGAAACACCTAGAATATTCTCTATGTCCATGCCTGGTGTGCAGGACCTTTTTTATTAGTGTTGCTTTGTCTTCCTAAGACTTTTCTGCATTTGTTGCAAAATAAACTTAAAACTCTTAAAGAAAACATGGGTACAGCACAGACTTCTGTAAAACATTACACGACACATCCACGGTCTGCAAAGGTGGTTTCAGCGGCCAATGACTGAACACAAGCTGCTGCAACACGGGGCCCTTTGTTCGTTTTTCTCATTTTAATTTAATGGCGAGGATTTGGCATTTACAGATGCACATCGAGCCTCATATTCCTACAGAGCAAAAGCACGGCGTGGGGTTTGTTCTCCCTGTAATGGTGGATCCTGTGTGTGATGGATCCAGATGGGATGCTGAACTGCAAACCCAAGGGAGAGGTGTGACCCACACAGAACACTTTTTATACAAGCAAAGGAAACTTTATTACCAACTTAATAACCCTGTTTGTTGGCAAAATAAGCACTAAAAATTGCAATCTACAGTTATCAAGTTAATTGACATTCTAAAGTTTCACTTATCGACTTTATTACACGCTTTACCTTTTCCCGGTCTAAAAATACCGACCGCCAAAGACAGGCTATTAATTAAAAGCTAGAGCCGGTTGTCAGGGCAATGAATTACCTCATGTGAAATCTAAGTTCTCTGTGAAGGAAGAAGGGGTTGAGGCTTAAAAGTGAGCACAGTGATGTTGGCTGCAGATGCATGGGAAATTCCCCAGAGACCAATCTCTCCAAATTCTCTACCTCACATATGCCAGGAAGTTGAAGCACTGCAGGAAAAAGGGGTACTGGGAGCAGGGAGCATTCTCCTCCCATTTGCCTGCACATCATGGAAGCTTGAGGCTGGAGTGTTCCGTGTGGAAGTTCCCTTTCACTCAGCCAAGCGAGCATGAGGTGGACCTGGCAGAGGATTCACTGACCCTGAATCCACCATATGGGCAAGTGGGGCCCGCAGGAATGTGGAGGTCAGTGAACAGAAGGCATGGGAAACTAAGCGAGGGTGAAGTTCTAGTGGTCAAACAGGTAGAAACAGCACTCGAACTCTTAGTTCTCCCTGCTCCAGTCAGGGTCATGGAGCGAAGACCACAACTCTGTTATGAGAATTGGAATATACGGACTGAAGGGCATTAGTGGGGAGGGAGAGACGGATGGAAAGGAGAGGGAGAGAGAACGTGGAGGCAGATGTGGGTGACATACGCGACCAGAATTCAGTTTCAGAGGTGGCAATGTGGGGGTGCACAGAAAGTAAACTGGAAGACACGAGGCCCTGGGCAGCAGTTAGGGTGTCGAGTCCATTCTCACGTGTGACTGTGTGTCTTCAGAGCACACCTGCAGTGACACACTTCCTAGGCACAAAGCAAGGACAGTGGCTTGGATTTGGAGCTGGGATGTGGAATCACTTTAGAACTGATAGGAGTGGGGTCTGCAAAGAAAGAAGACTGAGCTGCTTTGCAGAAGTAAGTGAGGTGGAGGAGACAAACATTTCAGGCTCCGGGCAGAGAAACGGGTATGTTATCTAGAAATAAAAAGGGAAGGGTTTAAAGGAAGAAAAATGTTTAGAGGTATTTTTCATGGTTTTGACATTTTAATTTTATAGCCAGACATATAATTTAGTATGTCACAAAAAGAATGGAAGATCAGTCTAAGAGAGTTATAAAGACATAATGTTTGTTCATGAGTACCAAACACAGGGAGGCTGGGAAGATACAAAGGGTCTCTGACTAAGAACATTATGTAAGTTGAGATTTGAGGACTGAATTTATGATGGTATGAAAGCACACCTGGTAATGCTTGTGCCTTCCTCTACAGCTCAGCATTTGGTGAATTACATAAGACATCAAACAGCCACCATGCATGCTACATGACTGGGCTTCCTGCAGACTAACGAAAGCGCTCTGAGCGGGTGTAAGGCAGGCTGGGGTAAATGAGATGCTCAGTAGGCTAGGTATATTAAATGTACTTTCTAACTTTCCATATTTCCAACTCGCAATGAGTTTACTGGGACATGATATCCATACATTTACTGGTTAGTGGGTCATAAGTGATATAATTTGAGAAGCATATTAAAGAAAAAACTGAGTTTCAACTCTTGGAATCATGGTTATATTTCACATATACCCTGAACAAATATTATTCTCTACAAGGACTGAGAAAATTAGAGGCTAAACTGTGTCCCTCCAAATTTACACAGTAAAGTCTTAACTTCCAGTGTCCTTGAATAGGACTGTGGCTTTAGACAGAGTTCAAAAAGGCAATAAAGATGGAATCCTATGCATCGCACATGCCCACCTTCCTGCACTTGGGAGGCTGAAACAGAAAGACTGTCATAAAAACAAGACCAGCGTGGTCTACATAGTGAGTTTCAGGATAGCCTGGGCTGCTACTATAGGGTAAGACCCTGGCTTAATAAACAAACAAACAAACAAACAGGAGTGGCTGGGTGAGCGCGAAGCCAATGGAACTGGGCTTTCCTATAGGAAGGGGATTAGAACAGGGAGACAGTCAAGTACGCATGCTTACTAACAGTAGCCACAGAGACAGGGAAAAGCCTATGAAAATACTGTCAATACCTCCATCCCAAAGTCCTAGCCTCTAGAAATACATTTTCGGTGAGAGAATCCACTTCCATAGTTTATATACATCATCTGGAATGTGGTAGTTGTCAGGTAGTCCTAGCAAACGGACAGGGAACTGAGGTGTGTGCACCCACGCGCACTTGCTCTGCAAACACATCCTGCTGCACACTGCAAACCCAGACCAGCAAAACGGGAAGGAGGCCAGCTTCCCAGAGCAAAGAGTACTAGCCATTCTAAAGAGTCTGGTGAGGTGCAGGCTGAGTACTCTAGCTACGGAAATACTCCACCAGGAGGAGACAACACAAGTGTGACTACAGTTGAACAGAAGTGGACACTGGTACCCAGGTATTTTATACAAACACATAGAGAAAGGAGAGGGAAAGAAACTACCAAGGGAGAAAATTAACCTTCCCTTCACCTCTACTGGGAGGACCTTAGCTAAATGGCCCCATCTTGTACCTGGCGACAGCTCCCGGGAGGGGCTCCTAATGACCAATGTTAGAACTCTGTTGGGAAGCAGGAGGTCCTTGACTGAGTGTGAGATCCCAGAAAACGGCACAATACAAAACTGGATGAATAAATGAGTATGATAAAGGGACAGCTCAGCATACCAGAAAACCCCATTTCATAAATTTAGAAGGAATGGGAAAAACAGATACTACTCTGGCTAGCTTTAACATTAATAATGGCTGGAGGCAGAACTCCTGATGGCCGAAAAAAAAAAAAATCCCAACCCAGCAGAAAAGCAGGACAAGAAAGAACATTTGCATAGTTTATAAAAATATATCATTACGTGGCATTGACTAATTACCATCAGAGAGCCAGGAACCAGGGTGGGGGGCTAGAGCTGGGATGAAGACCAGCGCACAAGGGACAGCAGGCCTCTCCTGTGGTCCCCACACAACTGCTTCAGGGCTGTCCCTGCCAACACGACACAGACACATTAGCTCTGGAAAACACCAAGTAAATTCAAAGTGGGGGCGCATCCTATGACAAAAGGAGCCCATAAGCCTCAGTTCCACTTCTGAGGTAGGCTGTGTGTTCTGTCTGGTGCTGTGCACTGTTATGAGTGATTTGCTAGGATTTGAGTGCAAAGACATCCCCAAAACAGAAACTCTATTTTGGCAGCTTTTCTGAAAGTCCCGCAATGGGTCAAGTAAACGTTAATAGCCCTCCCCCCGCCCCCGGCTATTTTCAGGGGGCCTCAAAACCCTATCAGGATCGCATGGTCCAGGGGCCGAGGGTGCTGGGTCTCTGAAACGACACACTTCATTTCCTTGTGCCATCTCCATGGCCCTGCCCCCTCCCCATGGTTCCGCTCTGCACAATATGCCCACAGTGCCGGCCCCAAGCACAGCTGGGGCTCGCAATGCTGTCCCTCAGGTTCCACGCACAAAGATGCCCCTGTCCTGAGGAGCCTGCTCCGGTTTCTTTACCCCAAGATAATACCTCCTGTCCTGGTGGGGGTGCCGGAATGACAGAACCCCAGCCTCTTAGGGCCCATTCACGTGTGCGTTCCCACTGCTTCTGCTCCGCGTCAGTCCACAAAAGCACCTTTATGGGGCCTTCAAACCCTGCGACGCAGAGCCAAACCCGGACAGGCTCCCTTTCATTGCTTTATTTACTATCTTCTCAGGAACGATCTGAGTTTTCTTTTCTTCATGTTAGGTCATTTTTCTGATGCCTCAGCATGGTGTGTCATTTGCAGAACTGCAAGATGACAGACTCTTAAAAAGGGGGAGGAGGGGTACTATTTACTCCTGTCCCCCTCCAAACGCAGGGCAATGTAGCTAGCCCTGAACAGCCAATGGGTGCTGATGATACCTCCAATTCTGTGACATTTCAGAATTCAAAGTGTATGCCACACATTGACAGGGGCAGGACCCGAAATGGAATCCCTTAGCTCCGTCAAGGAAGGGAGACCACGTGGTCAGGTCTCAGGCCAGGCCAGGCCATCCAACGCCTGCATGAGGACTGAAGACCCCCAAGGAAAGCAATCTTTGCACACTCGTGAGTGACGAGGGCAGGACAGGGAGAGAGGCACAGAGAGAAGAGAAACATTAGCTGGGAGGGGCTTCTTTAGGTCGTGTCTGGCTTTTAGAATGGCCATGTCACATTCAAATAACAGACCATTGTGGGAGGCTGTGGAAGGGCTCCGGCTTTTAGCACTGCCAAGTCTTGGGGGGCGGGGGGGGGGAGTCAGCAGTCCTGGGTAGAGTGGACCTTACATACCAGCTTTGGGCAACTGATTACTTCTGAAGGCTTCAGCTACCTCTTTCATTAAAGCTTCAAAAGAGATGCCCATTTTATGTCGCGCACCAAACTTGTTTGTGGTAGTTAATTTCTCTGTGCTTCCATCCCGTCCCTCCCTCCCCTCCCCTCCAGAGAGATTATTCTTGAGACGGAATATAAAAAAAGCCATGCAATGCCTGCCACTTTAAATCCCCAGTTTGTCCTCTGTTTTTACTGTTAATTTTCTAAGGCTCCAGCAGCCCACCTACCATAGGCTGAAATGTGTCTCCAAATTCTTATGCGCAAGTTATAAACACTGTATGTCGGAATGAGACAGTGTCCAAGATGATCAAAACAAGGCCTGTATGTCGGAAGGCCCACCTCTAGTCTGACAGCATTCTAACCTGAACGTTTAGACGCGGACACGGCAGGGTGTGCACAGGCAGTGAGGGGCCGCTTGTCAGCTGAGGCCTGAAGCAAAGGGGGAGTCAGTTTAGAATCTGGCCTCCTCCAGAGCTAGCTTTCTAGGGAAGAGACTCCCCGTCAGAGCTGCTGGCCCGGGACCCTGTGCTGGCAGTGTGGTGGATCAACACGCTCGTCGCCTGACACACGGTCTGCTCCTTCTGGAGCACATCTGACGGAGACTCAGGCATCTACCTAGTCTCAGAAAAACTTCTCACACAGTTTCAGTGACCCCCACACACTTTCTAGGCAGAAGAAAAGAACATTTTAAGGCTTAGCTGTTTTCTTTCAGATATTGAACATTTCAGAAATAAAACACAAAGTATAAATTCAGTCTATTTCTACAGTACCATTTGCCACATATAGATACGCCTCTTTTCTTCCTTTTAACATAACCCCCTAGTGCTTTTTCGGCAAATATAAATTTTGTGTCTATCCCCCAGCCCTGACTCCTCTGTAGCTTGACTCCAGGTTGCTATACTACAGAGACTTGCTCCTGTATTATATCTTTTTCACGAGTGTGTTATGCTCCAAGTACACACGGAGCCAAGTTTACCAAAGACTGTGGTGTCCATGCAAGCATGGCTAACCCAGCATGTGGATCACTGGATCCACGGGAACACATATTTATAGGACGCTAGAAACAGAACTGATGGGCCAAATGGAAAAGCAAAATTTTGGAGAGAAACAAAATATGTGAGCAAGTAATAAGTCAATCAGGCAAGTGACAATTTCAGTAAATCATGCCATACAGTGACATTTGCTTACATACAATGTCTACTTCCACAAATCCATAAAATTTGAATTAAATTTTCTTAATTGTATTTTACCCACCTGGTGGGGGGAATAATTCCTTAAAATCATTCATACAGATTGAATCACGAGTCTGTCGTTATGTTTGTCTATCAGGTGGGCTTTTGGTAGATTTTTCCTGTTGACCAGGCATTGGTATGGAAATATATTAATTTAATGTTAATTCATTTATATTAATCTCTCCAAAATGCTTCCACCTTTATTACAGATTTAATGAGAGAAGTGTAAATTAGGAGTCTCCCATACAGAATAAAGGCCGGTAGTTTACAGTGCAGACATCATGCCTGTTCTCAAAGCATGGAGAAAATCAGCTTCTTGGCTCTCCTCCTCTAAACTCTACAAAGTTATGACTCCTCCTAAGAGATGAAGCTTATGACTCAAACCACTTTTCACACACAAGGAACTTGTGAGACGGTTCTTCTGTGGCCCCAGCCGTCTCTTGTCTCCATCAGAGTCTCTCAGCTTTCCGTGGGATTCACTTTTTCATACCTAACACTTCACTATGAATTTTGAGATGACAGTGCTATCCTCCCCCTTGTCTGCCATACACAACTTCTGTTTCTACTGAGGGATTTTGGAGGGAACATAAGAGGTCTGGTGGGCTGGGTTCAAAGCACAGACCTTTGCCCTCTGCTCCTCCTGGATTCTGCATGGACTCCAGAGGACCTGCGTAGGAGGCTTCTGGGGTCTTTCCTGAGCATAAACATCACACTGTGGGCTGACTGGTCATGTCCTGTGCTGAGTGGCCAGTGTGGGCTGCTCAACAGATTCTGGAACACTCCAGGAAGCACGATCATTCCACACTGTTGACTACCCAAGGTCATGATTTTCCCAAAACTTCCAAATGAAGCATGGGACAATGCCAGAGGGTGTTTATTATTTGAAGGGCTTTCCCAACAGGCTCGCTTCTCCCACCTACAGTGTTGAGTCTGCTCTAACGTGTGAGCCAGCTCTGACAGCCTTTATTCTGAGTTGCCTGGAAGTAGACCTGTGCTCGCTTGCTCCTGTCTTTTTCCATGAATGCAGAACTTTGAATTTACTAGGAACAAACACTATGGTTTTGTTCTCAGATGTACTTTTTTTTTTTAAATAGTTCAGAAATAATTGGATGGTTTCAGCTGTACCATTCCTTCTCTGTGTGCATCAGCTTAGAAGTGTGCATCTCCAGCTAAAGCTATCGCAATTCTGGTTATATGGGGGTTCCTCTAGGACAACAGCCAGAGAACCCCTCCTTGAGCACAGGGACACACAGTCTCTGTGCTAGGCCCACACCCACAGTCTGAGTATCAAGTATCTGTCTATCAAGTACCCTCAGAGCTGGGACCAGGTCAGCTGCACCAGGAATCAAGGGAAGCACAAGGAAACAGATGAAGGGTTCACTCCTGCTGTACCGATGGAACCTGAAGAAAAAGTATCCTGAAGGTAGAAAGTTCTTCTCAAACACACATCCTCTGATTTGACAGCTTCTAAGTGCCAGGATGCACACATTTAAGGAAGAACTCCCTCATCTGACAAGTTAATGACGCTCTGATGTCTACGCAATGTCAGAAAGGAGGGATTTTTAAAGTGTGTCTTCCAGAAATTGAGAGGTGGGAGTAGGTCCCCAAGGCCCGGCACCTGCCACAGCCCTGTTGGTCTGTCACATTCCCTGACACACCTGCCCACCAGTTGGCACCATGGATTTTTTTTTTTTTAAATCAAGATAGGGTGTAGTTAGATAGACCAAGCTGGCTTTGAACTCACACTCCTGTCTCCTGAGTGCTGGGATTGCAGGTGAGCCGTACTGCGCCCTGTGCCCCGCAGGCCATGGCCAGTTACAGCAGCTGTGGGAGGACGGTTCCTCACTGTTTGTGCCTTGCCAATATCTATAATTCTGCGATGACCTAATATGGATACTGCCAATGCTGCTAATGTACTGTTCCTGTTCCGAGAAGAACTTAAATGTACAGTTGGAACGGGAAAATGTTCCCCATATGGAGCCCTCTGCAGAATAATAGCCACTTGGGTGGCTCTGTAATTATACACTCCGCGGAAAGCACTCCTTAATCACAGGTCTGCACTGAGCGCTCAGCCTTGGATACACTGCTCAGGGACAATGTCTTTAATTCTTGGTGCGACTCCATGTTCTTCAGTCTTTCTTCCCACAGGGATTTGCATTAGCAGCTGTTCAAACAGAATAGAACGGTTCTTTCCAAGTGAATTAAAAAGTTGCACACAGATCCCCCATTATATGTATTTTTAAGAATACGTGGGCAGGTCCGGGTTTGAAATGCGTATGCATTAGTGAACCTGGGGTGTTCTCTGCTGGCGGTGACCATGCGGTATGACGCAAATGCATAAACACAGGGAATCACTTGTTCATGTCCCTAAAAACTGATACCCTGAACTTTCTGGAACCATTTTAGGTCATTTAAAAATCACGAGCTATTTCAGTCTCATCTGAAAAAGGAAGCTTACAGGTCACCTTTGAGCGAGCGAATGGGAGGGACTCATGGAGGTGCCTGTGGGGAATGCCCGAGGGCCAGGATGGAGAAGTCTGGAGCTGAGTCTGCGCCCTAAGGCATCCTTAGGTCAGAGCAGGCTCCAGAAAGGAATCTGAGCTCGGTGTCCAAGGTGCAGCCTGGACGGGCCACGTGCTACTGAGGTCCTTGGTGCTGGACATGCACATCTAGAATCTAATATCGCGGGGGAGTGGGCTGGGGGAAACGCAGAGGGCAAGGCCTGAGTGGGGGGGGGGGCGGGTGTTCCTCGCCATCTGTGCTGTGACCACAGGGCTGAGGCTGTCCTGAGGACTACGAATATGGTTTAGATGGGGTTCACAACTCTTGGCTCCTGCTTTTTCTCCAAGGGAAAATCCCTTTGGCACGCCCTCTGTTCCAGGTTCAGCTGGGAGTGCATATAGCCTGGGTGTGGCTTCCAAGTGAAGGCACACCTGGTGACCTCATGAAGTTCCCATCCCCCATCTGTTGACCTCAGGGAAGGTCTTGCCCTTTGGGCTCATCTCTGCAACATGGGGTTGGGTGTAGGGCATGGGAGTGAAGGGGAAACCTGGCCTCATCCTAAATCCACAAGTCCTTAGGCACAGCCATGACCTCACCTGTACAGACATCAGGGAGGCTGTGGTCAGGGCTGATTTCGGGAGAGCAGCTCTGGAGGGAGGAATGGCCCTCAGACACACTATAATTTGCACCTTAGTGGAAACACGCCCTCATCCATATTGGCATAGTGGTTACACATGTGATCATGATGTTATGGAGCTTACAGGCCCGGCATCAAGCCTCGACCAGCTACCTCAAGAAATTACATGTCACTGCAGGAGTAGCCCTTGGCATAATGGCATATGGATCTTTGAGCTGTGAGTGATGGCCCTAGTAAATAAATCTATAAAAGATAAAATGTTAAAGTTAAAAAAGAAAGAACAGAGCTCGACAAGTGGAATCACAAAGAAAATTACTTGTCTGTCACCATCCTGCTGAGTGTGTACCCCAGATGGCGAGTCTCAGGAGCAGGGTGTCTCAGGGTCTCTTTGCTTATATAAGGCCCCTTTCAGCACTGGATGCACAGCGAGCTTTTCTGCTCTCTGTCACTCCACTGTGTATCTGTAGTTCTGCTGCTATGATGTTTATAAGCGTAGCTCGACACCCACAGCTGTCACTCACTAAAATCTGTTTAAAGATCTCCCAGTGAGTTCCTCTATTAGTGGCACCATCAGAGCTTTCAGACTGGAGTTGTTCTCTCCAGGTTGCCCCAAGGTGGTGAAAACTCTTGTGGATTAGATCAAATCTATTTCGCTGAACCACCCTCCCCCATAATCACTGGGTGAATGGTTTCCTCCTTTAGGCTTTTCTGAAAGATTTTTTGTTAGGCGAGATGAGACAGGCAGTGTTTGGGTTGAGCAAACAGGTGAAGGCTCTCGTTTGTTACCTGACACACCGCACCAAGGGGACAGGGTCTGTGGGTGAACACATTTAGTTTGAAACATGTTAGGAGACCAGAAAAAAAAACAAGATTTTATTCTATGGTCAAGAGAAAGCTACTGAAGGTTCAACAAGAGCTGGACCATGGGTTTGTGTATAAGGTGCAAGAAGCAAGGCTGGGGTACCTGGGGCTCAGATGGAGAAAAAGAGAATGAATTTGAAATATATTGTTGGCACAAAACCAAAAAGATAGGGATGACATCCTCAGAAAGTTAAAGGTGGGATTAACAAATCTCTTTATTCATACCTGCAGCTGCAACAAAGTATCTTAAAATGGGGGTACTTATTAAAGACAGCACAAGTCCATCATCAAGGTGCTGGCAGACGCAGTGAGGGTCTGTTGCTCAGAGATGATGCCTGTGTTCTCATTTGGTGGAAGGGCAGAAGGGCTCCCTAGGGTTGCCTCACAAAGACACTCGCTCTGCTCACAAGAGCCCTGCCCTGGTCCCCACCTGTTTGGACCAATCCAATGGTGACTAGATTTCAACACATGCCTGGGGAAAGACACTGCTCAGCAGCAGGTGGGCCAGCAACACTGCTTCTTGTTGTGCACCCACAATCCTCACAGCGGGGACTCAAGCAGGTACCTAGGTGTCCTTGTGGATGGCAAGTGCCCATCAAAGTGATGCACACACGCAGAGCAGATCAGCTCTAAGTAAGGACTTTCAGGAACATGATGGAAGAGGAGAAACCCTCAAGACATTATACGAAATAAAGTAAGCCAGTCCCCAGAAGATAGAAGTAACAGCAGGTTGCCAGGATCTCAAAGGAAAATGGTTGGGGGTGTGGGAAGGGTACAGTGAATCAGGTTTGTAAGATGAACGGGGATCATGGATGGATGTTGGCAAGAGCACAGGCCTGTGAAGGCACGTTATGCACAGAACTGTAAACTCAAAAATGACTCCAGGTAAGGTCAGTGTTACATGCACTTACAGCAGATCATGCAGCCGTGATGGAGACAGCTGTAGCCATGTGGCCGTGTTACTAGTTAGCAAATGGAGCGGGACTGGGAGAGGGAGGGCACTTGGGTAGTTTTGAAAAGGATGGCGGTACAGCGAACAACAAAGAAGCGAGATCATCCATGGAAACAGGAGGACAAGAAAGACTTAAAGAGGAGAGAATGTAGTCCTGGTCGAGCCCAGAGGAAAAACTATTTCAGGCACATTCAGATAAAAGACGTTTTTACTCTCAATCTGGATTCATGAAAAGGCTGCTGATACTGATGACAGACACACATTTAGGTGAGGATCCTGGGCCAATGTGGACCTACATGCCCACGTCTCCACAGCTTCTGTGGTTGAGCCAAAAGCCACAGACAGATGCTTTTGATATGATTTGCTGTGGTAATGGGTAGATACTGAGTTACAGCTGCTAGCTGAGAGCCTCAGTCACGAGACAAGGGCTTTTGTTTCTCTTGTTTGTGTTCCTTACTTTCCTTACCCAAAGAAGAAAAAAAAATGCTGTAATTATAAACACTTTAAGAGATGTGACTGATTTTTCTAAGGAGGTGTTTTGTTTTGTCCTAGACACATCAAAACACAACAGAAAGTCCACCTGTCATCTTGGACTTTGTCATTGTTGGCATAGGAGAAGATTTAAGATTTGAATTAGCACTATTCAGAAAACCTTTCTAAGAAACAAACTGATGATGGCGGAGCTGCCAAGAATGGTAAGGCCGAGCGTATGGACACAAAATCAGCAGAGAGGTGGTCAGAAGCCAGGGCTTCTGGCAGGAGGAGGCATCTTGTGCACTCCCCAAAGCTAGAACCACAGGGCCACTCAGTCCTAAGAAGACTTTACCCAAAGCCCTACTTTTGGTGAAACACTTGTGTGGGGGCTGAGAGGGGCCTTCCAAGTTCAGCCTATCCTACCACATCATGTTGTGTGGCAGGAGCTATGGGGGGAAGTATGGCATGAGGTTCGTGCTGGGACCGGGGCTGTCTAGGCATTCTTCCCGAGGCAGTGAGCTGGCGAGCGCCATGGAAGGACTTGACAAGAGTATTCAACACAGGTTTATATTTTATCAGGATACATCAGGAAAAGTAGCACTCGTAACAGACTTACACTCTGTCCTGCAGATATGCAGCCTGTATGAAGTCAGTGACAACGCCTTGTCAAACTAAATAGCATAGGCAACGCCATGTTTTCCTGAACCCCTTCAGTTTGTCGAACCTCACTCTGGGGTACTGCAGCCACTGAGTGGCCCTCCCACAGTGGTGGAATGCATTAGAACCTTCTTGGTTATGAAAAAATACTTGGTAGTCAGTAGGCTGAGTCAGGAGAACTGTCTGCCTGGGTTACAGAGTAAAGCTGAGTGGCTTGAGAGACCAAGGGATGGGGAGACAGAGAAAGAAAGGACCTGTTCCTGTCTCTAAATAAAGAGGAAAACATGGACTGGGGTGTAGCCAGCAGCTCTCACCAGGATTCAATCCTAATGCCACATAAAATAAACGAATAAGCAACCAAGTATGAGAACAGTCCAGGTGCAGCTACCACAAGGCAAAGGGGACATTCTGAAATGGTCTCACAGGAAATACAGACATATCTGATATTTCTACTTACTCCTGTGGGCAGGTAAATAGAAGCCTCACAAGTTGAGACACTGGGAAGGAACGGTTACTCGGCAGCGATGGCCTGACACCTACTTCTGGCCAGGCGAACCGTTCCCAAGGGAGTAAGACCACTGGTGGTTCTCAGTGTGAGATACCTTGTGCATGCTGGAAGCAGAGGCAGGGCCCTCTGCACCGAGGCCAGCCCCAGCTTCTGAAGTCGCAGCAGCCGGCACAGACCACAGATGAGACTGGCCAAGTGTGATCTGCTGAAGCCACACTCTATTTTCCTCCCCACACTGTCTGCTGAGCTGGTGACTAACATGCTGAGGAGAAGGAAGAATGGCAGCCAGTCCCGGGGAATGTCAACACCCCAGGCAATCTGTCTGCAGAGGAGAGGAGAAACACAATTTTCCAAAATAATCTTCCCGCGCACACGGGAAAGCTCTCGCCATGGAGGAACATACACAGCTTGGGTCTAGTTTCAGACTCAAAAACATCCTGAAATGTAAACTGTGTGATTCAGTTTCTTTTTAAGTTGATTTCAAGCAAGCTGCATCTTTATCCTCCTGAAATCACACATCTTGAGATAGAAAACCTGGGTCTCATGAATCCCAGGCATTCTTCCTGTCCAGCACAGTTCCAGGGCCACCAAGCGTGCCCTGGCTCCAGTCACAGTGAGCGCGGAGACCTCCCTAGACGCTATGGGAGGCGCACGGGGAACCTTTAGGCAGCTTATTCTTTGCAAGCAACTGGACAGTTAGCCTCAATGGCCACAGATTTGCGCTCATAAAGTATATGGAGATTTAAGCTGTTTGGACACAGAGTTATGAAATAAAAAGCTGCCAAGATCAGGACTAGAAAGCAATGAGCTTCTTCCTTTTGTCTGGAAGGGCACAGTGCTAAGACTCACACCACTAAAAAGCTATCCTTAGGGATTAGCGAAAGAGCTAGAGATACGTAATGTCTTCGAGCTCAGGAGCTGTGTGTGCAGCCAGCTTACTTAGCTGACATTGCCCAAGGGGTCTGATCCCGCCAAAGATTGATGGGATCGAGTCTTGTGAGAGCCCTGGCTCCTGGCTCACCTCTCTCACTGCTGCATCCTCCAAGCCCAGAGTTCTCACAGTGAAACGAGGAACTCGGAGGAATAGCCCAGCACACACCAATACTTCACCACAGTGGCATGCGCCCGTCGCTCCACAGCAGGTAAGAGAATGGGCTATGGGCGGGTCAGAGGCCAATCAAGGCCTTGTGCTTCCCAAGATGGCAGAGGTCTCTGAAGAGTACGTCTCTTTTCTGGGTTACATTCTCACTTCCTACTCCTTTGTTGCCTGAACTTTCTGACAATGGTCTCCAGTCTGCTAGATGGAGGCTGGTTAAGGCTACACTTCCTGGGCTTGACTTCCACAAGATTCTGTCAGAGGCCTTTTGAACTTGAAGGCAAGTTTTCTTCCCTGATATACTGCTGCTCTGTTGCTGCCCAAGTCTTGGTACTGATGGAGCAGACAGATAGCCTTCATTTTCCTCGTGAGATAATTAAAGCAGATCAGGAAAAAAAGAAAGCTGAAGACCCGAGCCCTCACCACTCCCTCTGCTCACAGCAGTGAAGATGGGCGCTGGAGACCTGAGTGTGATGGGCGGGCACAGCTGTGAGGATGGGCGGGCACAGCTGTGAGGATGGGCGGGCACAGCTGTGAGGATGGGCGGGCACAGCTGTGAGGATGGGCGCTAGAGGCCTGCGAGGAAGGGATGATGTTTCAGAATCTCGATAGCAAAGAATGCATTCAGAGAGAAAAACAAAACGTTTACTTAAAAACAAGCAAAACCCAGAATTCCCTGTAAGTTTTGAGGACAAAGTCAAGCGTGCTAAGGAGGAAGGTGTTTTCTCTTCAGCAAAGTGGCAACTGTGCACACCGGGAAGTAAAGAGCACACGGCAGGAGAGGCACACGCCAACGCCGTCTAAGTACAAGAGCTCAATGTGGCATGTTCAAGTTCACCAGGGCTCCTCAGGGGGACAGAGAAACTTGATTTCTAATCCAAACTCAAATGGATCTGGTAGACTGAGGCAGCTGTGAGCTCAGAAGAGTTGTGTTTAGTGCTGGGACTTCACCCGGACTCCAGCTCCAGGTCACAGAAAGGCTTACGCTGCTCTAAACATGCGGAGTCCCTGGAGATGAAAAACGATACTTGGCTTTCCTTGGTCTCATTCATCCTGTTTCTCACTAGGGACCGTGAGTTCACAGGGGACCCTGCGGACCCAGAGCTTGGCTGTAATGAATGAGCTGGGCTCACTGGAGTTCCTGAGCAGCTTCACTCAGCTCAAAGGAATTAAGTCACGGCAGCTAGTGGATGGCACCCAAACTGTCAGGATGAGCATCAGGAGAGCATGGAGGGCAAGTGGAGAAAGCTGCTAGAATATTCTATAATTAGTGAAAAAGAAACTGAATGTGGCGGCGTGGAGCGATGTTCCTTCAGAAAGAAAACCAGCTATATTTTCCAAAGCCAGAAGAACTGTCCCATTTCCAGTACTGTCCAACAGTCTGACAGGGGAGAAGAACTACCCATCTTCCAGTACTGACCAACAGTCTGACATGAGCCGGGCTGCCCCCCTGCATCCTTAGATGAGCTGCCAAACTCTGCTTCCTCCAGAGAAAGAACTCTCCAGAAACAACTCACCAAGACGAACGAGTAAGCTAGCTCCACTCATCAGGGACACAGCATGAACTGTGTCTGTCAACCGAACTTTCTACCATCCATATTGGAGAATATGAAAAGAAATGTTGATTTAAACAACACAGTTTGTTTACAACCTCTATGGAATATGTCATTTCAACACGTAAGTCGTCTTTCCCATAAAACTCTAGCATGGTTTCCCAACTGCAGCACACTTCCATCGGGACAAGCCACCCTCACGTGCTCAGCGGCCTGCAGCCTCCGTGGTGGGCATTTGGGTAAAGACTTTCATGGTCTTCACAGGAATGTTGACGCCCACATAAGAGCAGTCAGCTCCATTCTTCCCAGGCATGCACTGCAGAGCTTGGGAGAGCCCCAGACTCTCCATTTACACAGCTATAAAACGGAATGGCTAAATAACTCTTAGCCCACATTTGGTCTCCAGGAATTGAATGACAGCACAGAAAGGCCATGTGAATACCTGATTCAAAGGAGGCTGGGTTCAGTCCCACCTCCCTTATCTGTTGCTTCCCCTGCCTACTTCAAGCAAACTGGAAGGAAATGGTGCCTGCTCTTTCTTCTCCACGTACGAGTGGTGCTGGCCCCTGAAGAGCTGCCCTTTGGAAGCTGACGTCCTGCCTTTCCCCACCTTAGCTTGGAATCCCATTGCCACTGCAGACAGTGATAAGGCAGCCCTATGTGCCCACCTGCTGGGCAGACACAGCTTCACTGCAGCCCCTCAGGCCTCCCTGCCACTTACCTTTGTGGTTGAAGATTCCCTCCATCTCCATGCTACTGCGGGAGTGGGCGATACACAGCGAGCCACAGGGCACGAGGCCTTCAGCTGCGGGGGACCTGTCAGTGGTGCGCACCAGACACCAGTCAGGCTTGTCATGAGGCCGCTCCAGAACCTCCACCGTCTGACCACGCCGAATGGTTAGCTCGTTGCTGTTGCAAGCCGTGAAGTCATGGATCACTACTGTCAGTTCACAGCCGCCAGAGAGCTGAGAGGGACAGAGAAAGAGGGACAGGTCAGCAAGCAAAACCACCAGGCCTGGCAGGTCTGGTGACTTGCCTAGGAATGCCACCTTCTGCCTGAAATTCTGTAGTAGGGTTAAAGGCATTGTGGGAAGGGCTGAGGGTCTGTTCCGTCACTCCCCTTTGGAACCATCAGATGCACACGCTCTTTCTCTTGTTCCCTATGCTGGGGGTTTTCTGATGAGCTCACCGCCAGTCCAATGTGATTTCTCATGCACTTCCAAATCTCTCTGTAGCTAAGACATCCTAGCTCCCTCTTCAAACATTCTATGCACTCATCTTTAAACTTAGAACAAAGTAATAAAAACTGCGTAAAGGCCACTGAGGGAATAATTGTGAAACAGACAATAAAGGAGATGAAGTTCTCCAGATTTTCGCATCTTCACTATAGAGCACGCAGGCTCTCCTGCATCCTTTGGATCAGGAAGGGAGCGCTGCCAAAGACAGACACTGAAAGGCTGCCAGGCACTGACCCTGGACCGCTTTCTCCTCAACCATCCAAAGACTTGGCTCCTTCCCTATTCCGAGGTTTCGTCCCATTTATCCCTAAGGAATCTTTATGTAGATTTTATTAGTTTTCTATAAATTAAACTGAACACGGTGCACTGTTTGAAGATGGAGAATGAGTCTTTTGGGTGGATATCTAGAACTCAGGAAAAATCACAGCAGATTCTTAGCATGTCCTCAACCCTCTGCCCTTGACTCCAACCCCAGATCTGCACTTCCTATACCTGTTTGTGCTAATCCTTCAACCCCTAATTTCTTTCTCTCTCCCTGACTCAAACTGTCCGTCTTTGGGTTTTTTGTATCACATCCATGAGTCCCATGGAGACACACACATGACTTGTCTTTGGAAGACAAGAATACAATCCTCCCACTATTATTGGCCCGGCATGGCTTATATCCTGGTAGGTCGACCCTCTGGGGACAGGGTTCATCAGCTCCCATGTAAGAGTCCCATGACTGGCTTTCCCTCCTCAGGATATCCCCAGGTTCCATCTCCTGTTCTTCCCTAACCCCATATGGATTCTCTCGCCTCACCCACATGCTGGCATTCCCAAAGACCCAAGCAGCCAATGACCCCATGCTTCCGATTTCTTATCCCACCAGGGAAGCTGGGACATGACTCATAATGTCCCCGCTTGAGCTTTCCGGTGTTGCTCTCTGGGTGATGCTACCACCAGCAAATCACCCAACTTAAATAAATCTCCTCCGTCCTCCAGAAGTTGTCAGGAGGACTCCAGGGTGGCTAATGACTTTCTTCCCCTGCAAGCCTACGCTGGTGACTTCAGGTGAGTTTCTGCAGGGATCCTAGTGGTCGCCCTGGATACTCACAGCTCTCTCTTCTGTCCCATCAGAAAAATGCTGTCAGGATGACCTTCTAAAAAGCATGAGTTTTCCTCTTCAAAACCTTAGGTATTATTTTTTTAACTTTTTTTTTTTTGATATAGGGCTTAACCCTCCACCTGCCTTGTCATGCTTACGTGTTGACTCTCATTTCAGAGATGGGCCCTGTGCATACTGGGTCAAGATCCCCATCCCTATAGTCAGAGCTCTTTGGATCCATTCTGTCTTTAAGTTTCTTATCCAGTATCTCTGAGAAGCTGCTCCCATGTCTGTTATCCTTAGGGATTACTCCTAAAACAACTTATACTTCAGTTTTGAAATGAATGGGATGTGTGTGTGTGTGTGTGTGTGTGTGTGTGTGTATCTGTCTGTCTGTCTGTCTACCCTCCTCAGCAGAAAGCAGGTCTGTGCCACTCTCCTGTGAATTTTTGTGTTGGGTCTGAGGTCAGAGACAGGACTGGTCACCATCACTGACCAGACCGAACAAGGTCTGCAGATCACTGCAGGATTTGGGTACCCACAGAGTGCGAAGCCCACTGGGCAGGCTGCTGGAGGCTCGCCTACATACTGCTCTACTCTCTTTCTGAGCAGCGTGTCTCTTATGAGAAAGTCTGGGGATTCAGAGTTAAAAACATGTCTGCCAGACTAGTACAAAGGACAAAAACAACACAGCTCTTTCCAACATGAAGCACCAGTCCAGACAAAGAGAGCATCTTTACTAGGCCATAAGGAAAAGTCACAACCGGTTAAGCCCCCTTCTAAATCTTTACAAACTCCTCGGTGGGAAAGCCATGATAAATTTTACATTAGTCCCTGAACGGATAAAGGAGTCATTAAAATGCCAAACGTACAGTCCTAGCCTGGGAAAGAATTTTCCTCACAGAACCCCACGACATGGAAGTGGTTAATTCCTCAACAAAGAAAAGGAATGCTCCCTTTCCAGTAAAAACAGAGCCAGCCAATGAAATTGGACAATGGAGTCTCTCTGGCTTACTACAGAGCCAGAGCCCGGCCCTCTGCGGGCCTTGGTGGCCCAGCCCTAGTGCCCTTATGACTATGACGGCTGGCTGCCAGCCCTGTTAGTGAACTCTCCAGCCAGAGCTCCAGGCTTTTCCCAGCGACCCTAGTTCCTGCTCTGGGAAGGACATGCTGCATCCAGCCCTGAGCTGGCCCCGCTTCCTCTTACAGAGCCTCATTAACTTGTCAGGCTACTCAAGCAAGGGTGGGGGTGTGGGGGAGGGCTGCCCAGGAAGGGGAATTAAGCTAGACTATATTTTTGGCACTTTTTTTTTTTTTAAAGACCCTTCCAGAGTAACCAAAAAGGATTAGAAACATCTGTGTACTTGACAGAGCGTAAGAAATAAAAGATCAACCCTGCTCTGAGAAAGAATCATAAACCACGCTTAAAACATGCAAAGGTTTCCCAAACCTTAAGAAAACAGACTGCCAGAATAATATTTCAAAAAGTGCTAAAATTATCACCCCCACATGTTCACATCCCTCAGTCAACTGGCTTTGCCCATCAGAAAAGATAAGAACCTACAATTAAGGTTACGAACTAAATAGATGTTGCCCTGAAAAGAGGTATCCTGTAGACTTCTGTCTTAAGCTTTACAATTAAGTATTTAAATTCTAGCCCAATGAGACAGTTGCTGGTTACCCCACAATAAAATGCCACAGGGCATCACTGAGGAGATCTTGCTGGTCCAGTCACTGCAATGGTTCATAGACTACAGCTGGATGGGAATATTGGTAGCTTTTTCCCTTGGCAGTTAGAACAGCACCTTCCTATGCTCTGAGAGCCAGTCCTGAGGAGGAGGCCTACAGAGTCAGTTCCAGATAATCCCTCCAAGTCCAGTGTCTACAGCAATAGGGCCTTCCAGAACTGCAAGTTCTGAGGTATAACAAGGGGCAATGGAAATATCCTCTACTGTTTACTTGAGGGGCTCTCTCTTGGGTCCATAAAAGGAGGTTCCTCATGCCTGGCACTGGGGTTCTGTTACATGGCCTATTCTTGGGATCCCACATGGTGTGACTCCACTTAAACTATGTATGCACACACATTATTTTAGACCTGTATTTTTTTCATTTTATTTTATGTGTATAGGTGTTTTGTCTGCATGTATTGACTGTGCATCAGGTGTACGTGGTGGCCATGTTGACCAGAATAGGGTACTGGGTCCTTTTAGGACTGGAATTATAGTTGTGAGCCACGTTGTGGGTGCCAAGAATCGAACCCAGGACTCCTAGAAGAGCAGCCAGTGTGTGCTCTTAACCGCTAAGCCACCTCTCCAGCTTCTGATTTATGTATTTTTAGCTAACTTATAAAATGATGTCTCCCTGTGGCTTCTTCAGATATTCAACATTATATATCTCTTATTCCTTCCTTAAACTTGGAGCTACAAAACATCTTTTAAATGAAACTTGTTATGTTTTTAGAAAGGCATTACTGATATTAAGAATTCAGTTCCTAACTAGAAGTTTGGGGAACTCCACCATGAAGTCTGAGGAGCTCTTACCCACTCCTCCCAAGGCCTCGCCCGATTACAGGACTGTGCTGACAGTGCCTCCGTTCCCATGTCACCCATCCAGCTTAACAACGGTTTCTTCTGCGGAAGGCTCCACAGCATTCTCCCCACTTTGCGCATTTCATAGACTTCTAGCACGGGTTTCCTTCCATAGTTGCTTAGTTCAGGAATGCAACTTGCCCTGACTCACAGTAACCCTTGTGAAAGGGTTACTTCACTTCAGAAGTCTGATTTTAAAACATCTTTCAATTTTTCACTATTATGGTAACCAGTAAGTGTGGAAAAAACAGGTGGCCTTAAATGGACCACTGCCACAGAAATCATGTTTGGGAGGATGTTTCCCCTCCCAAAGCCGCCGCCTTCTGAGAGGGTCACTGGCCAGCACTGATGACCTAGACCAAGGACATGAGCAGACTCCGAGCAGGCCAGCTTTCCCTGACTTCTCTCCAGCATAATGGAAAGTAAACACTGTGGTGTTTCCACCCTTCATCTTTTGGCTCAAGTGAAGCTTCAACAATCTTTGTAGAATTGTTATCTTTTGTTTTCTAAAGAAACCGTGTCATATTGCTGCCTTGTCTCAAGCACGGCTGAGATGTTCCTGCAGCACATTTGGTCACGGGCTTCTTTACATTCGCACACCCGACCCTGCACACCCGAACAAGGAAGTCGGTCATCTGTTACAAGAGCACACAGTCTTAGAAGGACAACAGCCAATATCTGCTTTGGATCCCCAAGTTCAACATTCTGAGCAAGTTTCCTGAAAACGGCTAGAGAGAAATGATGTGGGGGAGGGTGCATGAAGATAAATTGCAGTGAATATCTGGCCCATTTTGCAAGCGCAATTCAAAAGGAAAGGAGGGGGTGGGGTGGGGAGGGAGGGTGTGGTCTAATAAAGGCCATTCCTCCTAGAGAACGAAGTATATCAAGTGCTGTGAACAGCGGCTCCCCACAGCCCCTATATTTAGTCATTCAGAAACTCTACAAAAGAGTCCTGGGGCTTCATGCAGGTTCCACATAGAGAGGACCAAACAAGGATTGCTTGGTTTAAGGGGATTAGAGAGTGCAGCTCCACTGCAGGCCAGGACACAAAAGCAAAGGCAGCCACAGTTGCCAGAACATACTCAATATAAATGCCACCATGCAGCAGCTTCTCACTGCTGCTGGGGAGCGCTGGGGAGGCTGCCCCCCCCCACCGCCTTAACAGGACAGCTTCCTGGGTGCACATTAACTGGAAAGCCAGTTTCCTTAAGGCCAAGGTCAGGGAGTGTTCCTGAAAACCCTTGCTTAGGGTTTGAAAGAGGCTCTGACTGATATGGAGGTTACTCATGGGCACATGTGTTTCAAATAATAGATTCTGGGTTATTGCTTCTTAACCAGTTTTTTTTTAAGCAAGAAAGTAAATCAATGATTAACATTTTCAAGACCAGCGGCCATTGCTCTCCCTATTTATCCCCCCTTTGTTACTTGTGTGATCACACATGGTTTTTCTGCTGTAGGAATCGTGGAAGGCTCCCTTAAGTAAGCTGAATGTATGGACCACAGTGGAATATTAGTTGTAAAAGGATGAATTTAGAAGCTACGACTAAAAAGGCAAAGTCAGACTGTAAAACAAAATAAAACAAACAAAAACCATCACAGGGGAGGCAGCTGTGAGTCAGGCTTCCAGGCTCTGCCAACAGGACCTGGTCAAGTCAAGGCTGTCTTTTCCATGGCTTCTTGTGCATCACGAGATATGGGGGCATGCTGCGCAGGTCCGAGATACCACAGCAGTGTGTGTGTGTGTGTGTCTGTGTGTGTGTGTCTGCGTCTGTGCGCGTTGGGGTGGGGTGGTGGTGAAGAGGCGGGATGAGGACAGGGCAGCACAGCTCAGGAAACCTCAAAGTGACAATTCTATCTGAAGAACCCTCTCTGCTGGATTTCCTTCCGCCATCTTTAAGGAGAGGCACCAATCTGAGTAACTGATATGAATCCAAGAGCCGTTTTCACTATTACTATACCACTCAATAGGAAGAGTCCCAAGTCTGAATCTAAGACTTATTATCATGTTCAACAGTAACTATTGCCATACCATGTAAACGTCACAGGAAAACATACAATTCGGTTATCTCTTAATATTTCTAATCAGACGTTACTGCCCTTCTTACTATGTCTAAATATTTGACAAGAGCAACAAAAGGAAAGCTTATCCTGGCTCACACTGTAAGGGGATCACAGCACCAAGTGACTGTCACACTGTGAGGGGATACAGTCCATCACAGCACACAGCACAATGTGGTTGGTCACAGTGTGAGGGGATACAGTCCATCACAGCACACAGCACAATGTGGTTGGTCACAGTGTGAGGGGATACAGTCCATCACAGCACACAGCGGCTGTCACAGTGTCCAGTCAAGAGTCAGAACCGAGTGCTTGTGCTGTAGCTTCCTCTACTTGTCCTGAAGTCTGGGATGCCAGGCTGTAGGGTGGTATCCTACAGACCACCTCCATTCAGGGCTGATCCACCCTCCTCGGTAAGAACTCTCTGGAAACACCCAGACAGCACTGCACGGAGCTGGACCTTCCAGTGATTCCAAACAAGCTGACCATGTAGAGCGAGAGCACACTAAATCTGAGTTTAAAAACAGACCAACCACAGCCTGCCTTTCCTTAGCACTTAGGCTTTCTACTATAGGAGTTTTTATTTTCTCATTTTCTTTTACTTTATTTTATGAGAGCTTTTAAAAGGTCATCTTAAAAATACAGAAACGCTAGTCCCTTAGGAGGCAGAAGAACCAGCAGGAAGGAGGAAACACATTGCACAAGGAAGCCCACAACAGGTGACCAAAAGTACCTGTGAGTGCATGGACGTGCCGGGTGAGCCTTCTCAGTTTGGTGTATGTGTACACTGCCATGATGCAGTTAACACGGGATGATGGAAGATGACTAGCTAAGAAAGCATACCGACCCAGAGACTCTTCTGCAATAACCATGCCCATTAAATGTGTACCATGCAGCTGGAGGGCCACCAAAGTGCATAAGCCAGGCACCAAAGCTGAGTTACTCAACTGCGAGACTGAACACAGCTCCTAAGGAGCACAGTTCTCCTCTGCGCCGACTGTGACTGGTGCCCGGGTGGGGGGGTGGGGGGGTGGGTGGGTGTGTGGGTGGCTGACAGACAGTTAACCTGCACTGGCAGTAATGGACGCCAACTGCACAAATGGCAGGGAGCAGGGAGCCCCTCTTATCACAGAGCCAGAGACCATTAATATTTATGCAGGGCCCTTTAAACACCAGGCGTGTTGTAAGGAAAGGGGGCAGTGCCAACGCTCACAGGACTATGAACGGAGCAGTGCTAGAGCCATCAACACAGGGGACACTGGGTACAGAGCAGTTAAGGAACATGCCCAAGGGTAGGCAAGGAGGAAAAGGCCAGGTCTGCTGGTGATGAGCATGTCCTCGTCCCTGAGGGCTTGCACCTGGCCGTGTGCCATGCCCTTCAGTACTTCTACGTATGCTCTGGGTGGATGAAGGTGCAGTGTGGTCCCAGAGCTCCCCTGAGGACCTAAGCATCCTATCCTGTGGAAGACTTTGGAGCTCAATGCCCCAATTCTATTATGTGTGGAAAATCAAGCTCAGCCCCAAGAAAAGACAACACTCTGAGCAGGCTGGGTGGTCATGTGCCATCTCTCAGCAGGGCTTGGAGAGCCCTGAGTGCAGGCCACTATGCGGGCCCATGCCGAGGAATATAGTCCTTCCTGAGTAAGTAGACACAGCTCCTCTTGTACGCTTGTCAGGGAAACCCCATTTTAAACTGCAGCAGCTCCAGTTACTTTTCAAAATACCTTGATAACTACAGGAGAAAACAAGTTCCTGGAGTGTAGGGTTACTTGACGGAACAGCCAGGGCTTCAGCTTCATTAAGAGAAGCTTTGTAAAATATGTGCACCCATAAAAACAGACAGAGGATTCCTGATCCTGCTGTAGGCTCAAGCTCATGCAAAGGACCCATTTTGGCTGAATCATGCACCCCTTGTAAAGAATGCAAACTGAGGGTCTCGGGACAGCCTACGAGCTGGCCTGGCTAGCTTCCTCCAGACACCTCCTTCTACTTTGGCCATTTCACTTGATTCCCACACTAGAAATCACAGACTAAAGTGGTAAGAGTAAGGAGATGTGCTCCAAGAAGCTCTCTTAGGGCCCTCAAAACCCCTAGAGCTCCATAGTCAGCCCTGCGGTAAAAGAATAAGGGCTGCGAGACAACAGATGATTAGATCCACGTTCCATTTCTGGCTTGGCTGCTTCATCCCGCTTCATCTCCTCAGTGTCCAGGGCTGGGTCAGTACCCCCTCCCTGCCTCAGGAGATGACTGTCACTTCATCTGACTTCATCTCCTCGGTGTCCAGGGCTGGGTCAGCACCAGGTCAGTACCCCCTCCCTATCTCAGGAGATGCGCCCAGGGCGGTGAGGTAAGATCCTGGAAAGCATCTGGTTGGTTTTGGAAACCAAATTACATTTTAATAAGATCATTTTATCAGCCTAAGTACCATGAATATCAGCAAGAATTGGTGTTAAACTCACATCTGGAACAAAAAAAAATGACATATTTTAAGACTGATGAACAGGAAAGGGGCTTATGGGACAGGATTTGTGTCCTGACCAGCCTAATGGAGCTGTGCCCTGGAAAGAGGGTGTCTCCAGAGCCCCTCCTCAGCTGACTCTTGCTCTAAACCTCTGGTGCCTTGACTAGGGATTAGTAACAGCTCTGGCAGACAACTTCCCCTCAGAATTCTCCAAGAAGCTAAGCACAAACCATACCCCCATCCCATTTCTGGACTGGAACCAAATTCCGTGACAGCAACTAACTCAAAACAGACACGATAAATTGAGTCAAATAGGCAGAATATCTTAAGTTATTTCTTTGCCAGAAGTACCGGCCTGCATTATCAGAGGATGCTGAAATGTACAATAAGTAGGGTGGAGAGAACCTTGGGGTTCATGAAAAGCTGTAGTCTCTGGAGGCCAGGAGGTGCTGTAAGAAGCGAAGCTCTACACCTTCGGACTCTGCTTTCAAAACGCATTCTTCTGAATCACCCAGACTCTGAAATCTTGGACCAGCGAAGCACAAGTAGAATGACTAAAACGAAGTCATCCAGAGCAGAGAACCCACAAACACAAGCACAGCGGGGTGCCAACACGCTAACCAATATGTCTGACCCCAACACAGGACCAGAAGTGAAGACAACTATTCAGTTCTAACAGCAGAGGTACCCAGGCCATCCTGTTTGAGAACCTCACAGCTACTGAGGACCCTGGTGTCGCCAAGAGGCACTAACGGAAAGGGTGAACATTCGTAACAGAGGACTCGGAGTGTTACCACTTCAAGACAGAAGAGCTACGGGGTCCAGGACTGGTTCTGAGTTGTGCTGGGGAGGGAAAGCCATGCAGAACAGGCCTCCAGGAACTGCTGAGCTCTGGAGCAAACGCTAGTGATGGCTTTAGTGATGACACCACTGGATGAAGAGAATGGAAATTGGTTCATCATCTTCAGTGCTAAAATATTTAAAGGGAGGTCTAGTAAATTCCAACGTCCTAAGTAGACCTTCAAGGCCACACAAGCAACTACTATAAACCTACACGATGGTAGTAACTACTCATTCTCTCAAAGCAAGTCACTCCAGAATCCTCTTTACTCCGAGCTCACAAATCCCTATCATGTTAGAACAGACATGCCTCTAGAGCCAGGGCTGTGCTAGGGGTGAGGCAATGTGCAAACCTATCACTGAATGAAGAGCCTCTTCTGGGATGGGGAGGGCATTTCTATAGTCATGGTTCCCCATTTACCTAAGTACCCCAAAACACAATGGATCTTGCTTCCTGGGCCAACCTCCAGAAAAGCCTTTACCAGCCTTCCAGGAGGAAACACTACGTTCATTTCATGGGTAATTTCATTCCAAAGATTTATTTTCTCATGAACATTAAAGCTGATATCTACAGTAAATCTAGAGTTGATCCACGAAAGTACATCTTGGAAGAATGCGGGGGCAATTCTCCAAGGGCCAGTCAGGTTTCCTGGATGTAAATGGCTATCTGTCATACTTGGCAACTATTCGGTCTGTCTTTCCTTCTAGGTGACAGTCCCATAAAAACTGACACGCTAACCCCCTCAATTCTCACAAAAAGCAAAATCCTCAAACAATCGGTATTTTCTAACCAAATGTTTCCAAATGCAAACTGTATTTTTCTAAACTGAATTTCTAAACCAAGTTCTTCAGCAAATGGCTGACCAAGCCAGTCTTCTTATCTCCTGCTGCTGCCACAGTGGCTAACTGCCTGCTGATCTGACTAATAAGCCACCCTGAACTCAACCAAAGGCACATTGTGTGCTCTAGTCCTGCTACGCGAGGTACTCTAAGCATTTGCCACGCAGTAGACTCAGGGAGCAAAATGATAAAATGCAATGACACACACTGGAAGGGTTCTGGAAATGGGTCACTCAGCCGAGCAGTATTTTAAATCTATTTCCTTCTGTCCTGGAAACTACAATATGAACCCTCAAATCCCAGAGAGACATACCCAACGTCTGTTTAATGCACTATCCAAAACAGTCACCCGGCATTGGCCTTCTGAAAACAGGGGAGGCTTGGACACGGCTGCCTCTGACTACCAGGGGATTTGGAGAGTCCAAGTCTCATGGTTATCACACCGTAATGAACCAGACTGTACGGGGAGTGAGAAACTGAAAATTGACATGGTTGAAAGGAAATGCTTACATATTTTTTTTTTTCAAGATACATGTTTACTGGCTTTGACATAGGACTTTTTCATCTTCTGTCTACCACACAAACCCAGGCCTCCCAAGTTGTACTGACTGTCAGTTTGTTCTGCAGGTCTTTGGATTCTACAGGAAGAATTGCTGCGGGAACTCCTTCACCCACAGTACATGGGCGTGGCCACATGTACTATAAAAACAGATGTGAAAAACATGCCCATGTGCTCACTCTCTTGGCTGCTGGATTCGGTTCCTGTTCCCTGCTCGTGCAGAGGACTGTTGATCTGTGAATCTACCCCTAGATAAAGAATCCTTTATTTTAATCAATTCTGAGCTAGTGTGGGACTACTTTATTGTGTTCATCTATATAGAATCATGTGCTGGTTTGAAAGAAGATGGCCCTAGTAGAGAGAGGCATTATTAGGAGGGGTGGCTGGAGCAAGTGTGGTCTTGTTGAAGGAAGTATGTCACTGTGGGGGTGGGATTTCAGGTCTCCTATGCTCAGCTACATGCTCAGTGTGGCACGCAGCTGCTTCTGCTGCCTACAGATCAAGACGCAGAACTCTCAGCTCCTTCTCCAGCACTGCATCTGCTGTACACCGCCATGCCAACTGCCGTGAAAATAATGGGCCGAGCCTCTGAAGTGTACGCCAGCCCCGTGGAATGTCTGTCTGTGTAAGAGCTGCCCTGGCCATGGTGTCGCTTCATAGCAACAGAAACCCCAAGACCAATTCTGACATGTTTGGGGCCATTTTTAAAGCAGGCTCCCCATAGAAACGCCTGGGACAACAGCCAGATCTGCCCTTTCCGTGAGTGGTCATGACTGTCAAAGGTCCAATCCAGTGTTCTAGAACTTTCTGTGTACCACAAATTCTAAGAGGAAACCTCAGGGCCCATCATGGAGGATAGTAGCGTCCACGTCTCAGACAAAACTCTACATTTACATATGGGGATTGGGTAAAATTTTATTTTAAACGATAGATTTTTTTTTGGCTTACGAATAAAATGCAAAGGCTTCAAAGACTCTGACATAAAAATCCTGTGACTGACTGAGAGGGGTGGACAGGGAGAGTTGGAAAGATTTCTTCTGAGTTTCTAGCATGAATCTCACACTTTAACCTCCAAGTCTCTGCTCTGCCATGGAAGCCTGACCCACTATTGGCACCTAGTATTTGTCTTTAAAACACTAAACCACCAGACCTTGACCAAAGGGGGCAGTGCTGGTGGCAGCTCACCTTATCACTGTCCAGTGTGTTCTGAGATGTCCGGGAAGCGATGGAAATCGTATCAGGTTGACTGCTGCCATCCCCTTGGCTGTCCAGGTCCTCTCCATCCCTAGTGGAAGACAGAAACACTCAGTTCCCAACACCGCTGAAAGAAATCGACGTTAGACTGCAATCCTTCCTAGCACCAGCTCCTACAATGGCAAACCATTCTGCTTGTTCTGTGTCAGACTTGTTTATTTTATTCTGTGTGTAAGTCCTCTGCCTGCATGTATGTATGAGCACCATGTGCATGCCTGGTGCCCACAGTGATCAGAAGGCATCAGAGCACCAGGAACTGGAGTTACAGTAAGCCACCATGTGACCACCTGGGAACAGAACTCAGGTCCTCTGCCAGAGCCATAGTCTCATCTTTGCAGCCCCATACCATCCTATTTTGAGTTGGCTTTTGGGTTTGGTAAAATGGTTAAGTGCCTAACATCTTACTGAATTCAACAAAGTGGACACCCTAACTCAGGTTCATTTCCATTTGAGAAATGTAGAAAACTATTGTTTTGATACCTCGGGTAGGATGGGGAAAAGAGGGATTTCTACATGGTTTCTGTTTACTTCCAGCCAGTGGAGTCTTGACAAAGCAGTTTATCTAAACCACAGGTGCTCAAAGTGTTTAAGACAAACGGTGGTGGCCCATTCCCTGCGCAGCTGTCCCTCCCCAGCAGGTGAACACCCCCACGAGACTGCCACGTACTTACCTCCTTCCCTTCTGCCTCGCTGCTGGCGCGGTTTTTGGGATGTGGATGGGCTCCTTCAGGGCTCCCCTCAGGTGCACAGTCCTCTCCTGGATCACCTCGCGGATGTGCTTTATCCAGTCCTGCTTGTTCTCAATACTGGACGCCTGTGCAGGCGGGAGAGCATCAGGAGGCGGTGCCCTTCCCGCCTATGCCCAGCACATGCAGGTCTCCCCTGCTTCCCAACTGAGAACTTCTCACAGAAAAGCAGACACAACTCAGTTTAATTGACAATCAAGCAGAAGACTCTAATTTTATATATTTTCATTAAAACCATTTTTCTTTTTATAAATGAGTATAGGTATCTTGCTATTCTGGAAATCTATCATTATTCTTCAGTCCCAAGACTTGTTGAGAGGCCCTGGGGGGTTATGAAGACAGATCCACTCCTAATCTGAAACCTCAACAAGGCCACCGAAGCATACACTATGTCTTGGTCTGGGTCCAGGAACCAATCAGAAGGGATGTGACTGTGGCTGGCCTCCTGCACTGCCACTGAGACACCCCAAAGTACACATCCTACTCCCCCCACAGTTACTCCACAAAGGAGCTGTGCAGGGTGTGTTTGCTGGAAACGTGCTCAAGGCCACAAAGTCACACACGGCCAGTCCCCTGTGGGCCTACCACAGTCCCATAACAATATCAGGAGGATAGAAGGCAAGTGCTCAGAGATAGAAGGCGTCCTATGAATGCATGGAGCAGCCCTCTGCTGGCACTAATAACTTTTTTAATTTCTGTCTGAAAAAAATTCCCCTCCACGGACATAAACAATGGTCATGAGTGGCTGAAGCACTTGTCAGTGGGGCACAGATGTGAGGAGGGAAGGCAGCTGCACCTTGCACCCACAATCTTGCTTTTGGAAACACAAAACTGAAGTCTACACCGAGAAGAAACTGAAGCTGACAGTTCCCATTCTACATTAACCATGCTAACTTTCCTTCAGTTACCTACAGTGCTAATGAAAAACAATAACGGGAGAACCTTGAAAACACCAGGTCTATGGGAATGTACATGCTGACAAACGTGTAGCGTAAACAAGAAGGACCAGAGAGGAACATTCAGTGTAGTTTGGAGACAACCGAGGACACCTGTAACCATGCTTCAGAAATAAAGAAAACGCCCCCGCACACTGATCATTACGTCAATGGAGAGCTCTGGTGTCACACAAGAGGGACCATTCAGTTAAGATAAGGGGTAACTTTTATCATCTTCACAACAACCTCACGCTGTGTAAGGATCTAGGGATACCGTTTTCTTTCCCGACTATGAAGATAGAGACAGTCATTCTGCGTTAGAACCCTGGGTCTAACTCGTGATGTCCACTATCATTATCACCTCCATGGCTATCACCATTAAGTACCTTACAGACTTCCAGCATCTACACCCTGCCAAGACCCTCACTGCAATCGTGTGACACCACTGTCTCCATCTTTACTGTCACCGGCATCAGCAGCATCCTCCCCACCACCTCTACTACCAACAGCGTGGTCACCAACATCTCCATCCTCACTGCAGTACCACTTTCACCACCCCCGACAAGCCAGAGCCAAAGCACGTATGTGTCACTTCCGTTTTGCCCTCCTGGGAAGGCAAAAGGTATTATCCGAACTTCTCTAAAATTCTTTGAAAATTTTAGTCTTGAATATATTTTAACAAGTTTAAATTATAGAGCAACTTAGTTATCTAAAATCTATTTGCTGGTGCACTTTATATTTTGTGGAGCTTTATGTCAGTACTAAATGAAGAGTCCACCAGGCGGGTCACACAGTCGCTGAAACAATTCACTGTGAACATGTGAAAAAAGATCTGAGAAATAGAATGGTTTCCATGGTGGCCAACAGACTCAGCTGAGGAAGAACGGTCGGTGGATGAAACTCAGCTTCCAGACATACCAAACTGACTTTAAAAGACATGCAAGGGATGTAGTAACCTAAGAGCCAGAGATATACCACTGTCTCACCACACTCGGGCTCCTCAACAGCCTAAAAATTGTGGGCTACATTTCCCAAAGCATCCCAAAACTATCGTATTTTTCAGACAGATCAAGAATATAGTTACATCTGTATTTTCTAAAATATAGATGAGGTTAGTACATGAGACACCTTTAGAGTTCCTTGCAGTTCCTAGGAAAAGTTAGTATAGCCAAAACAGAGTTTAAATTAAAGCTCTCTCTCTGTGTTTCTGTTTCACCAATCCCATTAGAATGCAAAAAAGTCAAATACAATGACACGGAACCAGTATATCTCAACAAGAAAAACAGCATATATCACTACAGTAAACGTCCACATAGCAACCCCACTATAATTCACATACCTTAAGGACAATCTTATTGTCTGACGTTGGTGTCCTCCCCACCCACAGGGCAAACTTGCAAGGGTCTCCTTCAACATGTTCTGTGACACCCAACTCTGAGGTCTGGACAAAAAAGTAGTTAGATAATTAGACAACAGTACAATTTTAGTAGGATCAGAGCATAGACAAGAACAGCCTTTGCTTGCTGATGGTCACAATCCCTTAGCTCAGTGGTTCTCAACCTGTGGGTTGTGACCCCTTCACTTGGGGGTCAAATGACCCTTTCACAGGGGTCACCTAAGACCATTGGAAAACATATACTTACATTATGATCTATAACAATAGCAAAATTACAGTTATGAAGTAGCAATGAAAACCAATCTTATGGTTGGGGTCAGCACGCCATGAGGAACAGCATTAGGGACGCTGAGAACCATTGCCTTTGTGGTCAGGAGGAAAGCTACCAGTAGAACACACTGACTGCGTTTGCCTTTGACAGCTTCGAGCACTTCTGGACACTGCCATGGAGCTGAATAAGCAGAACATGCTGAAGAAAAAGCCCAAGCTTCTAAGCAAGCATGGGCTTCTCCCAGTTCCTAGGAGCTCCCCTGATCCACTGACCAGTGACACACCTTGACAGAGATCAAAAAAAGCTAAAATCTTCGGATTTCATCTGCAACGTTAACTTTGAGTATTTCATCATGCACAGTAATACCAAGAGATAAAAGCCCATCTGGGGACATATGAGGAACACAGCATCCTCCCCCATGACCGAATCCACCCAATCTCTCTCCAGCATCGGAAGTGACCCATCACTCACCCTCCAAAGGCGGCCTCTGCAGGAATCGCAAGCTTTAAAATATAAATGAAGCTAAGACGTATCGATTTCTAAAGCACACAAGCTTGCTTCCAAGGGCAGATTTAAGCCAGCCATAAAATCACTACCCGGCAAGATTGTCCTTTTCCATTTCCAGCTGGAGTGTGACCTAACTGATGGAAAGCCACAGCGAGATCCAAATGACAATCACGGCCAGGGTACCAGCCAAAGACTGTGGAATGAAACCCATTAGCAGGAACTTGCAGATTCCAGATTATTATTAAGAAAACTTCCACACTCAGGAATCTCTATTCTTCTGGGGGTTTGCCTGATCTACAGAGAGCTCCAAAATGGGTAATGTTAAGTCATTACAATGTCAGACGTCTCACCCGATCTAAAGGGACCCGACATGAAGACAACTCGATGTCACTCTGCTTCCCTTCTAGATGGGAAGCTCCCCTTCATGTCACCATCCCATGCCCTCCGTCCAGCAATTCTGTGCTGGTAGCTCTCTGAGCAGTGGCCTTAAGAAAGGTCAAAGTGTAGGGAACCAGAGTTTGTCCTGGCTTGAGACTTCAGCGGGCAGGCATTCGGTTGTGCACAGCCATGGACTGGCTAGTGTGGAATAGGAATGCAATGGTTCCAGGCAGGCTCCTTTCCCCAGAGAAACACTAACATTGGTCTCTGCATGGGTATGGCTGAGGAATCTTTCAAACATTATTTTTACTCATAATGTTTTACTCTAATAATGATATTTTGCTGTTATAAAAGTTTCAAATTTATTCATATATTTACTTTTTCATAAATTAATTTCTAATGAAAAAGAAATCAAATCTTCATTATTATAAATCGGTAGTGAGTCTACCCAGTCAGGCAGCCTGCACACATTCTGATGTTTATGGCTTAAAAAAATAATTTAAATGATATGAGTGCTTGCTTAGGGCACTTCATCTACTCCCAGTGTTTCTTCATCTCGCAGTTAGAAGCTGTGGGCCTTGGGGACAGAATCCCTAAGTCCACAGAGAACCGGCATGCCCTCTAGTGGATGTAGGTTGTAGAGAACATAACTGAAGAAGATAAAAAAAACTTCACAAATCCAGATTCCCATTTTAGAGTAGTTTGAAAGGCAACTAAAGACAGCAAATAGGAATTCTCTCCCCCCACAAGAAGGACACAGCCGCATGGCTCGTAGACTGGGGCGCTGGGTGCCGATACTTACAAACAACTTGCTTTTGTAGAGGTACTTGCTCCTCCCACTGGAGTCCTTCACTTCTTTACTAAACACTAAGGACATCTCGAAAAGGAAGAGATGCCGCTCTCGGCCCTTCCGGATTAAGGTTTTGGGATCCCACACTTGGAAGGATTCCTGCAAGATGAGTTCTCCCTGAGACTCGATGTTTTCATCAAACCCTACAACACAAAATAAAAGCAAATCAGCTCAAAGGGAGAGCACGCGTGATCAGAAGGAAGCATCAGTCTTCGTTTCTCTGCAAATGCCCTCGCTTGTTTCCAGTGTATTCCATGCTCTTCACAACGGCCCCCTAACGAAGGACAATTCCTCCTAAAATACACTGTGTGTATTTTCCCAAGTTCCAGACATTTCAGGGGATCCTCGCAGCCTTATTCTTTCCTTTCTATTGGCTTAGGTCACCTGAGGTCTGGTCTAACTCCACCCCACTACCCACATTCCTGTCTGATTCTTTACCTCTTTGGCCTGGATGTCCCTGAGACCCTCTGCTCAGGTCCTAGTCTAGTGGAGACAATGTCACTAAGCCGTCTTCTGTGAGTCTGGAATACTCTGCACATGAATCAGCCTGGACCTGGCAACATTGTGGCCAAGTCCAGGACTTAGCAAAGCGGCCCCTGGGGCAGAAGCTGCTCACTACCTCCCTTTCTGTCTCTTCTTTAGAGCAGGCACGCCCTCTAGGGCCACCATAAGCTGATCACTCACCAGTCCCTTGGCGGCTAGGAGGAACTAGGCACCTCACCTCAGAGAAGTGAGAAAATAAATGCATATAGCTGGTTGGGTTTTCCTATCCACATGTTTCCCTACTTCCTGTGAGGCGGAAAGTTAATGTGGCCCTGCAGCTTTCCAGGACAAGTAGGAAATACATAGGATGGAGAGAAATAGGCCAGAAGACGCTCCTTCCCTTTGGAGACATCATGAAGAAGTCAGAGGAAGAAAAATCTGTGTTGCCTGATCTCTGAGTTTCTGCTACATACTGGCACTTGTGTTCTAATTAATAAATTTCTTGCCAATAAAATAATATAAACTAGCACACACATTTGGGAGAGGCCCTTTGCAGTGCTAACCTTGACCACACAGAAGCAACTTTATTAAATAGAAGCATCAGTGCAAAGTGGACCGGCTATAATACCTGCTGGACACATTAGCCTCATTTCTGTTCATCATGTCACACACTAAATTCACACTTGCTTCACAAGACGTCTGCTTTGTGCAAGCATCTAGCAACTAATAAGGAAATGGGGAAACAAGACCCCCTGTAACCTTGGTTCTCAATGTCTCCATCTACTGCTTACACCTAACAGGTGTCAGGGAAGTCAGGCGTTAAATAAGAGGTAGGTGACACAAAGTGCCCTGGCGTGTGGAATGGCATGGCTGTTCCCGAGTCAAGAAAGATGGTGATCCTTGTATACAGAGCATCATGGGGATGATGTCACTACACGTTAGGGGCAGGGTGCACCTGTTACCTTCCAGCATGCTCAGGTGCATGGCATCATTGGCTCGCTTTGGAACACTGAGCATCACCTCGAGGCCATCTTTAATCTCCCCCTTTCCTTCCTCACAGCACGTGAGCAGCTCCTGGGAAAGAGCAACACCATGAAATAGCAAAGGATTACAGGGATGCTCTGCCAGCAGCAGCCTAGCAGATGGCAGAAATCCATGAAAACACAGAGCATTCAAGAAATAAACTACCCAACTGGGAGTTTTTCTTATTAAAAAGCAAGTTACTCAACAAAGCAACTGGGTTTGTTCTACCTGAACGAGGACAGTGGAGGAAGACAGAGCTAGTTGCCATTGATATATCAGTCTACCACGGTATCTCCAAAATGAGAAAATAGAATGCTGTTGGTTTGTGAAGGAAGTCATGGCAGACTCCACCTGCCCCTGACCACATAACTGCACCATGTCAATATATGGCTGGACCCTGCATCAGAACAGCAACACACCACAGACCACCCATCCTCAGTGCAGAGTGCTTACAGGGACTCTACAGACGAGCCACACCTCCTGTGGGCATCTATGTGTGCAATCCCACTTCCTGACTACTTGAAAACTCATGAGCTGCCATGTGGGGAGGACTCTACAGACGAGCCGCACCTCCTGTGGGCATCTATGTGTGCAATCCCACTTCCTGACGACTTGAAAACTCATGAGCTGCCATGTGGGGAGGACAGCAGGGAAAGCTTACACCCTGGTGGGTGTCGTGACATCATTTGTCAGAGTGACAGCCATCTTGTATGTGCGGCGCACAGGACGGACACAGCAGTAAGCTTGGAGGGTCTAGGACAGTGGTTCTCAGCTTCTGAGTTGAGATTCCTTTGGCAAACCTCTATCACCAAAAATATTTATATAGAATTCATAACAGTAGCAAAATTACAGTTATGAAGTAGTAATAAAATAATTTTATGGTTAGGGTCACTACAAGATGAGGAAGTATCTTAAAAGGTTACAGCAATTAGGAAGGCTGGGGATCACTGTGCTAGAGGAACTCATCCCTGACAGGAGCCATCATTTGTGGTCAGATATTTATGCTCTGTGGAGCGGGACAGAAACTCCTTGAGAGTACAGAGCGCTTCAGCTCCTGCCTGTGGAGACCGCCTTCCCACCTGGGAGGTCTGATGTAGTCTACTACTGCTCCCAAGTTGAACTTTTTTGGGAAAATGAGGAAAGATTTAGAAATAGCACAATCTTAGTGGAAACACCGTGTGAGAACAAAGCCTTTGATTCTGAGGGCAATAAGAGACAAACTTAAAGACAAAGCACTTTTATAGAATTAGCAGGCAAAGGGGAAATTATCTGGATATAAACAAATTAAATTTTGCCTTCTGGCTGACTTTATGCTCATAGCAGCTACAGATTTCTGTAGGGATGGTCACCAATCAAGTCATTCAGTAAGATTTCAAATACGTGAGTCCTCAGGAGACTTTGCAGACTGACGAGGCTTCATACATACCTTTAAAAGGAGCTGATACTTTGTTATTCGCTGAACAGGTTTAATCAGGTAGGAAGAGATGGAATTGGCTAACCCGTGCCGCTGCTGTATCTCCTACATTTAAATAAAAACAGAAACGGAAAAGCCTCATCATAGGGTCAAACTATTAACAAATGGCTACACCACCACATCAGTGACAAGTGTGTGATCCAAATCCATGACCAGTGTCTGCGCCTGCTGAAATAAGCTCTTCCTTCTTGGAGGGCTGTCAGAACCCCAGCATACACTTCTCCAGGTCGCATGGAAGGGCAGCAGAGCACCGAGCAGAAAGGGGGATGCAGTATGCCGAGCCACAGTGTGTCTAGTGTGTTCTTTTCTACTGTGCATCTTGCGATCACCGTGCTTACAAATCTGAGGCTACTATGTCAGGTTCCTCCCAGAAGGCAGGAATGCCATCCCCCACTTCAGTGATCACCAGCTAGCTAGTAAAACACATGACGGGTGTTCTGTAATGCTTGTTCTGGGGAAAAGGAGAATCGAAGGGCATAAGATGTCCAAAGAATGGAGGACATTATAACCAAAACCTCTTTAAAAGTCAAAGTAATCCTGCAATGGATACCAAAGACATGTATCGGTCAGGTAGGTATAACTTCCTTTATTCCTGAATGCTTAAACACACAGGGTTTTCAGAAGTTATCGTATTTCTCTATCTGGGGGCCCCTGTGTGGAGGCCAGAGGACACTCATGAGGTTGGTTTCTTCTTCCATCATGTGGCCGTATGGTTGAGTGCCTTACTTGTGAGCCATCTTGTTAGCCCAACAGGGTTTGTTTGTTTTGTTTTAAAGTTGTGGCTGTGCATATGCTCTCTCTGCTTAGGCTTTCTAGACTGTAGCTGCATGTGAAATACTACAACTATCAGAGCATTAGGCCGGGCGAGGCTTCACTATACAGAGTCCTCCCTGAGCACAACAGGGTCATCCCACTACTCCCTGGCCTTGTCACCACAGGTACACAGCACTCAGTACCTTCTCCAGTCACAATCTGCCACATTTCTGACTAGTTCTGAAACCCAAAATACATTTAATAATATTGCATCCCTCGCCCTTTACAGGAACAATATCTCTGCACCATCTTTGAAAAGCAGAGGACCCCCATGCTAAGCCTACTCAAGCATACAATTGACGGACATCTACTTGACCTGGTAGTCAAACTGCTAGGACTTCCCTGCTAGGTCACTTTCAGAAATGCATGAGATTAGTAAGTTTATATCTTTTATGTATACTCTTACATATAAAATTAATGGTAATATATAAGGCATAGTTACAAGTATGTCTATATTAAAGACCTAAATGTCTTATACATATATGACTTCTAATACAATAGATGCATTCTAAGCAGAAGCACATATAAGAAATCTCAAAATAGGGGCTGGTGAGATGGCTCATGGGTAAAGGCACCTGCTACAGGGCTTGACGACCCAAGTTTCATCTCCAGGAGCCAGCCACACAGTGGAAGGAAAGAACCAACTCCTGAAAGTTGTCCTCTAAGCTACATGCATATGAGCACACATACGCACATACACGTGCATGCACACACATACACACACACACAAATACAATGTAATAAAACATAAAAGCATACACTCAAGTATAAACATGAGAGCTGAAAATAAAATATTATCCTAGCAGTGTGGTAAAAGTTACACTTCACCCGTAATGAGCTTGGACATTCTCATGGCACTTTAGTAATGGGATACTTACATCAAAATAGGACCCTGCATGTTCTAATATTAGCTGAGTAGAATCAGGCTTATTTTTGCAGTATGTGACATACATCTGAAACTTGTCTGCCTATAACAAAAAAAAAAGAAAGAGAGGGAGAGGGAGAGAGAGAGAAAAGAAAAGAAAAAAGAAAAGAAAAGAAAAGAGAAAGAAAGAAAAGAAAAGGAACATTTTATTTCGGTATCTTCTCCCAACCACAAATCACAATGTAAAAGCCTTTGATATGGGAGATAAATTCTCTGGACTAAGGAAATAGAAGCTTCCACAGGAGAAACTATTTTAGAAGAAAAGCCACTGCACTAAGAGGCCTCGTCTGGGCAAGAACCTCTTCCCTGAGCAGACCGGGCCCTCATGCAGGACAAACCCCAACATCAACCAGAGGCTTGGCTTGATGTTCTAGTTCAAGCCATCAGTATGACCAAATAAGAACACATCCCAGTGGGACCCACAGGAATCTCTCTCTGGGAGGGAAGGTGTACTTTTCCAGGTGCCAAGGAAGCAGCAGAAGACAGCAACTGAAAGTGTACAGAACCCTCCCTGGTTCTTCCCACAATGTGAGAGAGAACAGGTAGTGGGGGCTCTTTACCCAGGTGACAAAGCAGTGTCCCACATCCTCTGGCAGCTGCTCGTACTTCTCCAGTTCCTTTAGGAAGATGCTGTAGAGGAGAAAGAGGTTGTTATGAAGGCGTCAAGATCATTTTACTAGTAAGATATGCCAGACTTGGAAAACTTCTGTGTCCTCTGCATTTTAAGGTTTAACAAAATTTGTAGCTCCTGACTAGGGTAAGTTACTCTAACTTGAAGCGGTCCTTTTGGTGTTCAAATCTTTCCTAACAGAAACTTCACACCAGCAGTCTCCTCGAGGAAGACACTAGTGTTAGGCAGCTGGAAGAAAATACTATGGTCTCACTCACACGCAGAGCCTAGAAAGGTCACCTCCTAGGAATCCAGAGTAAACAGTGGATACTGGGGGCTGGGAGAGTCAGGAGGGGGCGTGGGGAGAGGCTGGTCAATAGACCTGCTTTTCCTCCACACGAGGCCCACCACCTGGTCTCACTACAGTGACGTGAACGCAATGAAAAACACCACATTCCATGTTTCAAAGTAGAAGAAATTGAAATATGCACAGCTGATTGGCTCAGGCCGAATTTCAGCAGAATCACTGAACTCTGCGAAATTCAGCTGTAAATCTTTTTTCGTAATGGAATATCACCGAAGTCTCCCTCAACCGAGTGAAGCTGCTTACTTGTTGTGGAACTCGTAGATTTCCTGCATGTTCCCAAAGATGATGAGTTCTTTGTTGACGATGCCTGGGGGGATCTCCTCCACCCCACTGGTCATTTCCCACAAGTAGGTCTGCCCAAGAAGGAAGCAAAGGGATAAAAAAAAAAAAAAAATCAACTCCAACTTTCAAGCAGCAGCCACTCCGACAGCCTATAAACAGGGACCGGGAGCCTAGGAGTGTTTGTAAGACTGGTCCCTCTGAGCAAACATGAAAAACATCTCTTTTTATAGTTGCTGTTAACACTTGGGAAGATTTATTATAGGTCTTTAGCTTATTCCCAGCTTCAAAATTGGAATGAAATCTGTCACAAGGTAAAAATACAAAACAAAATAACAAAACCAAGCAGGGTGTACCAGGCGCCATACTGTCAGGCACATTTCTTTGAAGCGGTTATTCTCTACACAAAGAATGTGAGCCAGGCTATCCTGTGACAAGTGAATGAGAGGTTTAGTGCTGTGTCATCTCTGCAGTGAGCCAACACACTCCTGGAACACCACAGAACAAGGGGAACATGGGCGCTACACTGTCACTATTCTGATAACCAGCAACAGAGTAACAAAACAAGCTGAAACTCGGTCTGAATGAACAAGGAGAAGACTTACATCCATGCACTCGCGAAGGTCTCTCACATAAGCCTTTTCAGTCTGAATTAGCTCAGCCATTATGAACCTTGAAATGAACAAAAAATTGTTCAGCTCAGTTAAGCTATATACTTATGACTCTTTACTGTCATCTATTTTATAGAGATTTATTAAATAAATGGAGAGCCTAGAAGTATTATACCTAAGGTAAAGGCTCGAGGGAGGTAAATCAAGAACAGACAGAACGACAGCCATCTACCAATTCCAAGATATTTGAAAACACTCAACCAGAGCGCCTATGGCGACACCCAGGCTGCCCAGCTCCACTGTGGACTGTGGCTTGACTTATCAGTGCCTTCCTCAGTCCATACCCTCTGAATTCCAGATACACTGTTCCCTCCAGTCCCACAGAATAACAACCAAATCTCTCCTCACACTGCCAAATGTCCCTGGGCAACAAAACTACCAGAGCAGGAACTCAGTGGAAGTAGGGAGATCTTTAGTTAGTAAGCATAGCTTACAAACTTTTTAAATACCTACATCTGAGTTGTCAGTTTTCTCTACCACTGTTAGCAAGCAATTTGCCAACCTAGGAAAGGAAGGCACAGAGAAAACAGGACAAGACACCGAGTCATGTGATAAGAAGTCAGCTCTCAGAGAAGTGAAATCTCAGCAGACACTTGACTGCCACGCTTGCCCAGCAGCCTGTCTGCAGGCTGGCTGACACTCCCTTCAGGCAATGCTGGCTTACTCTTTCCTGCGAGCAGATTTCCGTTTCTCTTCATTGAGCTCGTGAGCAGCGTCCCGAAGCTTGACCTCTGACCCAGGGATGCTGGCAGGAATGATGTCCAGCTGAAGGCTTTTGCTCTGTGGAATGAGAGTCAATGAAGCCAGTTAACGAGAGCAGCTGAGATGGCATGGGACCAAGACCACGACTTGTCCAAGGGTGTACAAAGCAATTCACCGATTTGTTGGAATCTGAAGAAATCCCCAGGGCTTTCTCCAAAGAGGTCCGGTACTTCTCCATGCGCAGAGAGAAGTCTCTATACCTCTTATCCACCGCGGTCACACATTTTTTTATCTCTGCTGCATGGGCATGCCCTTTTTCACAAAAGCCATCGGCCAGCTGTATCAATAGCTTCACTCTCTCTTTGGTTTGCTGCAAAAACAACGGGAAAGTGCTATGAGGCACGTGAACCCAACGCACAGGGGAAGTGGCACCCTGTCTGTCCTGAAACCATCCAGCCTGCCTCCCAGAGGCTGGACTGCCAATCTTCCCTCTGCTCTTCCACAGTGAGTGGAGTTCCTATGAGCTCAAAGTTGGAACTGAGTGTGTTTGTCAAGGGTCTCCTTTGGTCAGTAAGAATCTGCAGAACGGTCAGTGAATGAACGAATGAATGAGGAGGTCCATGCAGGAGATTCTTTAGCTTTACTCGACTTCTTTGCATACCAGATGTGTGTTGCATAAGCAGTTCCTTGCTGCATACATGTTTTTCTGACCTCCAGATCTTCAGGGACAAGCAGGCACCAAGAAGAGCCCACAGGAAAACTCACCATCAGCAAACTCTCTTCTGAGAAGCAGCTCCATTTTTATAACAAAGGCTATTTCACTTTACGCACACAGAAAAGTATGAAGTCAATCAAGACTCCGTACTTTCCTTAGCATTAGGGCTTGCCATACAGCAAAGGTTATGCACACGCACCATCAGCTTCACCCAGCTCTGACTTCTCAGCACCCTTTCACGTTGCCACCCTGATAGCTACTACTGGGTTTTCCTTGAGATCTTAACATTTCAAGGAAGCAAATTATTGTTTCAAGGAACCTGCTTTTCTCAGTTACACTTTAAAAATAAAACAAGATTTATCTATTTTCATTTTATGTGCATGGATGTTTTGCCTACACGTACATTTATGCACCACCAGTGTGCTGGGGCATCAGATTCCGTGGAACCCGAGTTTCAGACAGCTCTAGGCCATCATGTGGGTGCTGGAAATAGAACCTGGGTCCTAGGGAAGAACAGCCAGTTCTCTTAACCACTGATTCATATTTAGAAAATCAACTGAAAATTGTTGAAAACAAAGTCAGATTTCAACTCCCATGCTCAACTATCTGATTTTGTAAATGTGAAGTGAAAGTTTTGAGCCAGAATTCTCTGGGAAACCTCCCTAGTCTAACTTCACAGCAAGACCTGGGGTTGAGCACCTAGTTCCCATTACCTGGCCCAGGTCTTCCTCTGGCTCTGTTTACAGGTGCTTCTGCCGAGAAGACTATACCCTAGATATCCCCAGAGAATGTCCTTCACATCTCTTCTCTAAAAAGGACCGCCTTCCTAACAGTCCCGTGGACCACCTTTCTAAGTATCCTGTGGACCATCTTCCTAACAGTCCCATGCACAACCTTCCTAAGTATCCCGTGGACCACCTTCCTAAGTATCCCGTGGACCAAGTTCCTAAGTATCCCGGGGACCACCTTCCTAAGAGTTCTGTGGACCACCTTCCTAAGAGTTCTGTGGACCACCTTCCTAAGAGTTCTGTGGACCACCTTCCTAAGAGTTCTGTGGACCACCTTCCTAAGAGTTCTGTGGACCACCTTCCTAAGAGTTCTGTGGACCACCTTCCTAAGAGTTCTGTGGACCACCTTCCTAAGAGTTCTGTGGACCACCTTCCTAAGAGTTCTGTGGACCACCTTCCTAAGAGTTCTGTGGACCACCTTCCTAAGAGTTCTGTGGACCACCTTCCTAAGAGTTCTGTGGACCACCTTCCTAAGAGTTCTGTGGACCACCTTCCTAAGAGTTCTGTGGACCACCTTCCTAAGAGTTCTGTGGACCACCTTCCTAAGAGTTCTGTGGACCACCTTCCTAAGAGTTCTGTGGACCACCTTCCTAAGAGTTCTGTGGACCACCTTCCTAAGAGTTCTGTGGACCACCTTCCTAAGAGTTCTGTGGACCACCTTCCTAAGAGTTCTGTGGACCACCTTCCTAAGAGTTCTGTGGACCACCTTCCTAAGAGTTCTGTGGACCACCTTCCTAAGAGTTCTGTGGACCACCTTCCTAAGAGTTCTGTGGACCACCTTCCTAAGAGTTCTGTGGACCACCTTCCTAAGAGTTCTGTGGACCACCTTCCTAAGAGTTCTGTGGACCACCTTCCTAAGAGTTCTGTGGATCACCTTTGTAAGTATCCTGTGGACCACCTTCCTAAGAGTTCTGTGGATCACCTTTGTAAGTATCCTGTGGACCACCTTGCTAACAGTTCTGTGGACCACCTCCAAAGCACAGTTGCTCTGTGTCAGTCACTCTCCGATCTACTCATTATTTTTTTTTTTTGTTTGTTTTGTTTTTTCGAGACAGGGTTTCTCTGTAGCTTTGGTGCCTGTCCCGGAACTACCTCTTGTAGACCAGGCTGGCCTCGAACTCCCAGAGATCCACCTGCCTCTGCCTCCCAAAGCTGGGGATTAAAGGTGTGTGCCACCACCGCCCGGCCTACTCATTTTCTAAGATGGTGTAAATTATTTCTATCTTTTGTACGACTGTTGTTTGTCTTTCTGGTATGAATGTCACCTCCAGAAGCAGGGGGTGTTATATACTAATATCTCTTCCACTGTGGTAAAGTCCACCCGAGGAAATAACGCTAAATCTGCATAGACAAATTCTAACGGTTTAAGTACCTTAAGAGCTGAGAATAAGTAAGTAAAAATAAAAATAAAGACAACACAGTTTGCCCACCTTAATACAGTAAACAAAACCTAATATAACATAATGTTTAACAAAATCAATAGTTAGTTGTACAGACTTGGGAACAGCGTGGTCAGATGATACCTACAGTTTTAGATTTTACAAAACACAAGATTTAAAGATATGCAACCCACTGTCTTAACCTTCCAATAGCCACACTCAAACTCAATAGGAAGGAATGTTTGGGAGTAATGGGAAACCTCCCACACCTACTCCCCTAGTGAATGGGGTGGACCCATCACTGAAATCAACAGCAGTGCAGCCCCAGGGCTGTGAAGAGGCTAAGGAGACCAACATCACTGGGAGCTGGGCAGAGGAGGAAACAGCTGTTTTCTGATCTACCTCTGAGTGCAACATTAGGCACTTCCTTAACATCCTTCCAATCAAAGGATCGCTGGAGAAAAACACAGAATTGTAACACTCCCAGTACTGACGATTTTGTACCTTTACTAGCAAAACACGAATTACATGGCTGAACATGCTGTATCCAGGGAATGGAAAGCCACGGTCCTCACACCTTTGATGCAGGACCAGTCTGCTCTCTGGGTGTTCTTGGAGTCTCTAGGAGTGGGCATTTTCCACCTTGCCTGAGTCTCACCCTCCCCAGTGCCCAGCATCCCACCCAGTGCACTAGGGAACCAGCTCTCTGCAGCCGCAGCGCATGATGAAGGGGACAAGGCTACCCAAGGCCCAGCACACTCAGAAACTGAGGGGAAACGGAGGAGAGGCCAGGAGGAGGAGCCAGAAATGTTACAGAAGCAAAAACACCAACTGGCCAAACACAAAGTAGCTATTGTGACATCAATTGGTGGGAAAAGTCCTCTTTATGTCTTCAAAGCTGGTTAAGGGCCACATAAGACAGTTATTCTAGATGTTTTGGGTTTTTGGAGACAGGGTCTCTCTCTATAGCCCTGGCAGGACTGAACTCATTATGTAGACCAGGCTAGCCTTAAATTCACAAGCGATCCATCTGTCTCTGCCTCCCAGGTTCTGGGATTATAGGTGTGTGCCATCATGGCCAGTCCCTCCCTCCCTCTTTACCTCCCTCTCTCCCTCCCTTCCCTCCTTTTAGCCTCTCTCTCGCTCTCTCTCTCTCTTTTTAAGATAATCAATTATTCCTGTTTCTTTACAGGAATACTTATATCTTTTTGTAAAAAAATATGTTATTCAGGTTGGTCAATTATTTTTCACTCTTAAATCTGAAATAACTGTCAGCATCTTCTAAAAACTCAAACATACTGTTAAAATGTATTTTAAAAAAATCTTTCAGCGTGTGTGCACACACCCACACAAAATAAAACCAACCATTTACTGAATATCAAGCTAGGGGGTCACTGAATGAGACTTGCTGTTAAGTCCGGTCCCCAGGATCACATGGTCAAAGGAGAACCAACTCCCACAAGCCGTCCTCAACCTTTCCATGTATGCTGTAGCATGTATAGCTCAACACAAATAAATGGTATTTAAAAACAAACTCTGAGGACAAAAGAGCAGCAAAATCATAGAGAAGGGAACTAATTCTAGGCAATTCAAAACACCCTGAGATAAAGACCAGAACCAGCCCCCGGGCCTGGGAAGCAGTCTGTGTCAATGTGTCTGTTTATAGTCCAGGTGACACCAAGATACAACCCATCTGAAACAGGCGTCCCATTCTCCTTAAAGAGAAAAGCGGTAATGCCTCTAGTATCACAAACAGGTGAACAACCAGCAACTGAGACTGTGACATCAGCTTTGCGCTGAGTGGTGCCACTGTGGTGCTTTCCAGGAACTGGTGATAAGGAAGGGCAAGGCACAGAATACAGAATCAGATCACACCCCCCCCCCCCCACACAGTGTTTCAGAAAAACAGCAACACTTGATAAAATAACTCAAAAAGCAAACAAGAGGAAGACAGCCAAGAAATAACACAAGAGACAAAGCAAAAGCTAGAAGACATGGAGGTTGTTGCGGAAATCGGGTGAACACATCACAGGTAAACAAAGTGAGACCATTAAAGGCTCCCACCGGGGAAGACCATCACATCAGCTCAGCCTATGGCACTCACTGGGTAGCCATTTCTCCAGCGTCACAGGCCTCTCTCAACACTGCCTCTGACAAGTACCCTTCCCTGAAGTGGATGTTCTGGGTTGTGCTGGGAGAGCCGAGAAGACTCGTGGACCAGAAACCCATTCCTGCAGGTTTACCTTGGCCGTTATCTGAAACTCCTCGTGTTCTTTCAGCAGCTCCTGGGTGTGCTGGATGCTGGACCCTGTAGAGGTGTGTGTGGAAAGGTAGAACTCCCCGTTGTCATGGATCCACTCTAATGCCTACAGGAGAGGAATGCAAACACGTTTAGGGGAAGCAGACATCACTGCATGCTTCGTCGTGTAGGCCAAGGTCGGCACGCATTAACAACCCCTCATACAGATACACGGCTGATAGGAGCATCACGACTCCAGGGTCAAAGAGCAGGGCAGGGCAAAAGGATTCTGTCACCAACATGACAATGGTTCAAAGAGTTCTTATGACCATGATCCTAACAGGACAGTCAGAGAACCTCTACTCAATGTCTCTCTTCAAGAACACAGTGGTGGGCTGGGTGAAGGACAGAGGGAGCCATAGCTTTCTAATGCTACAGGGTTTCAAGTCAAAACAGGTGTGCCTTTCTAGCCTTCAGTTTCCTTCCCAGACTACTACGTCCCTGGAACCACCTGGACTGATGCCTACACTTCACTTGTGCTTGGGGGTGGAGAGGACCCATCCCACAGTATGCGTAATCTTCCGCTCAGAAGAAGCCAGGACTTTGCCTTCCCAGTCTAACGACAACGCTTGAGGAAAGGTGTCAGTGCTTAAAATGGAATCGGGCTATTTAAACAAGTCCAAACAGGCCAAGCTAAGGAAAACCAGCATTTTAAAAAGCAGGAGCATCTCTGTGTCCCAGAGTCCTGAAGCCATCTGTGCTAACATGTTGCTGCTGGAACACCCACTTAGCTTCTCTTTCAGATACATCACTGCATCGTTTGCAGTGTGTGCACATGTGCACACTGCATGTGCAGATGTGAAGGTCAGAGGTTAATTTATGATGTCACCACTCAGGAGCCAGCCACTCTCATTTTAGGGAGTTTCTGCCACTGGCTTGGGACTAATCAAATAGGCTATGCCTATCTCTGCCTCCCTCAGCACTGTGATTTTAAGTGTATACCTCCATAGCACGACTTTTTTGTTTTGTTTTTTGCTCAACTTTTTTTTTTAAATGTCGGTTCTGGGGTTCAAATTTAGTCCTAAGAACTTTACCTCCTATGACACTGCCCCCAGTCCCACTGTGGAATTTTTGTAGGAAATCAAGTCATGGGGCAGTTCAGCTATCAGCTGGACATTTTCTTCTTTGTGCTTAGAGACGGTCAGTCCATCTTGGAAACAATGTTAACACTGGCAAAAATGAAGGCTCCATTGAAAAGCGTTTCCAAGTACACACTGTAGAGGCAGATGACCTCAGGAATAAGAGTGGCCAGAACCCCAGGCTGCAGCCAGATTCCATGAGAAACTAGGGAGCCAGATGCCTGCCCCCCACCTTACAAAGTGCAAAGGAGACAGACGAAAAGTGAGTCACAGATTGCAATCACGATGAGAAAAGGAGGACCGTATCAGGAGGAGGACCGTATCAGGAGGAGGACCACATCAGGAGGGGGCCATGAGAGGCGGGGTCTCCTGTGGGACTTGCAGGCTAAGGAGCAGCCCGGGGATGACATGTGTGATCAGAGGCCAGCTCGGCCTGCCACAGGAGAGAAAGCAGAAGAGGCCAGAGCAGAGGCTGTGGAGAGCAAGTGAGCCCACAGAGGTGCGGACAGAGCTTGAAGTTCTTTGTAGCCGCGAATATGGGCACTGTACAGAGAAGGATGAAATGGAGACTGAGTGGAAATGGCAGAGGCTCTGTTGGGATGGGGAGGGTAGAGTGGGGCACACAGGAAGTCAAGCACCCACAACTAAGAAACAAAGGGGGGGGGGACAAGGAGAACAAAGGAAAGGCAGGGATTGAAGACACACCTGTCACTCCTCACTGAATACCATGAGAGTGAGGCCCGGGCACAGGGACTCAGGAGAGCAGCTTAGCTTCTGGTGAGGCCAAAGTGGAGACACGCTGAGGAGTACCAGAAATTTATACATCTGGGAGCCGAAAATAGAGGTCAGGGCTGGGAGACACCCAGGGACAGATAAGAGGAGAGGAAGTATCAAGAACAGCATGAACTCCATCCCAGGCAGCTTCAGTGGTGGAGATAAGAGAGGAAGCCCTGGGAGGTGGAAGCAGGAAGGGCCAGGGGAATGACAAGCCCAGAGGTGGCACACCATGGAGACCACGCCCCTTTCCACACTGCCATCCACTTAGAAATCTTAGCGTGCGACACTGAAAACCACAAAATCTGAGGGAGCATGATCTGCCGTGAGCCGCGGATGTCTACCAGATGCCATGGGTCCATGTGGAGCAGAGCTCAGGACAGCAGCCTGGCAGGTCCCCATCAGCAATGCCAGAAGGACGCGCAGCTGTGCTCCCTGCAGCTGAACTGGACCTAACCGTGTAAAAGGGTGTGTAACACCGCCTCGTTAGGAACCAGAGCCACCTCCATAACACGAAGCACCGTTAAAAGTGTGTGAGGAAAATGCAATGGAGTGTCATCAGACACCACAGCCCGCCACTGTGCGGATTTGATCACAGATGAGAGAAGAGGTCAACAGAGAACCAGATCCAAACTCCAGAATCTGTAGGTAGTTGAGACGTTCTCAACATGGCTGCCCTTTGAAACTAACAAATCAGCCTGGAACAAAATCCATATGCTATGTTGATGGAGGTGGGTCTTGTATCTTATCTGTTGCTTTCATTGGCTAATAATAAAGAAACTGCCTCGGCCCTCATAGGACAGAAAATTAGGTAGGTGGAGTAAACAGGAGAGAATGCTGGGAAAAAGAAGCTGAGTGAGTGAGTCGCCATGATGCTCCCACTCCAGACAGACGCAGGTTAAGATCCTCTCTGGTAAGCCAGCTCATGGGCTACACAGAATATTAGAAATGGGTTAGAACAATATGTAAGAGCTAGCCAATAAGAAACTGGACCTAGCCGGGCCAGGCAGTGTTTGAAAGAATACAGTTTCCGTGTAATTATTTCGGGCATAAGCTAGCCATGCGGGCGGCCGGGTGCCGGGGACGCAGCCCTGCCACCGCTCCTAATTCAACACTATGTGAGAAACCTAAACTGAAATTTCATTTCTCCCTGGCTGGCAAGGCCTGACTGAATGTTTAGGGTCAGGCGTGTGGTGCTGTGTGTGGTTTCACAAAGAGCCCACACTAGACTCTCAGTTAGGACAGAGGTCAACACTGACTGCCCACAGGAGCAGCCCTGGGTGGCAATCACTTCATACAGAGGATATCCACCCCAAGCCTAGGCACACTCAGGTTTTGAGGGAATGAAATTAATCCTGCATTTCTCTGCCTGTACTGAAGCCAAGAGAACTGAGATGAATTTTACTGCAAGACATAAGTAGATTACTTTAAAATGAAGTTCAGTCAGTCTGAAGACAGTCTCCCCATAACCACTTTATCCCACAGTGCCCTCAGGATATATAATGGACCCTTCATGTCTCTGCCTCAGCCAAACTCAAGAACCCTTGATTATTTTGAATTATTAGAAATTCTGTCATATTTCTCATGTAGTTTTAGCTCAATTTACCTGAAAATTCACCTTTTCCTTAATATATAAACACAGCAGTGTAAGAGAGAAAGCACCTGCTGAGTTTCTATACGCACTTACCCAGGACTCGACAAAGCTTTGGAAACAATAATCGCATCAATGACTTGTACTTGGCAGCTCTAGGTGTGAGCTGAAGGCAGCTCAGGAAAACCAAACGGCACACTTGTACAGCATGAGACAAACAGGGCGTCACACTTTCACAGGCGCTGGGGCTTTATTTTTGTTACAAACTTAATTAAAGGGCATGATTGTTTCTGCCATGAGAATGAACTGTGTTAAAGAGGGCTTTTATAACAAAAATCTGCCCATCTAGGAAAGGAGGTGTGAGCATGGGTGGAGCACTAACTGCTGAGCACTCCTGTGTGAGCATGGGTGGAGCACTAACTGCTGAGCACTCACCCTGTGTGAGCATGGGAGGAGCACTAACTGCTGAGCACTCACTCCTGTGTGAGCATGGGAGGAGCACTAACTGCTGAGCACTCCTGTGTGAGCATGGAAGGAGGGTGTGGGGAGCCCGGTATGCACTGACCTGTTTGGCGCTCCTTTCAAAGACCACATACTGCTGGCACTGGTCCAGCCGCCTTTTTCTCATGGTCCAATAATGTAATACCCTGTTTTCCCGCTGGAAGAGTTCATTCAAGATATCTGAGATGAAAAAGGAAAAGATGTTGGTGCTTGTTCTCCACTGAAACACTAGAATCTCTTGTTTTCACTTAGATGTCTCTGCTTATTTCACAGCAAGACAGGCTAAGAAAGATGCTGCTCCTGTCTAAGACCTCAGTCAGCACCTGGAGCAGACCCCTCATTCTCTCACCCTGGAGTCTGAAGCCACTGTGAGATACATGTGAGAGTCCGCCTTAAAATAACAGTGCAATACAGCTAAAATAATTAAAAATAATTTGTTGTTTCCTTATACTTGTTAATCATAAAGCCTTAGGAGGGGAAGGAGGGAATTAGAGAAGCAGAGGACCAGGAAGCAGTGAAGGCAAAATACCTTACATAGAAACTAAAACTGATGAGCAATAGCTACTGTCAAAACATTGGGCACATAAAAAAAATCAGGAAAAACTACTGGGACATATAAGTCACAGACCTAATTTGCTAAACAGGTATCTCTGGAACTTCACAGATAGCTCGGACAACCTATTCTAACTTCTGACCTCTGCTGCCACCTCCTGAGGGCTGGAATCACGGTAGTACACCATCATGCCTGGTTCATGCGGCACTAGGGACTGAACCCAGCACTGCCCATATGCCAAGCAAGCACACTGTCAACTGATCTACATCCTTGTGGTCCACTTTTCACTTTCGACTTCTGTTTATTTGGTGCTGAGGAGGGCATTTGAAGGGATTAGGACATGTGGCCTTGTTGGAGGAAGTATGTCACTGGGGGTGGGCTTGAGGTTTCAGAAGCTCGAGCCAGACGCAGTGGCTCACTCTTCTTGCTGCCTGATGATCCAAATGGAGGACTTTAAGATCCTTCTCAAGCACCATGCCTGCCTGCATACATGCTGCCATGCTTCCTGCCATGAAGACAATGGACTAAAACCCTGACCTGTAAGCCAGGCTCAAATGTTTTCCTTTAGAAGACCTGCCGTGGTCAATGTGTCTCTTCACAGCAGTAAAACACTGACTAAGACAATACCTTTAAGTTTTCTTTTTCATAGTAAATTCATTCTAGAAGTTAGTAAAACAAAGGAAAAGCTTCGGAAAAGAAGTGTCAAGACAGAAATCCATGTCAAACCATTGATACCTGTAATATAATTTGTCACATTAGGAAGTCTTAAAAGCAGCAGGCTGTGTGCTTTATGAGAAAGCACAAGAGTCTCAGCTGTGCGTCAGCTCAGCGGCCACACTGCTCTGCTGCACGGAAAACCTCAGCCAGGTTAGCAAAGTCAGTTCAGATTTTATTTAGTGACTTGCTGAGTTCAAGCGGGGCCATCATGTGACCATGGGTTTAGTCATCCACTGGGGCCCATGAGCTCATGTTAATTAATGAAGACAATGTCTGCCTCTCTTCCAAATCTCTCAGTGCCAATAAATAGCTCAGCAATGGTGCAGAGTCCCCAGGGGCTACATTTCCAGTTATTAAAGCAGAGGGAATCCGAGATAAGGTTATCTCAGTAGCTCTGGCTCTCTTGGAACTCACTCTACAAACCAGGCTACCCTCCAACTCAGAGATCCGCCTGTCTCTGTGAATGCTGGGGTTAAAGATGTGAACCAACACACCCAGCTATTTTGAAATTTTTAAATCCATCAGAGTATTAAGCTACCACTTCCACCCAAGCGCTGCATCAAGAAATCCCTCTGCTCGCGTTTCCGGCTCTGAGTAGTAATAAGTTGTTCAAGAAGCAGCTAAGCACAGTGTTAACTGCCTTCGGGAGTCCGGGGGTGGCTCTAGTTCCTGAGACAATAAGACTGTTTGTCTGACTCCCTGGATTGATCTCACAGGGTTATACTGGCAGCCTGCTTCCAAGTCCCAGGTAGTTCCATCTTCCTGCCCTCATTCTAAGAGAGGCACAAACCTTTTGTCACCAAGTATACTGCAGGAGAAACAAAATATTTCCAACAGTCCACAGTCTCCATTACTCCAAGACACAAGCGTCCATGTCACAACGCCAAGCCGAGGTTCAGCTGAGTCAAAGTGGTTACAGTAGCTACTTACTCTGCCTGTTTACCTCAGGCTTCATCTATTTCACGTTCTATATACACCAACCCCACTAATTAACTTGGGTATAAATTTCCCCAGACCTTTTTCTATCCACCTACATGTAAATTAATTTAAAAAATTGTATTACACTCAAGTGGTACAAACTATATAACACTTTGCAATTTGCTTTTATCATTAACCATGTCTTAGCTATACATCACTGAAAGCACTTTGTAGCCACAATACTGGCCCATGATTTCTGAGTTAGCTTTTAAAACGGCTCTGCATTTAAATAACTGCCGTCTTCATTTCTGACATATGTCCACTCACATACATTAACAGGCACGGACAGTAACTATCCGCCTGACCGCGATGTTTTCTGTTTTGTACGTAGCTCACTCAGTATATTACTGGGCTACGTATTTCTTCGTGTCCGTTACTGAACTGCCAGCTAATGAGGCTGTCTTTGGCATGACCTGGACAGTTAGGACAAGCAACAGGGAAGCGGAGTGGCAGCATGCTCACTTTTCACTTGCTGCTCTGGGGCTTTGATGTGTGTCACCATTCCTGGCATGCTCACGCTGTTCCTGTGCAGGTATTTCAGGAAGACGTCTGCATTCCTTCGGGCCAGCGTGCAAGCCTAAGAAACAATGGAGGACAAGGTAGCAGTCATGTGACTCCTGCAGATACGTGTCTGGGGGGGACAATGTATCGGTCATGTGACTAATGCAGATACGTAACTGGGGGGCAATGTATAGGTGATGTAATTCATGCAGATTTGTGTTTCTGAGAATCTGGAAACGCCAATCTCAAAGCTTTATCAGAAGTCTTTTACTTAACAGCCATTTGGCCAACTTATGTTTACAAAATGCAGAGATTAAATTCTATTTAAAATTAAAAAGAAACAGACTCCTTCACTTTGCAAGGTCAGATCATGTTAGGACTGCTCAGTGCACAGGCTGTGTGGCAAGACACCGAAGGCAGCCACTGACCTACGGTCAAAGAGGAAGCAGACCCTTCCTTTTCCAGTCAAGCCCTGAGGTCCCTGCAGCTCCAGTCCACCATGCAGACTAATGGGAAGCTGGTAGCACAGGGCCCAGCTACACTGGGCCTAGATTTCTGTAAAGGCCAGACCGACAGCTCTCTGCCCCTCCTCACAGATGAGACTGTCACACAATATGTAAAGGAACCCAAATGGCCAAACTCATCCCTCAGTTCTTAGTGTGAAATCCTCAAAACCTGGGGAGGTTAGTTATTTTGCATTGCTGTGGTGGCACGTGACTGGGAACTGCTGATGTGCTAGGCAACCCCTGGGTGATGTCATCAGTGTACAGTGTGAGGACCGAGGGGCAGGAACACCCACAGATGCACAGGTCCCTTCTATATCCTCACCCACACGGCTTTTCCTGTGTAATTTTTGTGAAAATATGTTAACTAAGTGGTATTCGATTCCTATTATGCGCATTCTGGAGCAAGAGAGGCAAATTTCCCAACTAAAGCACCTAACAGCGGTTGGTATAGTAAACCAACAACAGATGCCAGCAGGGAGTAGACCCACGCTCTTGTTTGACACAGTTACAATTAGTGTATGGAACTACAATGGTGGTCCCATCCCAACTTACTCAACACCAGGATCCCTGTGCTCTCTCTAAGGTCCCTAACACAAAGAGTCACAATGCAGTTTTCCAGACTAAACAATCCTGTTGGTAGATGACCTTCAGACCCGGAACAGATCAATGGGAGGCAGAATGCTGAAGCCATGAGAGAAACCACCTGTGTAAAGTGAGGAAGATGAGCAAACAGCCACATCTCTGATGGGCCCAGCTGCCAGGAGCTAGAGATGCTCAGGGCTTGTTTAAAAGTCCAGTGTGGACGCATCCCCGTGGCCAGTGTTTCTGAACATCTGACCACTTTAAAAAATGTAATTGTCTCAAGGCACAGTTGTGACTTCTGTGTGAGCCAATACGATGTACATAAAAACGTGACGAAGCACTCCTGAGAGCCAGCATTTAACTTTCTCAGAAGAAGACAGCCTGTGTGAACAGGACTAAGAGGCTGCTTCCTGATGCTAGCACCCACTCTCAGCCACAGGCGCTGGTGTGCACCCTACCTGGTGTCTCTCCATCTTCCAAGATGCCATCTGTAGGCCTAAAGAGGCTGAATGTCCAAGCTAGAGGTATTGTGCTTCACCATATCAACCAGCCAATCACTTCCTGTCTGCAAAATTCATGGGGCTTCCTTCCTGTTAGTCGTAACTTTGCCTCAGAGAAATCTCATCACTGTTATATCGTTACACAGCACGGTAATCTCTAGCCAAACGTTATTTGCAGACTTCTAGTTAATTCTCCATGAAACTGGTAAGACAGTGAGTTTCATGGAAGTGATCAGCCTGCTATCAATGTCATCAGCCCAGTCACTTTCCACATGAGGCAAGAGTCAGGGCCGTGTGTGCGGGCCTCCTCTGAAAGTTCAAACTATACATCTATGTATGCACCAGCAACCTACAAGAATCACTTCTAAGTGACAGTCAGGAGACCCTGTGGCCCTCAATCAAGCCATGTGACCCAGCCCTATACCTTCAGGAAGGCCTCCTTTTGTTCGAGGTGTTTGCTAATCATGGGTGTGACGTGGTCAGTTTCAGAATTGGGTCCCAGCTTGTCGGCCCCACCGCACCAGTCCTCTTCTCTTTTGTACTCCTGCTCCAGGCTCTCCAGGACACTGCAGACCTGCGGGACAAAGATCCAGGCTCAGGAATCACCTAGCACCTGCTGTCTAACCGGCTACAGGCCACCACGGGCTTTGCCTGACTTGAGGCTGGCAGGGAGGGATTTATAATAGAAGCAAAGCCAGAACTGAGTTTCCCACTGCCCCGATGTTTTTCCACATGAGAGAAAGGCTGTGTTCTCTCAGCTGCTGTCACTCGCTATTCTCGACAGCTGATGGAGCAAGGGAACTAACCGCAGAGCATGCCTTCTGTTTCACCTGGACCTGAGTGTTCACTACTGTTATATGTCAGTGGGGGCGGAGCTGTCCCTAAAGGCAGAACAGTCAGTCACCAGGAGCATAGGAGCAGGCCCTCTCTGCCCACCTGCTCTGAAGTCTTGTAGAAGGCGACCGAGGCATTGACGAGCTTGAGGCGATCTTCCATCTTGAGCATGAGCTGCTGCCAGTGTGAGGCCACCTTCTCTGCGCAGTCGCGGATCATGTCCATGTCATAGTGGTTGGCCTGCAGCATGGCCTCGGCCTTCTGCTGGACCTGCAGGGCACTCTGGTGTGTTTTCTAGACATAGGAAAGACGGGAAGGCTCATTCAGCAGGGCCTCACACACAGAGGCAGGAACTGGAATGCTCGTCATGGCTAAGAGAATCAAGCCTAGCTACTACTCACTAGGATGCTTTGCCAATATGGAGGGTAGTTCTAGGCCTGGCAGCAACCAAGCTGATATTTAGTTTATCTAATGAAGGATGAAATGCATTAAGACTTCTCAGAATGGCACTCAGCTGTGGGGTTTTCCATTTGAGAAGCAACAGGAACAACTCTTAGCAACTGATATTCTAAAGCTCTGTTCAACTCTGCCAAGTCTATTATCCCTACTGACTTTTTGTGACAGCCACTGCAGGCAAAACAACAAGTGGGAAAGAAAAGGCTATAGAGAATGCCTTTTCATTTCATTTCCAACTGAAGCTCTAGACTCCAGTGAAAAGAGTTTTGAAGAACTAGCGATTTTTTTAAAACATGAGAGAGAGAGAGAAAAGAGGCTGAGAATGTTTCAAGCCACACACAAAGAAAATCACATGGTAAATGAAACCTCACGTCTGAATGCCAGGGGCTCTGCAGGAAAGATCTAGAACTTGAGGCACCAGCAGCAAGGGCACTCAAGCACCTTGGAAAAACAATCATTCATTTCTCCTGATACAGTGGGAAAGATCCTGTAAACACTGACTATAGATTCCCAAGTGACTGACTTGACCTTGATGACCAAAAGCCCCTGGGCATTGCAGCTATGCAGGTTTGCAAGGCTGCCTGGAAGAGGCTGCCACTGGCGTGAGTACCTGACACTATATTGACCTCGGGAATAAAATAGAGCTGGCTTCTCTGACTTTTTCTCCAGTTACATCAAGGTTTCTATATCCTCAAACACCCCCTTTTGAAGCCCTGCCTATACTTTGAGATCACTCATCACAACTATTACTCACCCCTAAAGAAACCCATTCTAAAGCAATTAGTGCAATACTAACAGCAAGGGTTAGTTGCCCAGACTGGACATGGCTTCTGGCTGCTGTCTGGTGTAGTATTGCCCTCAATCTATAAAGGTGAATCCTGTTGCCTAAGCAAGTTTGGAGAGGTTTGTCATCAGAATGACTACTGTCTGGTCATGGCAAGAGACCCTTCACACCCCTAGCACTCTACTTTGTCCAAACTGGTTACATATAACACTGTGCCTGTAAGATCAGCAAGATATTACAGTGCCCCAGCTCAGGCTCCAATTTGAGCTCCCAGATTTAAGATACTTCTAATCAGAGACCATGCATCCTGCTAAGTAAAACCCTTTCATGGGAATGGGACAGAAGGGGGCCCTGGACACTGGATACTTGCTTCAAGATGTCCTCACTTCACTGCAGTTGTGGGCTGCTTCCTTCTACACAATCAATGGGGAACTGATAAGCACTGTCTTCCTTTTCCATTCAAGCCACAGCTGGCTCCAGTGGTTGGTGCCACACCAAGAATTATCAGGCTGGTCTCTACGCTGCCTTACCTCAATTGCATGCTGGAACTGCTCGTGTTCTCTCTGTAGCTGCTCGGCTTCCTGCAGTGAGCTGGCGGTAATGAGGCCAGCATTTAACATGGACTCTCCATTTCGGATCCAGCCCAGCACCTGAAACAGGACACAGGGTAACTGTAAGCAGAGGAACGTCCAGTGCATCCTGCAAACCACCTGGGACGGGTCAGCAAAGTGGTATAGAGCAATGGCTCTCAACCTTTGGGTCACGACCTATTCATGAGGGTCACCTAAGACCATGGAATATTTACATTATAACTCATAATAGTAGCAACATTTCAGTTATGAAGTGCAATAAAAATAAACTTATGGTTGGGGGCACCCTCAACATGAGGTACTGTATTAAAGGGTTGTGGCATGAGGAAGGTGGAACACTCATAGGGGGCAGCACTGACTCCTTGAGTCACTGTCCTACTGACACAGCCCACAGTCCCTGAAGGGCTCTCATCACAAGCGCTGCCTCGAAAGTACTGCGAGTCAGTCTGCTGTTTGAGAAGGCAGCGGAGCTCAGCAGGCTGTGCAAACACAGCCCAGAACAGGTCAGGCTCCACATTCTAAGATTTCTGCATCCTCTGAGGGAGCCCTGCTACTTCCTGTTCATACTCTCACTGCTAATCCACAGCAAGACTGGTCACCTGCTTGGTAAGGGCAGTCTGTTTGCTTCGCTGCCTTCCTGTGCTGTGCACCGGTGTTAAATGATAGAACAGCGAAGGTATGAAATAGGTTGCACTACGATGCTCAGGGGCCAAACCACGAGACTCCCAAGTTCACACACAGGAAGAAATCAATTTGGACAGGAGGGGACACCATCACTGTGGAAGCTCATTCTGGATTGCGGCTGAGACCCCAAGGTACATGCATAACATTTTCCTTTTGTAATACGCTTAAAATGAAAACAATTCCCAGCTTTTGGTGAGATCATTTAAGACACCCAGTCTGGCCTGTGATTTGGAACAGAAGTCTCTGGGTCAGTTCTGAAAACCGCTTCTTCTGACACCCGTGCTGCTCTTGCCTTCAAGGTTCCTGATGCCTGCGAACGCTGAGGTGATGACTGGAGGTGCGACTGTCATCTGGCTCCCTGTGCTACATAGCTTTATGTCAACTGCCACAAGCTAGAGTCACCAGAGATGATGGACCCTCAATTAAAGTCTATAGGAGCGCAGGCAAGCATGTAAAGCATTTTCTTAATTAGTGATTGATGGGAGAGGGCCCAGTCCCCCGCCCATTATAGGTGGTGTCATCCTTGTGGTGCTGGTCCTGGCTTCTATAAGAAATCAGGTTGAGCAAGTCATGAGGAGCAAGCCAGTAAGCACCACCCCTCCATGGTCTCTGTATCAGCTCTTGCCTCCAGGTTCCTGCCCTCGCTCGCTGCTTTTGATGATGAACTGTTATATATAACTGTGGCTGAAATAAACCCTGTCCTCCCCAAGCTGCTTTCGGTCATGGTGTTTCATCACAGCAATGATAATCCTAACTAAGACACTACACATCAGCAAAATCTGAGCCCGTTATAGCACATGGGACACTGAACAGGTCAACAACACTGCAGACTCATTGTGTGGGTAAAACGGCCTTTTAAAGCCACCTCCGCAGTCTAAGCAAAGGCAGTCTGCAAAGGGCATAATTACTTCATCTCTTGAACAAGTGGTTTTTCTTGAGGCAAAAATAAACATTTGCAGGTTACAATGCTTCATTTCCTTCTGTTTTTTTTTAGTATTTATTTATTTATTTATTTATTTATTTATTTATTTATTATGTATACAATATTCTCTCTGTGTGTATGCCTGCAGGCCAGAAGAGGGCACCAGACCTCACTACAGATGGTTGTGAGCCACCATGTGGTTGCTGGGAATTGAACTCAGGACCTTTGGAAGAGCAGGCAATGCCCTTAACCTCTGAGCCATCTCTCCAGCCCCCTCCTTCTACTGTTTATACTGATGGCATTAACGACAACAGGACACAAGGAAACAACAGATGTCTCCTGATCACATCTGGTGCAGGAGCATGCGCGCTCCTGTGAATATGACCCACATAAGCACCACACGAGGCTGTGTCTGAGGCTCCAGCACTTCCTTCAACAAGGCCAACAAGGGTTTTCTATGGCATGGACAGAATATAACAGCCCCACTTCTCCATCAAGCCCCTTCACTGGAGAACTCCAATGTATCCCTCACCATGGGTTCAAGTGCAATATCTACATATGATTCCTGCTGGTGTTTAATCCGTCCTTGCTTCAACACCATGTGGTATTATACTTAATATGCAGATAAAGAGACTCCCCCCCAACTTTACAGTCCATGGCTTTAACAAAAGCTTAGTGAAGAAATATTGCGTTTCCTTAGCCTAGGGAGTAATGTGCTTTAAGCAAGAGACCACCAGATAGCAAAACAAATGCAAGGACGACCTCCTCATGGGCTGTGGCTACTGAGTTGGGCGCTCTTCCACTATTCGGCCAGCCATCCGGATAGGCTATGGATTCCACTTTTACCATAAGATGCTGTCTTGGGGTATGTCTAACTTTACATATCAGGACAACTACAAGGAGATCATTCTGACATGCCAGAATTCCCATCATGCCTCAGTGTCACGCACCTGCTTCACTTCTGCCTGCAGGTGGCGCAGTTGCACACACTGCTCCAAATGTTTCCGGTGTTGTTCGGCCGCTAGATCCAACTCCTGTTGCTTTTCATGAAGAAATTCCAGGAGGTCCTGGACCCGGGTGGCCATGTCCACATCTCTGTCACAAAGCAGCTCCACACCTGTGAACAGTGGTGGGAGACTCTAGAAGCCAGCTCACACCTGCCACCTTCTCCTCTCACCTAGCATGTGGTGTGGGAACTGCTTCTCCCCTGGGCACCAACTGTACTAGCCAGCAGGTTCAGAGAGGCCCGGGGCAGCAGTGATGCATTTATACAGACATCCAGCGCACTAGGGTGTGAGGAGGCGCATAGGTGAGCCAACCAACTGTACCTCCTACCGCAGGGACTCAGTGACAGAGTAGCAGCTGACAGAAGTGAGTGGGTGGTGCACTTCAGGAAGTATTTAAGTGGCTATGTGTAAAGCGAGCAATGCATGTAGGACGCTGCAGTGTAAGCTCCCCGTGCGACAGTCACATACTGGGGCTGCAGTGACATCTGCTGGACACAGAAGCTAAAAATAGGGAATGTGCAAACACCGCCTTGGGTTTTACATTGCACTCCCAGAGACAGCCAACCACTTTGCACCATTAAGGTTCTTATTACTTGAAACAATTCTTGAAACACTTAAGGGTAAGTTTCCTAAGCATAAAGCTAAATGTGACTGTACTGTGTGAAATTAAATGCAAACACTTCCTTTAAAAGAACTGGTCTTGGCAGGTGATGGCTTAGCATTTAGTCATCCGAGTGCTGCGGTGCTGGAAGAACCCACAGCGGGCACAGGATGGAGGGCCTTTCTTACCAGAGGCCTGGACTTCATTGACATACTGCAGAAGATCCTGTCCTTGGTGGATGACGTCAAAAGTCAAATTATTCATTGTCAGGGCTTTGTCTGCGTGGTGCTGCAGGCGCTGCTCGGCAATGGTCAGGTCCTCTGTATCAAAGTCATTCATTTGCTGGGAAAGCTCATCATTCCACGACTCGAGGTCGGAGATGATCTGAGAGAGAGGAGCATCTATGCAAATCAGGGCTTACAACACACGCCGCCACATCTCACTGTGTCTGAGCCAACAGTCTAAAGAGGGCACGGAAGCCACATGTGTTTGGTTTTGTGGGATAGAGATCGGGCTTCAATAAAACCAGTTCAAAAACTTTTAAAGAAACAAATGGACGCAGAGTTGGAAGGGGCTCCTACCCTCATCAGATAACTTATTGGGAAAAGGCCTGGTGTACAGTAGGCAGGTGTTCTGCCACTAATCACATCAGCAGCCTCTGGAAGGAGAAAGCAACTATCTCAGTACTCTGAGGTGAAACGTGTAAAAACATGAAGAAAACAGAAAATTCCTTTTTACAATTCTGACACAATAGCGGTCCCAGGCACCATCATCAAGGCTTGGTGAGCTACCATGGCAAAGGCTGAGAGGGGGTTAAATGAGCAGCTATCAGGGTGACCCCACGGCACTGCGTCTCAGCTGCCCCACAGGTGTCAGAGCAGGACACGCTGCCGCGGTGCACGAAACCGACGGCTTCTGTAACCTGCTGCCTGGCGTAGGAGCGTGACCTAGGACACTTGTTCTGTAGTTTCCACCCAGGGAAAGCACGCATTTGTGCCTCCTGATGAGGTTTTGATATATCAATACAATACAAATAAAGTAGGAAGTACTTTCAACTAGCAGAAGGCTCTTCAACTTATGCTTCTGGCTGGTCTATCTTGCAACTGAAAACATTCAACAGCCTGCTAAGTTTCAGAAGAGAAAGTCACTTGGAGTCAGAAGAAAACAGGCCTGTCCTGTTTGCTGCCACCCCAAGCCCCAGACAGGCCAAGGCCAGTGGGTCCCCGCAGGGGAGAGTCTAGCATGCCTTCTCTGTGTGTCTCAACAAGGATGCGAGGGCCAAAACATGGAGAGCAGTGAGCAGGCTGACAGTCACTGTGATTAGAGGGGGTCTGACGCAGCTCTTGTTATTTAGCTAAGACAAAGCTACTTTTATGGAGTTTGGACAGGTAGCCAGCCAGCTGAAGGTGCCTGCAGGAAGACCTTGTGCCACCTCTGGAGATGCCCCGCAAGATGAGGCTGAAGGACAAGCCAAAGGGAGCAGCCCATAGAGGATCTCCCTGCAGCTGAGAGACCCATACAGTCTGTGCAGGCCTTTCCGGCCTCCTCTGCACCCAGTCCCAAGCCTCTGAGGCAGCTCAAGGACGGGGCAGGTGAGTACCCCACAAGCAGTACGAATGAGCGTGTTACACAAGGCAGGCAGTGAGATACCCCTGCAGTCACAAGCTAGACCTGAGTAGTCTGGAGAGGATGCGTGTGCCAGTTCTGACCACCAGCTGTGTAAGCAGCCAGGCACCAGGACACGGCTCACATGGGCTATGAAGTAGCTTTGGTTCTTCTGACAGTCTCTCACAGTTCAGTCTTGTTCACTCAGACTTGGCTCCACTACCTCAAGCATGAGGCCCTTCTCTGCTGAGCAGAGCCGCCCCCTTCTCAATGAATAAAGGTAAAAGTAAGTATTTCTTCCTTCTCTGCACATATCAAATAGGAAAACCCATTCCAGCTTAGAAATTATGGAAAACCAAAGGGCACTTTCATTGGGGGGGAGGTGAGTTCTAGTCCTTAGAATGCACAGGCTACAATCAGTCCCTTTACTAAGAGAGAAAACGGAAGACAGAGGGATGTGGGAAGGGAGGACAGGAGGGAAGAGGAGGCTCCACAGGCCGCTCTTACTACGAGAGGGGAGTGTGGTGTAGTCCTGCACTCTTTGACTGGGGCTGATCTGCCCCAGGGGAGGCATGGCACTCCCTCCATTCAGAGCACACTGCTGCTGCCACCTGTGCCGTCCTCATCTTCCTTAGCCCAGCGCAGTCCCCACCCCAGAGTGCGAGCTGACCACCCCCCACCTTCCCTGCGGCCACAGGAGCTTCAGTGCTTTGGGACCTTCCTTCTGCTCAGGTAGTGGGGACACAGGACAGGAGCCGGGTGCAGGGCTGCAGGCTTGGGCTGACCACTCACATCGATGGCATCCCTCTCGAATATCCGCAGCTGCAGGAAGAGCTCCAGCTTGATCTTGCGTTCCTGGAAGAGCTCCTCCATCTGGGACTGAGCCTCGTCTAGCTGCTGCAGCACCGTCTCGATGTGGTTGATGGAGCTGTTGTGTGGGGTCTTGTTACTGGAGATGGCAGAGTCCCTGTATGAGTGGAGAAGCAGACGGGACATCAGTGAGACAAACAGGAATTGAATGAGAAAGTCTCACATTGTTAGACACCAGATCCGGCAACGCAAATCTTCAGGGGAAGAAGGCCGGCAGGAAGTCGGACTTTGTCTCAGAGAAGGGAAGGCACTGTCCCCTAGCAAAACACCAGCAGCCCCCTTCCTCTGAGCAGCCTGCTCTGCTAAGCCTGCGGCTGCAGGGACACAGCTGTGTTCTTTATGGCCCTCTTTCGAGACATCCACTATTACAGAACACCGCACTAGGAGTTCTAAGTAGCGAGAATGGTGGGCATCTGGTTCTGCAGTGGCAATCCTCCTGCCTGAGAGGTAAACCTCTAATGTACTCAAAATCGTTACTAATGATCGTGTGAGGCTGTTTAGTTAGTGACTCCACCAACTGTCCCGAGTGACATGTGAGTTAGGGGCAGGAGGCTACCCTTAAGAGTCCCTCAAAGGAATTTTCAAATCTGCCTCCAGAGGAAACAAAGCCAAACTGGCCCTGCCTCCTGCCCAGTGGAGCACTGGGGGGGGGGGGGGCCTGTCCTGACACCTTCCAGGCCACCTGGCCTTGAGCTGAAAGATGGGCATGCTGCCACACTCTAGACAGGCAGGTCCCCTGGGGCTAGAGGACGTGGTCTTAAAGAGCGTCAAATGCATCCATTTATAAGGAAATTTCAGTAAGGGGGCAATGATAACAGTAACGAAAGTTAGATTCTGATGGCTGTTAGACAGTGTTAAGGTGAACGGTTAACAGTTTTTCAATTGAGGGGGTTGAAAGTGGGATGAGAAGAAAACTGTCCCTGGCCTTCTAGAGAGCATATTGGGACTTTTTGTTCGAAGAATGATAAAAGCAGAAACCCACTGTGCAGCTTGGGATCTGTGTGGGGCCAGGCAGAGGGAGGGGTGAGGGGGAGGGGTAGGGGTGAGGCCCACCTCAGCTGCTGGATGAGGTCCTCCCCTTCCTTGATCACGTTGACTGTCACCTGCAGTGTGGTCTGCTGCTGCTGGCCGAAGCGCTTGATGAGATCCTGGACGGCCTCCACCGACTCGGCGTACACGTCGTCCAGCAGCTCCTTCTGTAGTTCCTCCAGCCATGTCCACAGCTGCAGACCAGAGAGGGCATGGTGAGTGAGTGCTGTAGGGGACCAGGACGCTCACATCGGGACGATGCCCGTGGCAGACTGCTCCCACAGAGAAGGAAGGAAGGAGGGGGAGGAAAGGGAGAAAGGAGAGGAGGAAGTGTCCCCAAGAGTCCAGCAGCCAGTGGGACATATGCACAAAAAGAGCAACATGTCACTGCAGCGTGGAGCAAAAATAAACAGGCAGCGAAGCGGAAGAGGCTGTCACAAAGGAGAAAAAGGAAAGGGAAGAGAAGCCACTCTCCCCTTTTGCAGAGGCTCAATCTGGCGTTAGGTGGAAAGGAAACAACCGAGAGTCTCTCAAACAGGAACCTCTGCTGGGCACACAGGCATTCTTAGACACGCCTCCTGCTGCAGTCTCCATTCCATTACTAAACCACCACTCAGACACGAGCGCTTTAGGTCCCTTGGAGCACAGGAAAGCACGTGGAAGTCAGTGTTATCCACAACTGTGGGTGGAGATGTGTGCTCCTGAGATGACCACACCCAGTTCAGGAACCCAGGGCCAGTATCTGTCATACAGCCTGTTCATCCTACTATGGGAAGACAGTGTCAACAGGTCTTGCTTTCTCCCAAGTGGGAATTAGAACCTGAATTCTGTGCTACTTCTTCATCTTGTTTGTGTCATTTAAATGGATTCAAATGAGCGAAACAGACAGGACTTTCTCAAAGAAGCAGAGCATATGCTGCTACAACCAATAACCAACTGCTTAGGAAAATAGATTGCACTATTTTACTAAAGAGTCAAAATACTTCACGTGATGATCAAGTCAGCGGACTTCTTAAGCTAGCAATCTGCCTTCCACAAGGCAGGAGGGCAGGGGACTAGCCACACACAGAACTCATGCATTTGCTTCCAATGACAAACCCACTTGGTCACTTGGCTACTACAGCCCTTGCTCTCCCAAGATGGATACTTATAAAGATGTGTCTCTTTCCATCTGCACTGATTCTGCTGAGAAGCAACGGAGAAAAAAGAATCACTGACTTCACGTGTCCTAAAATCTCAGCAGTGTCTTCTGCTTGAGCTCATGGCTCTGCTGAAGTTGCCCCAGCAATGTTAATCCATAAATGAATGGACCAGCCCACCAGGCTGGCAAGCCCTTTCCTTTACACCAGTATCTTTGCTGTGCACTATGTTGTATGAGCCTGGGGGACCTGGTCCACCCTTTGGAGGGGTTGCTAGCTCTCTCCCATTCACTCTAGAATTCCACTTGTGGGAGGAGGGTGTGGGGTGCCTATGTGGGTGGGGACACGACAAATGCCACCAAAGGTACCTACTGAGTTACAAAAGATTTAAACAATCTATTCATTGATAAAGGGCTTGGAGTTGCCCTGACATGCAACCCCCAGGCAGATGTGCATGCGACCCCAGGGACAGGAACCAGTGTTTCTGCAGCAGTTGATTGCTGCAGTCTGTGAGGACAGCCTGTCTGAGATCAGAACCCAGTTGAGACTCCGGGGCAGAAATATCCGTGTTTTCTCATGTGGGCCTGTGACCCAGTTTCTCCTATAGAAGTGGACCTGAAGTGAATGCCTACACAGGGCAGTGTGGCAGACTGGATGAGACTACATGTACAGAGAGAACAGTCAGTAAATGTTAGTCACTGTTGCTGGCTTTCTTCTAAGAAAGACCTCATAAGAAAATTCATAAATTTTCTATCCATGAGAGGTATTTTTTTTTTTTAGCTGTATCTTTTCCAATGTATTCTCTCAGTTGTCCAAAATTAGTACCTTGGTCTGGTAAACTTAACATTTAAATCCCTTTACCCCTACAATAGCATTCAATACTATAGTATAAGTAAAGGCTGTAAGAAAAACCTGTTGGGTTCCATAGAAATTGCTTCCTCTGAATTCTAGGGGGAAGTGCCAGGAATATTTAGGGGTCAAGTTTTGGCCTTCCACCTGGCAGAGCTTAATACACACACAGACACACAGACACACACACACACGCGCGCGCGCGCGCGCGCGCGCACATCCTCCACTTCCTGGACAACTGTGCTCTACCCCCCCCCCCCCCCCCCCCCCCCCCCCCCCGCCCCCCCCCCCCCCCCCCCCCCCCCCCCCCCCCCCCGCCCCCCCCCCCCCCCCCCCCCCCCCCCGGCCCTGCCAGTGAGGTCACAGAGATAACACTGCACAGCGGACAGACGGCAGGAAGTGATCCTGGGATGTCGCAGAAGAAAAGGAAACAGGGAGTGAGGTAGTGGACCATGCTATATATAAAAAGCCTGATGTCAAATGCCTGAAAGGTGTTTGCCCCCCAGAATTCTTCAGGAAATATTCTTCCTGGTCCTTTGAGATGCCAACTGGGGATGGACTGATGCGTGTCCTACTGCAGCCTGGGGTAAGTAACGTCTATTTTTGAGCTTTTAAAATGATGTAATACCAGGAAGCTAAAGTGCCTCTGAACAAACAAATTTTAGTCTCTAGGAAGTGTGTGAAAATCTTAAGTCCAAGTTTTCCAAGGATGAAAAGAAAATGCACTTCTGTGTAAACTGATAATCTATAGTAAAAAGATACATCTTTGTCCAGCAGTCAGAGAGGGTGGGCTCTCTGCACGCGTTCACTGTGACCAGGATTTTTATCCAGCAGTCAGAGGGGGTGGGCTCTCTGCAGTTCACTGCTACTGGTACTATTTTTTTTTTAAGAACCATGGAACCGTCAGGACACAGGTGTAGACCACATTGTCCCCTAGAGGCCATAAGAAACAAGGCTGGGCCTTCAGGCTAGCACTGAGATGTCCTGGAGCTCTGTTTGCAGGCTTCTGTTGAGTTCTGGAGGAGATTCTGCCCACAACTGGGCTGTATGTATCCAGACAGAGGCATGGGCACCAGCCAAGTTGAGAAGGGAAAGTGTCTCCCGAAATGAAGTAATATGAAGAGGCTGAGACGGAGAGGCGGGAGGACCCTGTCCATCTCTGGCAGCAGGAACAACCCTACGCCTCGGCTCTTTACCCTTGGGCACTACACTTCTCTAGGAGAAAGCTGAACTAGCTCGCCTCAAGAATAGAGGTCCTTTCTTCATCATTTGGGGAGGGAAGTTCTGAGGAGCTGAAGGTTCTGGAAAAGGACTGGGCTCTAGGTGGCTAAGGGAGTCCCGAGACTTGGTGAGCCACAGCAGCAATCTCCGCACTCCAGGGAGGGCGCACAGGCTGTAGTCAGTGTGAATATGGGGCCTGGTACAGAAGGCATAGCACACCTGCCGAGAGGCCTTATCTTTGATGAAGTCCTTGTGTTCTTCACCTGCAGTCCTCGCTGTGAACTGGGGTAACCTCGCTGACCTGCAAAGCCAGTGTGAGACAGGCAACATGAGGGCGGAAGTACTCATTTACTGCAGGGCTCTGTAGGCAGAGGCTGCTGCATTGAAACCTGTCTCCCGGCTCTCAGCTCAGGGACAACCGCTTGGTCCAGTGGAGCTGTGCCAACTGTGGCGCAGTCTCAAGTGTCACACTCACAGTTCCCTAGAGCCGCTGCTACTGCGAGTTCAGAGCAGAAGTGAATGTTCTCAGTGGCAATGCGCAGGTGCGAATGCAGAGGGCACAGGCTGAAAAGGGAACCGCTCCCACCACCAACAGAAAGCACCTCTCCCAGAAGTGACCAACTGTATGTTGTACACACATGTCTGACTGTGTGCTGACATATGCTTGCTGACTGCATGTTGACACACATGCTTGGTGCCTTGTTGTAGGAATTGTGGTGTATTTTTCTTCTGTGTGTATTGTGTGTGGGGAAGCATATCCCTGTGTGTGTGCAAAAGCAGGAAGCCTTTGGCCATCCTGTTCCATGACTGTCTACCTTACTCACCTGGAGCAGGGTTTCTCCATTAGCCTAGAGTCATGCTGGTAGCCAGCTAGCCCCAGCAACCATGCCTATCTCTGCCCACGGCCTTGGGCTTTTGACTAGAGCGCTGGGGATTCTAAGGTGGGCTTCGCATGCTGGAGCAGCAGGCACTTCCACGGGCGGAGCTGTTGCCCAGCCTGAGCTATAGGGACTGAGAAGCACCTCCTATTCTTGTGTGGTGGAAAAATGATGCCCGAGTACGCTGAGAGAACGTTATAAAGGACGCATGGGGTAGAGGTAGACCAGAGAACACCAAGGTCAGCATCAGGAAACACCACCCCTGCCAAGTGTCGGGTGCTAGTGCTAGGAGGAAAGACGGAGACTCACAGAGGCATCTGCATGGCAGCTCCACCGTGAGAAGGAGTAACAAATGGGCATTCCAGTCCCAGGTGTGGACACCTGTAGACAGGTGTATGACCAGCCAGGGACAAGAGATGACACGTGACTGACATAGCTAAGAAACCAGGTGATCAGGGACTCCAATTGCCTTGAAGGGAAAGAGGGGTTGATGTGTGTACGAAGCCAAGTGCCTCCAGGGTTAATTAGGTAGGAAAGCTGAGCACAAACACTCATGACTCCATGCATCTGGCATTTCTGAAACACCCAGAATAACAGGGATGTGAGGTGCTGGTTCTTGCTGAGGCTGGGGACAGCCATAAGGAGGAAGGAGAGCCAGAAAGTCCTGGGTAGTCAGGCCTCCAACTCCTGCAGGAACGGGAAGCAATATGCATTCAGACACAAGAGCATGCTCTGGGGCCAGGTGGTGGTGGCACATGCCTTTAATCCTATCACTTGGGAGGCAGAGCCTGGATGATCTCTGAGTTTGAGGCCAGCATGTTCTATAAGAGCTAAGTTCTAGGTCAGGCTCCAAAAAAACTAGAGAGAAACACTGTCTCAAAAATAAAGTAAAATAAAAACCATATTCTGGTAGAATGATTTGTGTAACTGCAGTTTGGGTGCTGTGGTAGTTAACGTAAGTCTACATATGATGAAGTTGCAACAAACATGCATGTAGCTATCTACACACACAAGCATGTATGAGTGCTGAGGCTGAATAAACAGCTACCATGTGATGGGGTGTGGCCTACAGAATGTTTCCACAGAAGTAAAGCAAGACCTCTGTGGGAGAGCCACAGGGAAGGAAGCAAGTGAGGCTTTGAACAGGCTTTGTACCCGAACCACTGATCGGGAGACTGCTGCAGGACAGCTGGCTCCTAAGCACTGAGCACTGACAGGTAACTACCAGACGCCGGACAGGTTCTCCGGCTGCACAGGGAGGCAAGAGCTCTGGGTGTTAACAATGCAGGAATAAGCACTGGGTGCAGTCCCATGGCTCCTCGGGAGACTTGGCCGGGGTAAGGGAGGCAGCTCAGAGAGCTCGGCTGCACACCAAGGAGCCTGGGACTTTCCTTTCCCCAAGTGCACTGTTGCTTCCTTGGGAGAGCCGAGGCCTGACTCCAGCAAGCATGAAAAAGGAAGTTGACCTGTTCGTTTGCTAGGAATGAAAATGAAGTCAGGCGGGCACTCTGAGAAAAAGAAGTCTCCAGGTGGGTGGGGTGAGCCATTAATTCTGACTTCTGAATAAAATGACAAGTTCTCTTTTCCCAGGCACTGCTCAAAACAATGTGTCCAATTCAGCAACAATTTTGCAGAAGCCCAGCCAGGTTTCTTTGCTTAACCCACCCAGGACTGCAGCAGCCTGGTTCAGGGCGGAGTGATCCTTCCTGGCGACCAAGGATTCTGAGAAGAGAAGCCAGTGAGGGTCACTGCATCAGCCTCAGAAAAAACTGGCAGCAAGCTTGACGTTGCCACCTAGTTGCCTCAATTGACCTATGAATGCCAAAGGTAAATAAAAGTAATTAAGCCACAAAATAATTATGAGAGCCGGACGGTGGTGGCACACGCCTTTAATCCCAGCACTCAGGAGGCAAAGGCAGGCGGATCTCTGTGAGTTCCAGGCCAGCCTGGTCTACAAGAGCTAGTTCCAGGACAGGCACCAAAAACTTCAGAGAAGCCCTGTCTCGAAAATCAAAATAATTAATAATAATAATAATAATTCTGAGAGAGAAGCTGAATAAGTAGAAATGGGTAAAAGTAGTAATGTTTTTTTAATGGATTCAAAAATAAAAATATCATTCAAGGCACTGAACCTAACTGATGCTATTATTTCACAAACCTATATGATGTATCTCAGTCTTGGAAGAGGCTCTGTAGTGGGAACATGTAAGGAACCAGACTTCAACCTATCAAGTGAGACCAATGTCTTAAGTGTGGCAAGCAGCTGTGATCACCACTGAAGCATCACCTCCTCACAAATCACAGTGGATTTGAGGGGCATTTCATAATCTGCAAGTCTTGGGCCAAAACCTTAGGCTGATGATGTTCAGAGAGCTAGCCAGCAGCCGTCTTCTGGGTGGGACCTTCCCAGACACCTGAATGAGCTTAGTAGTCACCTTGGCCCCCGTGGAGCAGCAGTACCCTGTGTGGTCATATTGACCCTATTCCTCTCTCAGTTTTGATGTGAAATTGTAGTAAAAAGAGAGTAACACAAATCACGTAACATAAGAACACAGAATCCTAAAGTGACGTGGTCAGTGCTGTCATAGGTGTGTGCAGAGAACTCTAGAAAACTGCCAACAGCAGCAACTAACTGTGGACAGGGCAGGGGCGGCAGGAAGACCCAGCGTGGGAGGATAGTGTCATAGATCAGCGAATACCACATGGCAGGGCTGGAACCCTGGAGGAGGAGGAGTAAACAAGACCACCTCAGCACGAGGGAGGATGCAGCCCCAGTTGTACGGATCTAGACATGGACATGACACGAGTCAAAAGCAGGAGGTAGCTCCTCCTCAGCACCAGGTGACCCTGGAACTCAGCACAGGGACCACACATCCAGCTACAAGCAGCCTGGAAGAATATCCACTGAACATGTTTCCTGGGGAAAACAGACTGCAGTATTTTCAAGTCTTGACTGTGACGTAACTGACAGTGGAGAAGATGCTAGCTATGTTCATTGTCTATTCTGGTGTTTACCTCAGAACCGAGAGGTGTCACAGCGTATCACAGCATTCTGAAAGGGTCCTTTGTGGAGCACTTAGTCACGTAAAACAAAACGTGAGTTTATTAACAAAACCCTTAAAACAAAATAAACCAGGTGGAGTAACACTGTCATAGAATCGAAGCACTCATGAGACCGAGGCAGGAGGATTGCTGCAAATTCAGTCAACTTGCATTATACAATGAATTCAGGGCCAGTACAGTAAAACCCTACTTTCAAAAGGAGGCAAAAAGTAACATAATAGTTTCTCTAATTTTATATCTACTAATTGATATATATATATACACACACACATGATCTATCATTATTTATGCTATATGTATATACAATGTGTATGTTATATATATAGTATCCTTGGTATCTATTTTTCACATTTAACATAACATTATCTCTTGAAATAAGTATGTTGCCATGGGCACACACAAGGACTTTTATTCTGGAATATTATTTTAAGGTGTGCTACATTTGTTTATGTTGTGGGACATTTGTTTAATGATGCAAAGACATGTTGCATTCTTTTATGTTGTATTTGTTTAACTCAGTGGAGCCATGTTACTGTGGTTTATCTAAAAGATCTGATTGGTTTAATAAAGAGATGAATGGCCAATAGTAAGGCAAGAAAAGAACAGGAAGGGCTGGCAGACAGAGTAAGTAGGAAAAAAAAAAGGAATCAGAAAGCAAGAGAGATCAAGGAGGAACAAGAAAAGAGGAGGACATCAGGGGCCAGCAAGCCACAGAGTAAGAAATAATGAAAGGTATACAGAAAAAGAGAAAGGGAAAAGCCCAGAGGCAAAAGATAGACAGGATAATTTAAGAAAAGCTGGCTAGAAACAAGCCAAGTTAAAACTGGGCATTAATACGAAAGAATAAGGCTCCATGTGATTTATCTGGGAACTGGGTGGCGGGCCCCCCAAAAGAGCCAAAGAGTAACATAAAACAACAACAGACTTTAACAGTACTGATACTGTACCACATCGACTATGGCAATATTCAAACTCAATACAATGTAACATGACTTGTAAGTGTGTGAGAGTCGTCTGCTAAGAGCAAGGCTACTATGGCTTTCACCCAGATGGGCCACCCAACAATGGTGCCTACAGTAAGCAGGACCCGATAAGGTTACATGGAAAGAGGACTGCTCCTCTCTAAAGGAATCTCATTCTGCTTTATTGTCCCCGCGCATCTCTGACTCACAAGTGCCCCCTCTACCCCGTCCCCGTACGGACAACCCCAACAAAGGCAGATGTGCATTCCTGTCCAGCACCAGCAGAAGTCCAGCCTGCTTCCTGTCTGCCCCAGTGCACTCTGCACTCACGCCTACCTGCCATGCTACAGCCAATGTCTCTCACGATGACAAAGACAGGATTCCTTCCGACAGATTCAAAGACCCCGTCGGCCAGATTATATTTAGTCAACCTGTGATGCATTACCTCTTTTACGTGGGTGTGGAACGACACGGACATGTCCAGCAGGATCTTCCGCTGTTCAACTCGTCGAACAAAGTCTTGTATCCGGTCTTCAAGTTGATGAGCAGCCTGGTAAATTTCTTCAGGGTCACATTCCCCGGTCTGCGCCAGCTGCTCCGCTGCTTCTAGCAATTTGTCTGCATTTGTGTATGTGTTCTGCACAGGAGAATACCCAGAGGAACAGAAGGTGAGCATTCAGCAAGCCAGCCCGCGTGGGAGCCATGACACCCAGCAACACAGAGCCTATCAGCAGCATTTCCAATCATTCACTTAGCAACGACTTCAGGAGGCCCACACATGCCTATCGGCAGCCCTTTCTAATGCCAAGCAGATTATTAAACACCGACCACAATGGCTCATGACTCAGAAAGGGCTTTTAGATTTCTGCTAAGGTGGAGTCAGGAAATGCCCCATGGCCACAAGTGCCTGCTTCACTTTTTCTCTCTCGTTTTCATGACAGAGTAACAGTGTTTTCTCTTCCCTGCTTCACAGCACACAGGTTCAGAAACAAAAGTGAACTGCAGAGGCTATAAATTGATCGGAGTAGAAATGCCGGCGTGAAGTGTGAACACCTGTGCAGTGCTCTCCGAAGACTCCTCTTCAGTTCCTGATAAGCTCGTGGCTCTGGCTGGGTTCCTGACCTGCGCAGATAACCTGGCTCAAAAGCGGCATTACCAATGAGAGGAGGAGATGAGACTAACTGGAGGCCCTCAGTGGAATCAGAGCAGCCTGCCCTCCGGGAAGGACCAGAAATCCAGCCTGGGGCTCTGCTGAGATACCAATCGGCTCATTCACCTACTCCTCAAACTCCGAGAGCTAGCTGAGCAAGGTGGGTCTCACTGCACAGTGGGGAAGGAGGGTGGCTCAAAGTATGACAAAGGCGTCTCTGGAGGGAGAAGCAGGCTCAGTCAGGTGATGGGGGCTTGGAATAGCATGGGAAGCGAGACTCCAACTAGACAGAGAAGTTGTCTGTTTCAATCTTTTCTGTTGCCAACAACACAGTCTCACAGACCAGGTGAGTTATACAAGAAGTTTTATCGCAGCCCATGATTCTCAAGTCCAGGATCTAAGGGCTACATCTGATGAGCTTCTTGGAAGCGGTCCCGATGTGCTGCAGGGCATTATAGAAATAAGCATGCACAGATGTTTCTCCCGGTCCCTCTTTTCTTTAGAAAGCCACTAGGATCCAGTCTTGGGGGATCTGCCCAGAGATAGGTGCATCTAACGCTAAGACACCAGCCTGACTCGGCTCTTCTCTGCATCACTCTTGGAATTATTTCAACAAATAAACCTCTGGGGAGGCCACACTACACTATACTAAACCACAGCACTCTGTTTCTGGCACCCAAGGCTCCTGTGCATCTTGCAGAGCAAATCAGATCAGTTTTAGCTTACAGTTTTGGGGATCAACAGTTCAAGATCAGGTGGCCCCACTGGTTTGGCCTCTAATATCATAAGGACGGGAAGAGATCACATCTTAAAACAGGAAGCTAGGCAGAGTGTGCGCCTTTCACTAACTTAGAGACCTCACAGGAGGCTGCAGGAGCAACTCTTAGAGAACCCACCTCCTAAACTTGTCAGTACGAGATCCAGACTCCCAGCAAATGGTCCTTTGGGTGATATGCAACATCGAGATCTGTTTGGGGAATGGGTGCCCTCCAAGTTAGGAGACTAATTACAATAAAGCTTTATCAGTCAGCCGCTTCAGGTACAAGGGGAGCTGGGGGTCTGAGTGCAGTTTCCAGCTCAGTCTGCCCGGAAATGCGCTTCTGAAAAAAGGAATCCTGCTTTCTTGATGATTGTCATCACAGCTTTGAAGAAATTTACCTCTCCTGTTTGATAAATGAATCTTCAGCTGACCGCGCTCCCCAGTAGGAAGGCATAACTGAACTGCTGAGAGCCTTCTAGGACTCCGTCAGCAATAAGTGACCCTGGAAAAATACTGATCAACAGGTGTGTATGGAGTGACACTAACACCACAACCGTTCCACTCGTGTCTCGTCCGACACTCGAAGAAAATGATGGTTGTACAAAGAAGGTAAGGGCTTTCCTCAGAACAAACCACAGCAGGAAGGGGACAGGACGCAGACAGGAACATCAGCACTGGCTTCTGAAACCCCAGCTGGGCCTTCCTAGCAACAAAGTCGTCCTGAGTCTTTCTGCACTGAACTGGACAGGACTGTCACTGGTTCCGAATGGTAACCGTTAAGCCATCCATAGCATCAGCACTAGCGTTTGAGCAGTCACTCGACAGGGACAAGTTCACTTCCACCTCCCTGTGACAGGTCAGTCAGGAGAGCTGTGACTGTTCAAAGACCCGAGACCCGAGGCGATCTAAAGCTGGCAGACATCAAGGGAGTTGAAGGGACTGGCCTCTTTCCTTCAGCCTGAGAGATCCCTCTTTGAGTTGTTCCTTTCATCCCCACCAGGGAATTGAAGGACACATTCTAAGGGCAGGTCATGGAGCCCAGAGCATTTCCTCTTTCTTGAGAAAGAGCCTACATTGAGTAACCGCCAGCATCTGGGACATGCACAGCAGACGAGTGGTCCTCCTCCTCCTCCTCCTCCTCCCCCTCTCCCCTCCTCCCCCTCCTCCCCCTCCCGCTCTCAGTCACAAGGGCCCAATTCTCACCAAAATGATGGCAGACACTGTAGTTACCATAAATGAGAATGCAAATTTCTAAATAGAAAATGAGCACCGAACAGCATTTTCTTAATTGATGATTGACGGGGAGGGCCAAGCCCACCTGGGGTTGTACCGTCTCTGGCCTGCTAGTCTGGGTCCTATAGAAACCAGGCTAAGCACACCATGGGGAACAAGCCAGTAGCAGCACCCTTCTATAATATCAACTTTGCATCCGCTCCTGCCTCCAGGTTCTAGCCCTGCCTGCCTTCAGTGAGGACATGTGTGGAAATGTAAGGTAAATAAACCCTGTCCTCCCCAAGTTGATTTTGGGCATGGTGTTTTATTTCAGCAATATAACTCTAAGACACTAACTACTGTCCCCATCTGTTAGCATGAGCCATAGACACCTGTTATTTTCTCAGGGTAGGTGGGGGTTCAGTATGGTAAGGGCACAGAGAATAAATACTGGCAACAGCATCTATGTTAGGTCCTGTTGCAGCTAGTGTAAAGCACTTTAGTTATCATGTGAAAACTTGGTGTTTTCAATCACCTAGATGTTCCAGATAAAGGAATTGGAATTGTGAACATGTTCTGACATGGATGCCCTACTTCCCTTTCTCCATCCCTTCCTGATGTATTCTTACAGTAACCTGGTAAAGAGAGATATTAATGCTATTTCACAGGGAAAAGGGACTCAGACCAAGGGACTTGCTCAGGGCTGGTGGTTGCGTAGTCAGAAAGGAATCGTCCATCACTGAGTTTAGGAAATGTGAACGGGAAAGCAGCCTCACGAACCCGCTCTTTTTCTTCTCTGAGGGTCTACCTCATGCTGGGCAGCTGGTACACCACTGACAACAACTCCAACAATGAGGGAAGCTCTCGATTAAAAACAATCTGCCCTGACTTCTCCAGGGTTAACTTTAAAAGACTAAAACACAAAGCATCTTATTTAGAGGCTGAATTTATTAGTCAGTGGAAGCTTGTTATATCTGCGAAGTAGTTCAGGTCATACTACAAACATGGAATGTCGTGTGTCCACCTGGACACAGCTTCCTCAGCCAACAATGAGCACAGTGGGGATACCTGTCAGTCCTCTGAAATCCAGGAAGAACTTTGGTACATGACAGCTAACTTCTTAGACCCTTATCCAGAAGACAAGGTATCTGTGGCACACACAAAGCTACCCACAGACCTGTTTGGGGGAGAATGCGTGGGGCAGCTGGTGACTGCACACTGAAGAGCGGAGGAGCTGAAGCACTCAGAGAGAGGGACCCGGGGAGCATCAGGCCCCTGCTGCTCTCAGAACCAGCTGCGGGAACAAGGTTTCTCTGGGCTGTACTCACCTGCTGTAATCATAGCTTTTTAATTTAAAAACACAAACTCAGAAAACTACTTAAAGTAGAAGATCACTCACTGCTCAAGGAGTGCCTACCTTTCCATCAGCCACATGCAAAGCAGCAATTTTAACTGCAAAAAGCAGCACGAGAAAATGCTCTACAGCTGTGCATGTCACAGTGCACAGCAGCCAGCACAGGCTTACTCAACACCAAAGATGTACTCACAACCAACATACAAAGACGAGCTTCACAACCATGGCATGGAAGTGCTTGGTTCTGCAAAACTGTAAGCCACAGTGACCTGTGCTTCCTGAGGAGGCCACAGCAGCATCTGAAGCAAACACTAAAGCCCAGGGCATTGCCATCAAAGGTGGGCACCTGAACAAGTCAGGCTGGGCCTAGGGCTCGCTTCTACCGTGTAAGCTCGAGAGGTTCCTTCGGGGTTCCTCCTTCCTAGAACAGAGGAATTGCTCTGCAGAATAGACCTATATTTAGCACATTTTCAGAGAACTGAATCATACACTTTCACTGCTTCCTTTTTTAATCCACTCAAGCTACTTCATCAAGCCACGACTCACCAAGTTCCCAAGAAAAGATGCATTAGGCAACTTGCTACTTAAGATCTCTAAGGGGGCTAGAGTGGTGGTTTGGAAGATAGGCACAGTGGAATATTAGGATAAATCACTATCACATTTTGTGATTTTTTTTCATGAATTTTGTTCTCACTTCTTTTGCTTTCTTTTGATCCTCCCCCTTCTTTTGGGAGGAATTTTCTTGGTTTTCTATACCACTCCCCAAAGCTATAAATTTGGAATGATTGTTGAATTTTGTTTTTTTGGCTTTATACATTTTGTGGTCATTCAAAAACAGCCAGAAGCCTGCATAAAGCCTCTTGCTGTCCTCAGGCCCCATCCAGCATGCTCAGCACACATTTCTGCCCTTTGTGTCCAAGTGAACTGGCTGGCTCTTCAGCTTGGTTTGACTCTTGACTACCTCCTAGATTTACCTTTTGCTCAGACAGTAATCCTCTAATCTACAGAATCTACAGATGTATTTACTGATCCGTTCACTGACTGCTGATAGCATCCTTGTCTAGATACTTTTTACCCATTTAGTCAATTCACTCGAGCAGGTAGCTGCTGAACGTCCGGACGGACACATGTGAGACACTGCTGTAGGTGAGCATCATAGGGAAGCGAGCAGAACATGCCTGTTCTCACGGGCTTCAGTCTACTAATACTCTTAAGTCAATGCTTTCGGTTTTCTGATAAGTACTTGACTGGGAAATCCCAGTCTCAGTGCTCACTTCATTCCCCCAAGGAACAGCAATTCAGACAGGTGCGGAACCCAAGGGTATCAGGACAGCAGCTCCCGACTCCAGCATCTGTGGCTGCTGAAGAAACCACCGTCTTTCTAGAAGTCCTTTTCACGGATAACATTTTCCACTTCTTGCCTGTAAGATTTAGTGATATTCTACAGTTGCCATAATCTGTCTGAATCTGGATTTGTATGACCTAGATGGCTTCTTTTGTCTGAAGGTGGGTTGTTTGAGACAGGGTCTCTCTGTGCAACCTTGGCTAACCTCACTATGATGTAGATGATCAGCCTGGTCCCAAACTTACAGAGATCTCCCTGCCTAAAAGCGTGCACGCCCCACTCCTGGCTCAGATGACTTCTGTTGAAGGCAGCCAGCGTCCCTTAGGATGTCTGATACTTCTGCAAACTTTTCAGATCACAGTGGCCTACTGCCTGTCGGCATCACAGCCTCCCTCATTTGCTCTCCACAAGTCCTGCGCTCTGAGCACCCTCCGCTCCTGGTGCTGGCTTCCCAAGCACACAATTAACACAACTAGAAACGAACAAGCTGAATGCCAGGCCTGTCACTGCAGAAATTCCAGAAGTTATTGTTCCTCAACTGAAGTGAAAGCCACAAACTAGCCTAATAAATATGAAAACATCCTCAAAGACAAACTTGTTTCAAAACCATACAATTCATAGGGGGTTAACTAACTCTGTTTTCTACCTAGGTGATGATCGCCTCATTGTGAAATGAATTTAACCCCACCATAACAACCTCGCACACCTAGCAAAGGTTAAGTCGCCTCAGGTTAAACTCAGCTGAAACTCTGACTTCCAACCCAGCCACCGGGATGTGTTCAGGGGGCTGCTGTACCTGTGCGACTTCCTCGAAGTCCTCGTGTCGTTTCTGCAACGCTCTGGCTCGGTGAAGGGATTTGCCCACGCCTGTGTGTTTGCTCAGAAATGCTTCTCCGTGGTTCTCAATCCAATCTAGCACCTGCAAAGAAAACGGTCACATGGGCCATAAACACGGTGTCTACCTTGCTCACCGGTTAGGCCTATCTAGGAAAGGCTCGCTCCTTTGTCAAAATTCTGCAGCAAACATGAAGCAAAGTTCAGAGGAAATGCCTGAATACTAATTTAATTCACTTCGCAATTACATCTTACTTCAGCTTCTCCACAGGACCATAAATAGCTTTTATATTAAAAGTACAAATTGTCCTACGCATGAACATTGCATATAATGATTAAATTAACTCTCACCTTATCAGAGGCATGACAGAGCTACCAGCTCGCTGGGTTTTGTGTGAAGAGGGCAGATATGGCACTATGCTGGACCAGTTCACATTTTTAAATGGTTCAAAGCCTCATAGCTCAGGTGATTCAATCTTAACTATGCATACAAAAAAATGTTTTGTATGTCTCTGTTTTTAGGAGACTCCAAACACAGAAGACAAGACACCACTGCCATGCTCCGAGTCCTGGACTCGGAGGATAATTCCTTGGGTAAACTGTGAGGTGTTATGGCATCGAAGTGCAAGCTGTGTTTGTTCTTCATGGCTGGGACTTAGTAGCGCAGATCCCTGGTCCACACATGTGAGAAATCACACAACATTAACACCATCTAACAGTATTTACATCAAATACACACTCAGTCTCTGGTGGAGTGGCAGAAAAACAAGCAAGTGATCTCTTTTCAAATGTTCAGCTAAAACATTACAAATACATCACACACGTTTGTTAGTGTGCTGTTAAAAATGGGCCGTCTATGTTGTACATGTTTGTGACTGGTATTGTCAAATTCTGTTGGGTTATTGTAACAAAATACCTCGGGCTGGATAATTTATATGTGACAGAAATGTCTACTCATAGCTCTGGAGACTGTAAAGTTTAAGGTTAAGGTGCCAACGTGTAGTGAGGACCTATTCCTCACAGACTGTGGCTTCCAGGGTCCTCACACAGCAAAGGGGTCGAACGGAATCTCTAAAGGCATTGATCTCACTTGTGAGAGTGGAGTCTTGGTGGCCTAAGCACTCCTAGAGGACCTGCACAGCGACCTCACTGCACTGGACATTACATTTCCACATGGGCTTGTAAGGGAACACAAGCACTCGGGGCAGACAACAGCAGGTGCCGAAGTACACAACTCTAACTGATCTGGGATGGAAAAAGAAGTAGGGCAGATTCAGCCAAGTCAGTGATTCGGGAACGTCTAATGTCAAGATAAGTCAGGCTTAACTGCTGGTCCACAATGGCTTTGTGCTAGAACCCGCAACCGAACTGACATCTAGAAAGTTAGCCAGTGGATGTATAAGACCAATCTGTGTCCATCGTTCCACACCTGAGGGCCTGACTAAGCTGCCTTTCTGCACAGCAAAGTTCTGTCCCACGCTATCAGATGGTGACCTCCAAGGCCCTGTAAAAAGTGCTCTGGAATTCTAAGCAGCTGCGAACAGAGGTGGGCGGGGTTGGGGAATGAACTGCAAGCCAGGCAGGGGTGTGTGTTCCTCTCTTTCTTGGTCACGTGGTTCATTTCTCATCCCGTCCCGTCCCATCAACACTGACAGTCACCTGACCATCACCCTTGCTCACTGGACCCATCCACATGCTGTCAGTGTGGTCTAACTCAACTAGTTCTGCCGCTTATCCTCGGAAACACACCTCTTCTTCACCTGTCCCTCTGCACATCTGACTAAGTGCTGGAAGTTTCCATACTTTATTTCAGCTTCTGTGTCCATCCCTGTGAGCATTGATGACCACATGCAGGTGAGAATTCAAATGTGTCCACACAAATGACTGCAGCATCCACAGGGCAGCTGCACAGCACACCTGAGCATTTGGTCTGTGCCATCTAGTTAGACTTTTTGATGGCACAGGCTGGAAATACTCCACTGCATCTGAGCTACTGTTCTCCGCACAGACAAAACTGCACTCCCCACCTGCCCCCAGCAGAACTGGGGCTGTGGAAGAGACCCTAGAGAGCATGTCTCTACTTAATGACTGTCTCAGAGAACGTGCCCAAAACCACACAAAAGTTCACCATGAGGCCCTCAGCCGTTGGACAGAAGTTCACTGAGACATACAGACTTTGGGTCTAGTTTATTTTCAGTGTGTGATGTTTTCATTTGTAAGTTATTTTTAATAGTTTTAATAATAATAGTTTTGTTTGTAAGTTATTTATAATAGTTTTAATAAAAGGAGAAATATTTAACTTGAAAAGGATTTAGAATCATAAAAGTATCATCGAAGCTCCAGTCTATTACTTATCTGTAAGATCTCGGAGGGATAGAAGGGGAAGAAGACTTAAAACATTTCTGTAGTATTTCCTATATATTCCTTTACTTAAAAACAACAAAGCCCCAGGCCATCAGAAAGCCGCAAGCCTGACGATTACCTTCACCTTCCAGAGCCTTGAAGGCAGGCGTGGCTTTCCAATGTCGAAACATCGGCTAGACAGCTAGAGGGAGCAACTCACTGTGTTTTAATTTTTATCTTTTAAGACTAAGAAATATTTCAGGAAACATAGCTTGGAAATCAATGCTGTTGTGAGTGGACCACACAGGACGATAGCAGCCATGTTTCCTTTAGCAACGGGTCTTTCAAACAAAAGTGTAAAAACACTGATGTCCCTATGTCTTGAACAAACACAAAACAACTTGTCCTTGCGATGCACAAGTCCCACACATTTAGTAAACAGCCCACAGCTACGGAGTCCTGCTAAAGTTTCCGAGTTTCCCACGAGGCTACTGAATCGTTACTAAGCCTGGGTGGCTTTTTCTTTTTGACAAGGGGATCTCAGATTAATATATTTGTGGAAAAAACACCATCTGGAAGACATGCATACAAACCCTTCAATTTTAAGTACAAAAAGACTAGCAAGTCAGGGAACTTTTATCACCTCAGTCCAGCCAGCCATCTCTGACTACAGTTGTACCCAGTGGTTGTCAACAAACGAGGCTGGTTCAGGTCTGCCCTCGCCCCAAGCTGAAGAACAAGTCAAAAGTATTTATTTTTACTTTTTCCTCAGCTACCTGGCTCAGAGGCAGAACAAAATACCTAGGAGGCCTATACCATCTTTCTCTATGCAGAAGGCAGGCTGTGGTCATCTTTCCCTGCCAACTGGTGACCTCTAATGGACATAAATTAGGTCAAGGCTCTGAAAACATTAAAGCATCACTTAGATAAAAGCCCAATGTGCAGCAAACTGCTAATGGTTTAACCTGACTCTTTCTGTAATGAAAAGGAAATCACTGAATAATGACAAGCTTGTCATTATTGACCACGATGGCAAGTGCACTTAAACGAATAGTCATTCTGTCATCTGAGCACTGCTGTCGAGGCAAGCCTGGCACACTGCTGTGCGTACAGTAAGCGCTGGCTCTTCCAGCGAACTCCGAGGAGGGACAGTTGGCATTCTCATTTAACAGAGGCAGAGAGAGGGTTTTGGCAATTTTGTGGTGGTGGCCCCAGAAGTCAGTCTCCCAGCACTTTTCCTAAGCCTTGGTTCTGGCCTGTTCTTGGTCGGCACAGCTGACAGGCAGGTGCTGTAGCCGGCTGGAAGGAGAACTGTGTTCCCCATTGGGACAGTTCAGACTTCTGGGAAGAAATGGCACTGCCAAAGCCGACACCCGAACTGGGTTAGGGCCAGTTAGCAAGCACTCAGGACAAGCCCCTGGGACTTCTCTCTTCTGTTCAGGAGCCAGGGTTCCAGCCATCCTAAAAAGCACACCCCATCTGTGAAACAGTTTTCTGCAAGAAGGTTCCACTACCTAATTTCTACCAGGCTCATGGATTCATATCTCCCAGTGATTATTACTTTATGAACTTGTGAACAAATACTAAAAACCTTGTCAAAGAGGGCAATGCTCAGATCCTTCCATGTCTGCATGGTTTTAGAAACACTCCGGCATCTGAGGACTGGAGGTGTCTGGACTCCAACACAAGTGTTACGTATCACATGCTTTAGTCTTTCTGAACTTTTTAATTATGGGCACTAAATCCCTACTTACTCCCTGAGGTGCAGCACGTGCAGATGTTCATCAGTGCCCAGTGTAAGCTAGAAGCAAGGTTCCAAGAGAAAACCTGAAATGTAGGCTTGACATAGTATATGGTCTTAGACATGATCACACCATATGGCAGGGTGCAAAAGTCTATTTGGAAACTGTGGCAGTGTTTTTTAGGTTTTGAGGGAGCAGTCTCCCTGCCTGATGAACATCGATGTGGCCTGACTCCAGAAAGCAGACATGCAGGGCTATGTGTCTCACTGTGTTGGATAACTGAATCCTGACAATCTAAGAGCTGGGCAAACCGAGCGGGTGAGGCAGAAAACCGAGTCTGAGAGCATCCTGCTCTGGACAACTTCCATGACTGCGAATGGGGCAGCAAACACCATTAGCTTTCCATAAAAATGGAGGCGTAGGCTTAAATTACTTGCTGCCAAGAAGTAAGAATTATTCACCATTTAATGCAAAAAAAAAACATTCCATGAGGGCTACTTGACAGGAAACAGGAGACAGAAATATGGATTACGTGATTGTCAGGAAGGACAGCAAAGGGCTTATTCAAGCTATCAATACCAAAGGTAAGAGCAGCAGCAGCTAGGATGCCTGTGCTGGGTAAGCCTGCAACAACAGAGTCCACTCACTCCCCATGCCGTCCTCTGAGTGGAATCTATGGCCCAGACCAGCTCCACTTGACCACGCCCCTTCCTACCATTCCACACTGCTTCTGTACAGAAATTATGGGAAATTCACCACTAAGCCAAACTCTCCAGCCATTCCCCTGTGACCCAATGCCCTGGGAGCCTGCAATAATCCAGCTAATGCTCCTCCAAGGACTTTCTTCTAGGAGGGCTGCTGGCAGGAAACCATCATCGTTCAGTGTCTACACTGAGAAAGCTCTGTATTTCTTTCTCCTGCACAATAGCGGCTGAAGCTTTTCCATTCCCCCAAACAAAACGTATGGGATCGCTAGCTGGCTCGTTATATTCTTGTAGCTTATCCTCAACTGTACTAATCTGTCTTCCCCGATACCTTTCTAAAATGCTGCCCTGGTTTTGTTTTTTTTTTGCGCATTTCGCCTCAGCTTACCACCTTGCTTTATATGACAACACCTTCTGTCACCCACCTCCTGAGCTCCAGACAAGTATTTCTGGGTTTTCTATCCTACTATTAACGCATCTGTTTTGATTACTTTCTCTGACTTTTAGCTTTGGTGTCACAATTCAAACCTACAGGAAGATCTCCTGTTTTCATTTATAGGTTCAAACCATTACAAGTCAACAAGAAACGGTCCCCTTAGTGGCAATATCTGTTTCTGTGGGATGTTAATAGGAGTACTGGTATGTGATATTCCACCTAATATTCTGTAAATGCCGGCTTAAATACATGAGCTCAGAATATGGTTGTGTATATGTGTGTATGTGTGTGTGTGTATATATATATGCTGTTTTCAAATTCAGGTACATTAAGTACTTGGTACCAGACCAGATAGCTAGACCCTGAAGCTCTTCTGAAGGACTTCCTTCGCAGTGCCTTCCCCAACCTAGAAAGGTCCAGCCATTACTCTCATAAGACCAGGGTCTCAAATAGCCAGGGAAAGAGACCACCCTGCTGCTGCTTCCTCGGGGAAGAAGAGCGGCCACTGTTAGAAATGGCACTGGCTCCTAACTGTGTCACCAAACGAGATCTAAGGAGTATGAGATGTACTTAATCTATTAACTGTCCTGGCTTGCAAGCATTTTTTAATAATTCAGATGAAGGAGAATTTGGGCCTTCACCTTGTGGTACTCATTCCCTCACAAGGCCTCTAGGAGGCCACCTCAACCCTCTTATCCCCTATTTCCCTTCTTCCCCCTGGTTAATAATAATAAGAAAAGGTAATAAAATACCAGAATGCACATGGCTGAGTCATTTTATATATGTGATCTCCAGAGAACTCAAAATCACCAAAAGAAACTGAGCATGGTAGGTGAGGAGTATAAACCATAGAGCTGTTGTCAGCGTTGCGACCCCACCAGATCAGCACTGAACCATGTCTAACAAGGAGAATCTTCTATCAAAACACTGTCTGCAGTATGACTCTCCCAAGTCCCAGTCCACCAAGCAGAAACCCACTTGACTCTCAGGTGGCTCCCGGAAATCTGACAGCCCTGAACCTGACTGTTCTGTGCACAGGGACACAATGATGTCAAAAAAGAGAGAGGTCTGACCCCAGGACAACCCCGGGGTTGCATTCAGGCCAACCTTTAATATGCTATCACTGCAGACACAGTCATCTTCAGCCCCAGGACTTGGACACAGTTTACACTGGTCACAGGGCAAGAGCCTGAGTTAATTACTCTCATAGCTATGTCATGCTTTGCATGCTCCCCCAGTCTGGTGCTCTTCTGCCGCAGGCTGAGGACTCCAACTTACCCTGTCACAAAAAAGATGCTGATTATTCAGAAACAGCCACAACAGTCCACTTGACACATTACTAAGCACTTACTATGTACCACTGGTGGCACTCCCTACCTTAGAGAAACAGTAGCCATATTTAAAAAAAAAAAATAAAGCAGTACTCAAAAGCCAACAAAAGTGAGAGGAAGTGGATACAACCATAATCTCACCCCAGGTGTCAGCACAGTAGAGTGAGTAGCCAAGAGCCACCTGGGAGTATCAGGCCATAGTCGGAAACCAGAGCCACCACCCTCACTGGACGGGAACCAGGGCTAGCTAGCTCTCTGCAAAGGGCATGCATGGACACCCACCTGCTGAACATCCTGCTGGAAGACACAGAGCTGCAGCCTCTGGTGGAGCCGCACCTTGCGGTGCTGCCAGATGTTCTCGAGTTGGCGCTGGTGGTGCAGCACCTCGTGGATGACATCTAGGACATGGTGCACAGCCTTGGAGTAGTTAGCGGAGGCCGTGAGGGAATCAGAGCTGCCGGGAGTCAGGGGACGCTGGAGCTTATCAAGGAGAGACTTCCCATCCTGGCTGACCTGTTCACAACACATGGGAGAGATTATTCAGCATACATGCTTTGCCCAGACTGCACACATACAGCCACATGCAACCATAGGTAAATAAAATGTAAAACCATTCATTGATTAGCCAATGATATCAAACACCAAGTTAAAATAAACTTCCCATAGCATAAAGACAGAGAAACTGCTCTCAATCAGCCCATGTAACACAAGTCAACAAGTCCACTTGCTTTGCTAGGGTAACTGTGAACTGAAGCTTAAGTAAGAATTTTCTCGAGTTATTATGAGCAAATACAACACATCATTACAAAACTGATACCAGTGATTAACTACCATCAGATAAAAAGCAAACTTTCTGATGAACCCAAAAAGCAACTATTTTACGAAATTGAAACAAAACTAAAAATGCCACTCTAGTTGACCTATTAACTTTAAAGAAGTAATTCTGATTGGAATGGTACCACAGTGTTATACTGTGGTGTCTAATTATCAAATTACAATTAAATGAAAGAATTTAGGCTATCCACAGAAATCAGGGCGAGTGGATGTGGAAAAGAAAATAAGCAGTATGTGGTTTTCCAATTTGGGATTCTTCAGATTATGAATAATTATGCCAGAGGTAGCACAAAAAAGTCACCTGTTGAGACAACTTGGGGAGTGTGCATGGAACACAGGGACAGGGTACCCCAAGGAACCCTCTTGAGACCTTCCTTCCTGCTCAACACTCCCAAACCCGAACCCACTCAGAGTACTGTTAAGAGAACTAACAACAGCCTAGATGCCAACTGACTCGGAACACAGTGGACCTTGGAACAGACAGCTCACCCAGGGCCTGCACAGCATAGGGCTGCACCAGAGAGCTCTGGAACCGGCTCTCCTCTGGTCTGCCTAGCACTGCAGCTCTGCAACAATCTAACAGTGGCTTTCCAGGCCTGCAACAATGTAACAGAGTAGCTTTCCCCAGACCTGCAACAATGTAACACAGTAGCGGTCCCCAGACCAGCAACAATGGAACACAATGGCTTTCCAGGCCTACAACAATGTAACACAGTAGCGGTCCCCAGACCAGCAACAAAGTAACACAGTAGCTTCCAGACCTGCAACAATGTAACACAGTGGCTTTCCCGAGACCCACAACAATGTAGCACAGTGGCTTTCCAGGCCTGCAACAATGTAACACATTGGCTTTCCAGGCCTGCAACAATTTAACACAGCATTTTCCAGGCCAGCACCTCTGCCTCTGTGGGAACTGTGGACTGTTCTTACAAAGGTTTAGGAGTCTGCAACTCATTTGACACATCCTTATAGCAAAACTTAAATGACAGTGACCAGATAACAAAGAACCTTGTTAACCAGAGATAGTGCCTGCTGAAACAAAATGGGGTAAGACCAGCCAGGAGATTCTGCTGCCCTGGTAAACCTCTGGGAGGCAATCTGTGTGCCGCTCTTCATGAGGCAGGGGACGATCTGGGTTTCCTATGACAGACTGGGAGGCGGGGCATTGGCACACAGTGAGAAACTGCCCTTTCCCCTTTTGTGTCCCCCCGCAGTACCACTGATTGTTCCAGGAACATGATGACCATGTTCACAGAGCAAAGAGCACTCACTACCCTTTGAGAGCCACTCAGCACTCAGAACACCACCTCCCCCTGTCAATTCCTTCTCAGGATGCACTTCCCTGATGGACCTAGTCTCCAGTGCCATCTTTTGTGGCCGTATGCACATCGGGTTCACATGTGTGGTCAGTCTGAATGCCGGATCTCTTCCAGTGCATATGCAGGTACTTAGGTGTTTATAAAGTGAAATATGCTTGATCATCAATCACCTTTCTATTGTGCCTAGCCAGCATATACACTGCTTATAGACATTTAAATTATACATGGAAGATTAGAGTCCACACGCTTTATTTCAGATGAGTCAGTAGCATTGTTTCCACTATGCCCTAGGGTGTGTCATCTCTTGGGACTCATTAGCTGCTCCAAATTACTGACTTCTTACTGAACTGGTGCTACAAAGAATTCCTAAGCTCCAGCTTGTCCCTTAGTACAATGTAGCAGTGATCTGACCTCGGCAGCAGTAGCTTCAGCAAGAACCCTGAGGCTGGGCCCCTTCCTCTACACTGGAAAGGATAGGACAGACCTCCTGAAGCAAGTTGAGCCACAGCAATTCTATAGATCTTTGGAACAATTCTACTTTGGTTAGTTGTCACACATTTGGTGCTTAAAAAGTGTTATTTAAGCACATTAGACAACATCACATCATGTATATTTCAATAACTTTAATCAAAATTTCCATTGTTTTAGAAATACAGTAACAAATGAAAACTGCACTTCAAGTCCTATAAATATCATGCCTGTGCCATAAAGACTTTAAGTGGTGCACAATAATCAGAAGAAAATCAATGATAGTAGTCACATGTGCGGGAACAACACAAAACAGAAACAATACATTTAAAATATTTAAAGAAGTAATGTGAAGTTGATGTCGTTCAGTGAGTGGTGTAGTCTAAATATCATTAATTACAGGAGCAAGTGATGCTTAAGCTGTTTCTAGGAGCCCCTCAGGGGCTCCAGCCCTGCTGTACAAGGCAAAGCAGGTGCGGAAAGAAAGTCAGACTTCGTTATCAAAGAAAAAGATTTTCCACAGTTGTTTAAAGATCAAACTGGCTCAGTTTCTGGTCTGTTCTTTATTTCCCTTGGAATATGAGGCCATGGAACCTGATGGGCAATCAAATCATGTTTTATAAAGAACAATATTCTATTAATATATGCATGAACAAATATTTTTTAATACCGACATGAATTGGGAAAATGCAAGCATTGAAAAGCAAACTGTAACTAAAGAAAAATTTACTATATCAAAAATGTGCATGTTCCTAATAGTTAGGTTCCTGGTATACTTCCGGAGTAGTGACTAAGACAGCACACTTTATTATGTGGATCCCAGTGAGCGGCCCTAAAAACACACCCCAGAGACCTTCTGGAGCTGGCCTAGCCTAGTTCTATCACTTTGTTCTCTGCATTTCTCAGCAATCCAGATTCTGAACTGAGAGCCCTAAAAGGAAGATATTTCACTTGCCCAAAGAGGACACACCTAGACTTCATTGCTCAAGGCAGTTAAGACCAGCAATGAACCAAAAAGCAAACAAATACTATCCTAAGAAAGGTCAGTAAGGTTTGAAGGGATGGTGTTGATCCACGTGTATTAGGAAACGACAGTCCAGAGACAAGAAAAGAAATGGGCAAAATACACAAAACCACTCATCCTAGCCTAAAACACTGGCCCTGCTTCATAGCTTTGTGAGACTAAAGCACCATCTGCATGCAGGGAGTCAGGACTACCAGCATCTTCTCTGATTCTCTCAAAAGGCTGCCATGGGCAGGACTTAACTGATCTTTCCATCGGACTTTGACACACACGGGAGTAACACAGGCATAGACCAAAGGAAAGCAGGCGCCTGAGTGTTGAAAACATCAGCAGGTTTCCCACAGCTAGAGACAAATGCAGATGTTCTTGAATGAAAAAAATAAGTGGAGATGGTGAGACAGAGAAGGAAGCACCAATGAGAGGCAGCATCTTCTGGACACCATAGCACACAGGCCCCTGTAGCTGTACCTCCAAGGCTCTTGAGAACAAGACAAAACTACTTCTCAATTAGTGGCTTCAGAGACATGTGTATGGCAGTCACTCTGCCACTACAGAAACCCAAGAGTGGAAGTTTGCCATCTCTCCTTTAGGTGTACTGCAAGAAGCTGAATTCTAAAGTAAGTTTGAAAACATTGATTGGGGTGGGATAGGTGGACAATCACTTAAAAAAATCAGAGCAGTCTGGTCTTTCTCATTTTCTCTAGAAGAGAGAAAATGCAGAGCTGAGGTAGTGAGCGATGGTAGCCCTTGACTTCCTGAAGGGTGAATGGCAAAGAAATAGGAACCAGAAGTCACACTACACATCTGGGTGACAGCAGAGACACAAAGTGAACCCAACAGTTGACAAACAAAACACAAGGAAAGCTTCTTGCTGCCCAGTAAGATTTATGAGTGCTCAGTGGGGGAGGTTGTCAAAAGCCCTGGTGAAACTGGAGTGCAGAACCGGTGTCAGCATGTGTGCCTGTAACAGCTAGGAACAGACAGAGAGAATTATATGCACATGTGTGCATGTAGAGGGGATGATGGGTGAGTGGTGGGCTGGCTGGCTGGATGTATGGATGGGTGGATGAGTGGTGGGTTAGGTGAATACAGCCTGGTTAACAATCAAAGTTCTGTACTTTAAGACAATCTAAGACATAAAAGGCAGGAAAAGAGAGGGTCAAGACGTATTAATGCACTATTTGACAAGAAAAGTAGGAGACCTGAATGGATCTGTGGACAGGATGTCTGTGTGGAGAGAGGGGCGGTGTAGAGAGAGCACAGTTGTGCTCCACGTTAGACATGGGCAGGTCTGGGTCCGGGGAATGTGGGTGCAAGCTGCCATCCTACCACTTTTCAATTGGTTGTAAACTATCTTATAATTCACAGGCAAAGGAACTGTCATTATGTTTTCTGAAAGTCTTTTCAGCTGAGTTTAAGTTGCTGTCTCCCCTGAATTTATAGTTCTGTTGCTAACACGTTCTTAGGCTAAAAATTCATTTTAGATCTCAGCTTGGGAGGTTCTTTCTTCCCATCAAATTATTTTGAATTATCAGCACCAGTTTATATTGGAGCAAAACTATGCTATAGGTAATGTATGTACCAAGTCAAGTTGCTCACTTTATAGGATGTGGAGAAGTAATTAGAGATTCCTGTTTTGTAGCTAGGACGGCTGACCTCAGTCAGGTCAGAGTGATTCTGATGTCTGCCATGCATTTTCTCAGCTGTTCCCATAAGCAGAGCATAACCAGCTGTGCTGGGAACAAAGGCTGCTCGTGCCTTCTCTGTAAGGACAGGGTGCACAGCTGCACTGTGCAGGTCCACCACTGTAACCACAGAGCAGTGCTGGAGAAAGGGCCACATAAGAGTAGGTAACTGACCGCTTAGTCGTGAGTATTGGGTCATTCATGGTCTTCACTGCAGGTGAGAACTAGATGCTGCACAGGAATGGTACACTAGGACTCTGAAGATCCTCAGCAGTCACCATGGGATTAGCAAACCTATAATCCTCATGAGTAAAAGTGCTTTAAGAAATGAAAAAGCCATCTTGTCTTTAGTTGGACTGTACAAAGGACTGCCACTCACATAAGCAGCTCCTAACAAATTGAACCACCAAGTAGCTATGCAGGCACAATTAAGAAACTCAGAATTGGGAAAACAAAAAGGAGTACTCAAAAAAGTGAGACATTTGTTGAGCAAAAGGGTGACTAACAGAAAAACGACTGGACGACACCTGAGCCAAGCACAGCAGTGCTCTGCGGCTCTACTGAGCCGGCACACAGGCAAGGACATGGTGCTGCCAGCTGGTCAGTTCAGTATCTGCATGCCCAGCCCTCTGTGGGGAGGGAGCTCTGAATACTTCTGACTGAGGCGTCACAGCAGCCATCAGCACAGAACAGTATAACTGCTTCCTAGTAAAGAGAAAGGAGAAAACCCTACTGGAAAGCAAGCTAGGGTTTCTGCCCACCCCTACTCCCTTAGAGTCTCACCATTTCCACAGACCCATCTCCACTGGCTAATTTGATGTCAACGTGGTACAAAAGCTAGAGTCACTGAATGGAGGGAACACCAGTTGAGAAAATGCATCCACAAGAATGAGTGGCAGGTGAGCCTACAGGTGTTTTCTTAATTGGTGATTGATGTGGAAGGACCCAGCCCATTGTTGGCAGTGCCACCCCAGAGTTGGTGGTCCTGGGTTCTATAAGAAAACAGGCTGGGCAAGACATGAAGGCCAAGCCAGTAAACAGCACTCCTCCATGGCCTTTGCATCAACTCCTGCTCTGTTTGGGGTCCTGCTCCGACTTCCTTCAAGGGACAGTGATACAGGAGAGTAAGTCAAATAAACCCTTTCCTCCTTAAGCTGCTTTTGGTCACGGTGTTTCATCACAGCAATAGTAACCACAACTAAGCCACCACCTATCGCACAGCCAGGTAAACAGGACACAGGTGAGGATGACACTCAGCGACATGCCAGGAGAGTGATCAATGGGAACGTGCAGCCAGTCTGCCTGAGGTCACGCAGCTATCCCGCTCTACCAGCTGACCTGGCACAAGTCATGCCACCTCAATGTCTCGGTGTCCTCAGTACGGTGAGCAGCAAGTCTGTCTAAAATCTGTACCACAGAGCATGGCACAGAAGTGGGCAGCAGCAAAGGAGACAAGGGCACATCAAGCACAATTTTAATACAGCCCCTTAAAATTCACCAAGGAAACGTCACACTTGGTGCCTGGTCCTCTGTGGTCTAATGTACTCTGGATGCTCTGGAATCTGGAGATGGGTCACCAGGAACGGGGGTCTGAAGGGTATGGCCTGGCCCTGGTGGACTCACAAGTCAAAAAGATGGTTCTCCCCTTCAGTTGTTTCTGCTGGGTATTGTGGTCACAGCTATATGAAAGCAACTAATACTCATGGATGTCTACGCCAGCAAGCTCTACACATCTGGAAAACAGCGAATATTCTGGGACCCAGAGCATGCAACTGAAGCAGGCATCCCTTCCTATCTAATGAGATTCAGTCACAAAGATTAAACTGAATTGGCCTAGACTATATAGCATGCAAGTGCAGATGTCCCAAATATGGTAGAAACTATTTACTACTATTTAACAGATAAAATATAGGCACCCCATTTCCAAAAGCCTCAATCCATGTAAAGACCACTTTCTGGCTACCACAAACTTTACTCCCCACATTCACCCCGTACCTACCAGAAATCCAAACGTTGGGTGAATAAACCATAGTTTAGCAGGATACAGTTTTTCCTGAGCTGCCCAAGACATCCATTTACAGCTTTAGAGCTATCCTTTAAACCCACCGATGCCCTACACTCGAGGTAAAACACACCCTTACCTCAGAATAAGCGAGGGTAATGTGTTCGTAGATCCCCTGGTGATGATGAATGGCGTCTTCCAGGTCCTGCAGCTCGGAGGGAAGGTCTACCTCACCACAGGCCTTACACCATGAATCCACATTGCTCATGTACTTGGAGGTTTAAAAAAAAAAAAGAAAAAGAAAAGATTATTTCTATCGATCACACTAATCCTTTAGGTTGGAAGGGGGACACTTCCAACATGATTTTGATAAGAGTTGTAGCTGAGGGAGAATGGGGAGAATGGAAGCAAATAATAACATGGTTGGATACCACTGGGCTGCTGGTGCAGGCAGCTGCAGTTAACGGAATCGCTGGTGCCAGCTCCTCATGGAGCCAGAACAGCATTGTCTTGCCTTGTCTGTCCTTTTGCTTTTCCAGTCCACACTGAAATTCTGCTTCCTGACTTGAACCCCAGCAATGGGGAACATCAAACCCACTCTTCCCTACTCCCCTCTCTGCCCAGGAGGGCTGAGCAGTAGGGTGGGCTTCACTGGGGCGGGGGGGTTGTTGTCTGCAACTTTACTTTGTCTTTTGCATGCTTACAGGAAAACCGAGTCTCTCAAACTATTCAGCTCAGGCTGGGAGGGTCTAGGCTGCCTAATCTCTGGGCTTTCAGGAGAAACTTCAGGAGGTGGAAACTGGTAGGGCAGTCTAGGATGTTCAGCTTGGAATGTTGACCATGGTTCCAAATCACTAGCAAATCTCCTGGGGAGATGCTATCAGAATCCTTCACAGTGGAGTGTCAAAAGAAAGCACAGAAAGCCCAATTAAAGAGCCAAATAGATGGCAATAGCTGACGGGTTTAACCTCTTTGTGGCCAGTCCCTCACAGTCTATGCTCCGCAGGGAAGGCAGAGGGGCAGCTGGGACAGGGAAGGCAGTGTATAATTCTCAAGTACAAGGAGAACAACCTTCATGTGCTGTGGGATAATGCTCCTGTACACTGTAAAGATTTATCACTCATATTGGTTTAATAAAACACTGACTGACCAGTAGTCAGGCAGGAAGTATAGGCAGGGCAACCAGGCTAGGAGAATTATGGGATGAAGAAAAAGGCAGACACACAGTCACCAGTCAGACACAGAGGAAGCAAGATGAGAATGCCTCACTCAGAAAAGATACCAAAACATGTGGCTAAACATAAGAATTATGGGTTAATTTAAGTTGTAAGAGCTAATTAATAATAAGCCTGAGATAATAGGCCAAGCAATTTATAATTAATATAAGCCCCTGTGTTTGTTTCTTTGGGACTGAACGGCTGTGGGACCAGGAGGGAGAGAAACTTCTGTCTACATTCACGTCACTCACAGTATACAGGAGCTTCAGACAGACAAGTCACCCAGGTAGCTAGCTACTGCTCATGAAAACCTTCGAGTCTGAAGACATGGCAGTGTTACCAGACAGCCTGCGGTTTCTGGTGGCTTCAAGCTTCCCTCCACCACCGTGAGTTCCACTGATGATTTCCATCAACACTTCTATGGAGTCTTCTAGCACTCTCAAGGCAATAGGAGTCATAATGAGATTACTCCAGACCTCTCCTCCCACACATATACTACTCCGGCGCATTCTAAGTGTTTCTTGGGTAGCTTGTTCTATAAACGTCAATCAGGGCAGGTCGGATGCTGCTGAGTAATCTCCAGTGCTGCTTCACTTTCTCTTCCTCCGTTCGTGCACTTAGTACCAATTAATAAGTCATTGTAAACCCTTTTCAGATATGAATTGGCTGGAGTTAGCCACCTTTATTAGTAAGTCATCAGGTCCAAGTCAGCAATTAATTAGCTCATAGACAATAGCCACTGCCAAGCACCCCAACACAGACTTACAATGTACTAAGAAGAAGTAAGATGCTTTTTACGGAACATGCATTAATTAGATGCTGCACGAGTTCACAATTTAATGGGGAGCAGTGTCAGAGGCCACTGCATCAATTCTCTAAGCATTCACCTTCAATTTGAAGCAATTAATATCAGAACAGGACTCGATGTACCCAGCATAGATTCCTGAAATAAAATACTTAAGCTGTTTTCCAAGAAAAACTTCCAAGATCGATTCAAAGATAGTTTGAAAATGGCTCTTCAAGAATGGACATGCAGAGGAAGCCAGCTCAACTTGAGCTACGACCTTCTCATGGCAGTGGGTCAAATTCCTCCTCACGAGACATAACCCCTTCAGGGAAGAAACAAGATCCATGTACGTGAAGTATGGAGAAGTACTACACCTGGCAAAGAACCTAAAAACTCCCATCCAATCACCAGCTCTCCCTGGACTCTCTTCTGTAGAAGGCTCCCAGCAGCCTGCTGGCTTGATGACCTAATTTTTAAAAGTTCTTTATGTAAAACCTGATGCCATGTTTCAGTTTCTGTGTACCTCAGGCACAGGCCATAATCCATAGCAGGATGCACAGGTCAGGCCCGACCCCCAGCACAGCAGACAGGAGCAAGCAGGCCAGGCCAGGATCCTCAAGAACAGGGAAGAGGAGTGAGTAGGCCAGACCAGGACCCCCAGCACAGGGAAAGGCAGAGCTTCTAACACTGAAGAAAAAAACTTGATTTTAAGATGTCTTTTTTTCTTCAAAATTTATTATGTGCTTTGGTGTTTTGTCTGTATATGTCTGTGTAAGGGTGCTAGATTCCCGTGGAACTAGAGTTATAGTTATGAGCTGCATGTGGGTGCTAGGAATTGAACCCTGGTCTTCTGGAAGAGCAGCTAATGCTCTTAACAGTAGCTGCTGAGATTCATCTTGCTTGAGCCAGCCAAAAATGTCTTTTTAAAAAACTGTTGAACAGAAGATGAAAAGGAGTGTAAGTCGGATAACTTTGCAAAATTGAGTCGAATGGGTGAGGGAGAAATGACTGACACAGTTTCAAAATGAGACCTTGAATAATTACTTAGCAGACTAATTTACTCTAAGCATGTACCTCAGGGTTAAGGTCCTCCTGGCAATTTATTTCCTAACCAGCCCCCTCCCTCAGCCTCCCCTCCCCCACCTCCTGAGGCCTCTGCCTAGCACAGGTGGTGGAGGAGACAGATGGAAACACCCTAGATTGAACGATCTGATTATTACTCAGAAGCAATTGTTCCTCCTTGGGAAAACCAAGTGGTTGAAAAGGGGACCAACTCACTCGAGCACAGACCTCGGCGTTCTCCCTTGTCTCATCTCACTTCGTTTTAATAACTTCAGATAATAACTGAATTCTGTAATAATAGTCTACTTTTCATTTCTCCTCTGGCCATGGGAGTCACGGGGCATGTGAGCACTTCCAGACACATACCATGAATCTAGCTCAGAGGCTCCGATACAGAAACCTGGGGAAAACAGTTTAGCAAGCTTGGTATGAACCAAACATGCCAGTGATCACTCTGCATGCCATCAGCCTACTTCTTAATATACTTTGTTTCCAAACAGCTTTTACCCTAAATCCTTCCCATCCCATGAGAATACTGTTATTATCGCAAGCCAAGAATTAAGGTGAGACCCTGAAGAAAGGCATTCGCAAAGAAGGTTTACTTAAAAAATAAAGTTAGTACAGGACTGTTCCATATTCTTTGTTTACTTCCAAAGGGATACTGAAGTGACAGTCTATTCTTTTTTCATTATTTAACTCAGACACATGCCCAAATAACTCAAATGTATATTCCACAAGAGGACAATCATGTAGAAATCATTCTTTGTTTTATACATTGGTATGTGTGCATTTGTGTGTGTTGAGGAGTGTGTGTATTCAGGTGTGTGTGTCTGTGTTATGTGTGTGTTCAGGTGTATGTGTTCATTCAGAGGGGTGTGTGTGTGTTCAGGTGTGTGTGTGTGTGTGTATGTATGTGCTCAGGTTGTGTGTTCAGGTGTATGTGTTCATTCAGAGGGGTGTGTGTATGTGTGTGTGTGTTTGTATTCAGGTATGGGGCCCAAGTGTGACAGCGTGGGCTCCTTGTTGTGGTACTTCCTTTCTGGGGCTCCTGTTGCTCAAACTTGCATCTGTTAGGCTGGCTAGCCTGCAGGCTGCTGAGGATTCCCATTCTCTTCTCTCACCATCGGAGTTGTGGGATTACAGATATGACTAATGCATCCAGCTTCATATAAATGCTGGGGGTTGAACTCAAGTCCTCATTGTTAGGTGGTGAGTGCTTTAACCACTGAGCCATCTCCCCAGCCTAATAAAAACACACATCATTTTAATAATAAACATTTCTTTTTTATATGTTAATGAAAAGTGTAGTTTTATGTGAATATTACTGTAAGGGAGGAAGAGCTATTCTGATGAGAACTGGCTCAAGTCACAGACCTCCACGCAAGGTCTAGGCTTAGGAACATGCGCAAATCCTGCTCAACAAGCTGTCTAGACAGTTACACCTCGGGCTCCATTTATTCAACAAGGCTAAGAGACAAAATGATCATTAGCCTTATCTCGTTTTGTTAAGAGCTGTGCAAATATCCAAGGACGACAAAACCACGGGTAGCTAATTCATTTTTGACTGTTAAGAGCACAGAAAGCCATTAGTCACAGTTGAAACAAGGCAGTCAGTGTCCCAGCTCACTCCACATAAGCTGGCTCAGCACTCAGTGCAGCGGCAATGGAAACATCTGCCTGTCGTCTAACCACACAGTTGCTGGCCACATGTGCATGTGACCTACGGACAGAGTGAAATATTTAATTCTCCTTTAATTCATGTTTATTTTTTATTACGATTCTATTACTAATTTTATTTAACCATAAGTGGCTTCAGCAGCCACAAGTGATGACATACTAGCACATGGGACAAAAAGCTCTAAAACTTGGGGATTTGAAAAGACAGTAAAAATCAAGTCATTTTAATTTGTTGCTTTAAAAATATAATTACAAAAATACTTGCTATGAAATCTTTCTGACACAAAGGGACTGCCCAGAGAACATGTCACATGACTCAAGCTAAGTAAAGGCAGGTCCCTAGACAGAATCTACCATAACTTCCGACTTCCTGTCTACTACAAATTGACCCTCTGACTCCTGACCATCAGCAGAGACAAGGAGATGAGAGAACGGTGGGGACATCTTCGGAAACTGTGCATCTGACTTATAAAGGCACTGGAAGACGCCAACACAAGAGCTCATGGAGCCAGAGCTGGGACGCCAAGCAGCTCCTTGTGGCACGCACCCTCAGAGAAGCCTTCTTTCATCAGCAGGGCAGTTCCTGGGTCACATGTATGAGCACTGTGTCCCCTAATCACATCTAAGTTCCTCAATGAAAATTCTGGGTAAGATTCAAAGAGGTGGTAAAGATGAAAGTAAGTCACGGAGTCCACTTTTCTGCTCCTCTCTAGATGTGCAGAGCCTACCTACTCCTCTCCTGCCCACCTAACTTGGTGTAGTTTCCCCATAAGACCCTGATTGATCTTTGGGCTGCCCATGTTATAAGACCCTGATTGGGCTGACGAGGGAGGGGGACTTTTTTGGGGGAGGGGGAGGGAAATGGGAGGCAGTGGCGGGGAAGAGACAGAAATCTTCAATTAATAATAAAGAAAAAAAAGAAAAGAAAAAAAAAAAAGAGTTCCTTGGGCGTTTCTTCTCTTCGGTGAGGGGGAAAGGAAACACTGGCAAAGGTCCCCTACTGCTCCTCCTGCACTGGGTGTCTGTGCACAGGACTCACCAAGGTCAGAACACACGCAGTGCCCATTCTTTACCAGTCCCTCCTAAGCTCAGCCATGCCTCTTCTCTACAAGTGCAGAGACCTGGAGCACTGTGAAGCTCAATCAGGACTCCATGAGTTTCTCAGTAACATGGTCTTCCAGCATAGTCTCCTTCAAATCTATAAATTACAGTCGTTCATTTCACCCAAATACCTTGGTCTCCTTCAACTTTGCCGCACATCTGAAATGTTTAGTAGTGGAACACAGATAAGGAGATGTTCCCACGACACGCACTGTTCTAGATTATTTCTAAGCAAATGAGAACAGCAACTGGTGTTCTGGGTTTACTCACAGGTCTGAATCCCTCCATACGGACTACAGACGGTCTCCTACAACTGCAAGCCAGATGTCCTGCTCCGTGTCATGGGATAGTATTTCAACTGTGCAAACATGTGTCACATTGTTTATGCTGGATTTATTTAATGTTGTCAGGATGTATTACACTTGTTTGTGTTGCATTTAATGATGTAAAAACGTGTTGCATTTGTTTCACCTTGCCTGCCTACAGCACCTGATTGATTGAATAAAAAGCCGAACAGCCAATAGCTAGGCAGAAGAGGGATAGATGAGGCTGGTGGGGAGAGAGAATAAACAGGAGGAGAAATCTAGGGTTAAAAGGAGAAAGAAGAAGTTGAGAGGAAGAGGCGAGAACAAGAGATACGCCTGGGGCAAGAAGCCTGGCAGGTGACTGCCAGCTAGACAGCAAGAAAGTAAGAAAAGGTAAACAGTCCCGGGGCAAGAGGTGGATAAAGAGAAACAAGCTAATTTACATTAAAAGAGCTAGCTAGCATTCAAAACTATTAATACCTTTCTGTCATGATGTGGGAGTTGGTGGGTAGCCTAAGTGAGAAAGCCTGGTACAGCTCCGAGTGTTTTCTATCCGTCATCCCCACCAACTCAGCAGATCTTGCTTAGTGGGCTGCTACCAGCATAGCACAGCTGTTAGAGATGACGGAGGTAAAATACGCAGCTGTCTTTCTCTAGCAACAATGTCAGATGTTCAAGCGCATCTGCTCTGTACCTGTGGAGTGGAGGTAGTTATGGGGTCATGGAAGACTGCTACTTTAACCCGCGCTCCTTGTGTGGGTTTGTTTGTCCTTGGTCATAGAAATGGTTACGTGCGCAGTTAAGTAAGGCATCCAACAGTGCAATCTGACGGCCTCACTCATCGCTTTCATGTGATGCCATTAAGATTTTTTTTTCCTGTTTATATTCTACTAGTTTCTTTCCTTGCTTCACACTTTAAAGGTTTCTAGTGTTGAGATCATTGCTAATTACTATCTTGTGCAACACAAGACTGCCTTGCTGAAATCCTGGGCAAGCTGGGACCTCTGCTTAGTTTTATTGACAACTGCTTTGAGACAAAAAGAAACTTTGCCCTTCTCAGAACCAGCATGCCAATCCTTACAAACGCAGTTGTCTCCCTTCAGAAGAGAGAAAGCTGCACTGGCCTTCCTTTGAAATAAGTCACCACCCACCATCTGGCAGTCTTCACAGTGAAGGCTCCCTGCACTGTATGTCAGGGACCCATGCAAAGGTGTTTCATCGATAGCATCCTCCCTGCAATTACATAGGTCACAAGCCATCTCTCACTTTCTGCCGCCTTCCTTCCCCAGGGTCTTTTCAGACAGGCGGACCTGAGCTGAGGTATGTGTTGGAATCCGCATACCCTTCTCTTTAACACGAGTGTCAATCAGCTCCTCAGCCCATGAAACCAAGGTGAGGTCAGGATCTAACAACACATAGTCAAGATGTGCAAACTGCCTGCCCAAAAGCCATTCCCACAGAGCCCTTGCTGGCACGGCTTTCCTATGGCTGCAGAAGGCCAAAAGGGTGGACCTATCCTTTCCCATCTTTGCAGCGGGGCACCAGTAAGCCTCCCAATCCTGGACAAAGAAGTGAATGGGAAGGGTGTTTGTGTGGAGGGCCTCCTGGCAAAGAAAGGCAAGAACACCTACTGCCACCTCTGCCAAGAAGAGACACTGCCAATTGAGAGGGTAAGTGTGAAGCCAGGTGCACCTCTTAGAGCCATTGTAGAAGGCCCAGCCCGCTGCAGAGATGCACAGCACCTCCAGAGCACCCTCGCACAAGCTAGTTAGAGCCAGTCTACAGCTTGCAGTATTCCCTAATACAGAGAATAGAAGGAGTGATGAGGATGGGGAGGCGGCGGCGAAGGAGTAGAGAGAAGATGGGGAGAAAGGACAGCAGCTGCCGCTTGCTATTATAGATCAAACACCGCGAGTGAGAAAACCTGGAATCTGAAACATCAGAGCTTTACAAAACCGCCTTCTCAAACAAGTATTTCAGAGCATTTTGGATTTTACAAGTAAGAATGTTCAACCATACACTCTTTAGCTGAACGCCGACCCCTGACCAATTTCCCACGCATTTCAGGTAAGAGAGACACACAGGGCAGAGACAGGTGGCTGTTTTTATGCTCTGAAACAATCCTCCCAAGCAAGTTTGTGGGGTTTTGTTATTTTACAAAGGAAAGGGGAAACAACAACAAAACCCTGAAAAACAAAAGCGAAGTCGGGCACTGCGGACACACCTGCAATTGCAGCACAGGAGGTATGGGAGTGGGGGGTCCGGCCAGTGTGAAGCTATGTGACACAGCAAGCCCCGGGCCAGCCTGAACTATACAAAGAACCCCTACCTCATATGCAAAATGAATCATGAGCAAACAGAACAAATGTAGAGTTCAAAGCGCAAGTGCCTAAATTTGCGGGGCACCAACCAAGCCAGCAAGGATTGCAGCTCAAGGCTGAGAACGGCAGCGCTCACAGCTTGTCTTGTCTGAAGACCACCAAGACTCAGTTACACAAGAAGACTAGAGGGAGGCATGCTCTGGCTCTTGCTTTGTGGGCTGGGGGTTATAGACACTGACCTTTTCAGCCTTCTGGTGAAAGATGGAGGACATGTCCAACAAGGTGCTGCGCTCGTCCAAGGCTGCCGCAAATGCCTTCCACTCCTGCTCCAACTGATTCGCAATCTGCTTAATCTGCTGAGAGGCGTAGTGGCCCGACTCCACCAAGCGGTTGGCCACAGACATTATGCGGTTTATATTTACATACACGTTCTGCAGAGGAGGCAGAGGGAGAGGTTCACTGAAGGATGCAGATAGGAGACTCCTTCCTAAGAAAGCCAGGGAGCTTTTGTGGACAGCCAGTTAACAGTTCCCTAGTTCTGAACACAATCACCTGACATCCTACGTCAATTGCCTTACTCTCTGGATTTCCATAAACCCTGAGTTAGATTCCAAATTCTGTTTTTAAAAGCTGTCAAATTATCAATCAACTCACCGAAAGGCCTAACTGTTAGCCACAGAACAATCAAACGCACAAAAGGTACACATAAATATACCATTATCGCTCTTTTCTTGGCTTCTAACCCTGCCCAGGATCCAGAGGGCAGGGTCGCTGACAAACGACCACAAAGACCTGAAGGAACCCGACTAGAGCCCAGAATTGAAAAAGATGTACTCAGCAACCAAAGGCTGTCTGTGTGAAGACAAGCTCTCCTTTCTGGATAAACCCGAGCCATGGTTTGTGCCAACAGACACCCTCCTCAAAGGGCTCCACTTCCTCCCTGGAGTGTGAAGTCAGGCACAGCAGGAACCATGCTGCACTGAGGAAGGAAGGTTCTTCTGCTCTGCTGAAATCCCACCCGAGTCTATCAGCTGACAGAAAACATGAGTATTCAAGGACTTTAAAAACAAAACAAACTCGCTTTTTCCTTTTTGCAAAGCAAGACTTCACAGCGCGTATCTTCCCGCTTCCACTCCTTTCAATTTCCTGTTTCAGTCAAGGATGGGGAAACGGAGTGGAGGCCCACAACTAACAAATCCCAGGTCATCCACGTGTTTTTACTTTTATGACATTGCCCTGTTCCTGGATCCTGCTGCTTACTCTTCGGCAGTCTGCCCAATCCCTTTTGTTGCATTCTTCTCTGCCTTCCCCACCCCCGTGAGCCCAGGCTGCCAGCTCTTCTTCCCTGCCATAGGTCCTGAGTCCTAGCCCTAACCTACACAATTCTCTCCTTTGGTCTTTCCTTGCACACTTTTGTTGATCCTTTCTACCTATCACCTGACTGGAACCTGGTGGAGCTGAATTATATGGGATGGACAGGCCAGGCAAATCCATCCCATATTCCTTTCCTAGAGACTCAGACCTTGCAGTCAAAAGTAGCAGCCGAGGCAGAAGAGAGCAGAGGCAGAAGGCACTTCACTTCAGTATGGCAGGTGAGCATATACTTCCTGGCTTGTGTGGGTTCATTAATGCTTTAACCAGCTTCCTTTAAATTAAAATCAATGTGCTAGGGACTTGGGACGTCTCCCGGAGACTCATATGTTGAGCATGTGCTAAGCTTTGTCTCAGCTGATGGCACCCCTAGGAGATAGGTCTGGCGACAGGGAGCAGGTGTGCCTCTCAAGGCTCTGCTGGGACCCTGGCTCCCATGAGACAATGTTGATCCTCACACACTTTCTGTCTTAGAATTGTCAGTGTCAGAAATAACAGCCAAGCAAGCATGGGCTGAAAGCTCTGAAATTGAGGCCCGTATCTCCTCTGCTCTAGGCCGTGGGTCTCGGGTACTCTGTCACCATGGGAGAGATGCAGATGCAACACCTTCCATTTCCATATATGTTCCTCCTTCTGCCCCTTAACACCCCCCTTAAAGTGGCTGGATTTGCTAGTGCTGCTTTCTCTGATCCTTAAAGAGAAAAGGCCACTGCACACAGTGTCAGGAGAGTGCACGCGAGGTGCTCAGTTAGAACTTCAGAATAAGAGAAGAGCAGTCCCCTGAAACAGTCCTCCTGGGGAAGCATGGATGGAGATCATCCGCAGACCCAGTTACACAGTCCTTCGTCAATTTCATTTCCTGAGCTGACTACACCAGCCTTTGTGCTTCCCATTCCCCACGACTCCATCATTTTCAGTACAACCAGGAGCCTGGTGGCCACATAGCCCTACAGAGCCCGTGCCATGTGGTCCTGGGCCATCCCGACTACACGTACCTATGCCTTGACTTGACCCTGAAGCTTGTATGGTATGGTAGAATGAGCGTTATTCCTGGTATTCCCTCACAGGGTTTCTTTAGAGATAGCCTACCTATGTACTTGTAAGTCGTCCTTTATTCTTTAAGGTTCCCCAAAACTCTGACAGTAGTAGTAAGGACTGGAAGCTAGTGGGCCTCGTCTGGCATGCATGATGGCTGATCACTGGTGGAGGGGTCAGAATGAGGGGCAAGGGAAGCTCAAGGACCAGCACAGTACAAAGTGATCACATCCTAACTGAAGCTTAATTGAGAACAGCAACACAAACATACTGCAGAAAAGAAAAGAATGCTTACATCTAAAGAAAGGAAGTGAGGTGGGAAGGAGGGGAGAAGGGAGGGAGAAAAGAGACATCCCTCCTACCTTCAGGAGTTCCTTACCTACTTTAATTATATAACATCGAAGGTGTTAATTATGGTTTCTTGAGCACTAACTACATATTGAAAGCCACACCAAAGTGTTTTATACATAACAGAGTAAATAACACAATATATCAAAGAAAGACTATGTACCCACTACATAGATTAGCAATTGAGGGTCAAAGAGGTCAAGCAGATTGTCCAAGGTCACAGGTTCTAACAACAGCTTACCATACAGTTCATAGCAAAATGATTGTGCTGCGTCTGAAGCTCCATTGCGTGCGGGTGGCTGGTCCCAATCTCCGTGTAGCTGTTTAGAAACAGGCCTTTGTTGTGTGTGATCCAGTCAAACATCTACCGGAAGAAAAAGACAACTAAGAATCACTGCAGAAAAGAAAGAGCTGGGAGAGTGGGGGTGGGGGAGGCTTGCCTCAGAGTTTCCAGGAGTTTATGCCTCCAGAACAAGCGAGAGCGCCTAAGGCTGCAGATCCTAAAGTGTTGTCTCTGGGACGGAACTCAGCCTCAGCCGGCTCCCTCAACCTAACAGAAGCTCCTGTCTTCTGTGCCCAGGCCCCTTGGTCTAGAAAGTGACCCATGCTTCCTACTGCTTTGCCTTTGAAGACACAAGGCTGGCCCCAGGACTGGTGGGTCTTTGTGCTAGGATCTAAGCAGAGATTACTAACAGCGGAAACAGTACTCTCTCATGCAAGACACAGAAACCTGAGCAAATGCAAACAACGAAATTACCAAACATTTCAACGGATTTGAGAGTTTTCAGACTCGGTCTCACTTAAGCCAGTGATACTGGCTATCAGCCGTCTAAAAGCCCTTTCAGCATCCTGTACCAGAATTTCCTAATGGGGTTTTTCTTTTACTTTAAAGTATATGTTTACCAGCCCATGGAAAACAAAACCACAAGGTTAAGGGTTACTTCACCTACGTCCAACAGCTTGTAAACCATTCCTGTTTGCAAGTGTCCTTTTCTTTCACATTGCAAAGAACACATGATCTGGTAATGAACGAGCATTCACTGTGACCAGTGGGTGTCTCTAGTACACAAGAACGAGACATGAGAACATCAACCGTTACTGCCCGCATCACCTAGAACCCTGTTCTCAGCGGCATCACTCACCTTCTGCTACAAAGGACACAGTATAGGTCTGAATAGGTTTGCTGGCTTTGTTGGAAGAAGGACAGCTATCTGAAAATCTATACGTAATCACTGCTTCTTTTAAGAATACAATCATGCAGTGTGCACTTGCTTTTAAGAATACAATCGTGCAGTGTGCACTTGCTTTTAAGAATACAATCGTGCAGTGTGCACTGGCTTTTAAGAATACAATCGTGCAGTGTGCACTACTTTTAAGAATACAATCGTGCAGTGTGCACTGCTTTTAAGAATACAATCGTGCAGTGTGCACTTGCTTGCCCTTTCAGATACTCTTCATCAAACCACTGGTGGTTTTAGCTCGGACTTTCTATAATGGCTCTGTGAATAAGGCTGGCGGCCAGGTTTAAGGATGGCCTCCGAATGGTCCTTGCTGCAGGATGAACACTGGAACTACAGACCTATTAACTTCCTCCTTCTGTGTTTCCTTACATTATCTTATCGGTCTTTGCCCTGAGGCCCAGTGACCCAGCGGCTTCCCTCTGTGAGGCTGGCACCCCCTCCCGGCTTTTACCTTCTCAGCATCCTGTTCAAACAGCCGCAGCTGGAAGCACTGGTCCAGCTTCAGTTTCCGCAGGTGCCACATCTGATGCAGATGCTGCCGGGTGGAGTGTAGGCGGTCCAGCATGGTGGACACCTTGGGCAAAAGGTTCTGCAGGTCCGCATTGCCCGAGCCCGAGTTCTTTTTTGGAAAACTTTCGCTGCTCTGAATTCGCTGGAGCAGCTTCTGCCCTTCTAAATCCAGGTCCTCTATGGGGGCCTTAATAACCTTCTTCTTCAGCTGGGAGTGCTCCTCAATCATGTTCCGAGCCCCCTCGAGGTCCTGAGGCAACTCCTTCTTTGCGAGAATATCCTGAAGTTCCTCTAGCCGGGACAGCATATGGGCTGCATTGCTAATGTAGTCCTCGAAAGCTACTCTGATTTCAATCCATTCTTCATGGTTGTATTCCAGGCAGCCATCGAACTCGGGAGTTAGCTGGGAAGGATCAACTACTTTGGTAAGGCCTTCTAAAGAGACCATATTTGTCTTAAGGGAAAAAAAATTACGTATGAGAAGCTGAACCAAGTTTACGTGGTCACATCATCCTGTAACTTACAGTGGTCACACATGGGTTTTCAGTTAAAAGTCACCTGCTCACGGAAAACCCAGGCTATATCTGGCTCTGCCTTCCCAGAACAAACATGGAGGGGAGGCACATCATCAGCACGATGAAAAACTCCATTAAAGTAGCACCACCAGTCGGAATGCCTAGCAGCACAGAACCGTGAATTTCACAAGCCCCAAATCAACTAGATTCCACTGGAGAATGAGGAGAGGAACAAAACCTCAAGCTCACTAATATCTCAGACGTCACAACAGAGCTGGTGAAAGTGATTTCAGAGGAAAGACCCAGTTGGGGAATACCGCCTTCCCTGTGATCGCCTGCTACACTCCAAGCAGGGGAATAACCTGCTACAATCATGAGCAGTCTGCATGCTGCATATAGCCTGCTCTACATCCCAATTGAACACCAATGGTACCCAAGTTTACTACAGTCTAAGCAAGGACTCTCGACCCCACCTGATGCATCAGACGGATACTGATCTGATGCCTCAAGAAAAACATGAGTTTGGGTTGAATAAGATGCAAAAGCAAAGGAGGAGATGGATGGTTTGATCAAGCCACCCATCACTTCCAGCCAGAAACCTAGAACTGGCATCTCCATGTTGGGGGGGAGGGGCATAGGAAACAGCACAGGCAGCTGTGCTGAAAGAGCGGCTCAAGCCCAAGCTGCGCCTGCAGCGGTCCAGGAGACTTACACCTATCATCTGCTGGACCATCAGTAACCTCCACAGAGGCAGCCAGAGACAACCGTGCAGAGACAACCAGGTCAGGAAAGAAGATGGGCAGGCATCTTCTGGAGCCCAGAGTAAGAGGCTAGTAAATGAGATTAGTAAACTCTTCTACGAGTGCAAACTACCACTTATTACTTAAACATATGTAATTAAAATACATCACACTTTAAATTTTCCATTAAGCAAATATCTAAGACCCAATAAATTAACTTCCAAAATGACTACTTATCATAAATAAGGATAAAAGTGTACTATATATTTCACTCAAACCACTTGAAAGTAGTTTCAAATTTAAATTAAAACCAAATTCCAATTCCAGATAGAAAAATCAGCACTATAGAAAAACATTTTAAATTCAAGCCGTGCACACAAAGCAGACACTGAAAAGTGCAGCAACTGATACATTGTTACTATGTAATATTATTTACCTTAAAACATGATTCTTGTACACTGAAACCCAATATCCAGACAGAGATGGCAGAAACAGCACACTCTTCGTTCCACCGGGAACGGTTATAATTTATTACAAGAAACTATTCCAGTCCTATTACAGAACAGAACCCGAGCCAAGCTTCAAGCTGCCTGGAATACTTTCCTCCTATAATCATCATATTAAACTGACCACATCAAAAGCCTTGTCAGAACTGCAGCGGCTTAAGGAGTGGAGGCTCCAGTGGGAAGGAAAATAAATTAGCAGGCTTTGGTTTACTTTTTATAACCACCTGACAGCCATCGTCTAGCACTAGCTGATGGCAGAACTGTACAGTCCTAGAACGATTACCTCCGCTTTTACAAAGGAAAGACAACATGTGAAGTGGCCAGCAATTCTCCCCACTGTCAATGACGAGACAAACTCAATCCCTCTGCCATTTCCTCAGCTCCAGGATAAAGCAGCCACCACACAGCTTCAGCCACACAGCCCTGGGCTGACAGGGGGGAGCTGTTCAGGTGAGGTGCCAGGAACAGACTTCTTCCAAGGAACAGCAGCTCCATACCCCAACCCCAGAGAGCAGAAATCTGAACCCGTGTCAAAAGCCACCACTGTGGGATGAGGAACGAAGCCTTTTACTTTATGCAATAATTAATTCTACTTATTATATGTATATAAGACATGTAGGCCTTGCTCAATTAAATGGCTTTTAGACCCTCATCAGTCCACCATTGCGAGGATACACCAGCTTATTAACCATGTCTTTAAGTTTAGGCTCTGGCTACCCAGAGAATGTTACCTCAAATTCGAATTTAGAACTGCCAAAATTCGTCCTCTGTTTCTGCCAGAAGTTGTCAGGCTTGATTATCAGAGCGATGTGGATGCAGCAAGGGAAAGACTCCTGCAAGATCTTCAGCAGCGGCTTGATGGAGTCCCACTTGGAGCCGCGCATGTCCACAATCACTGTGAAGCCTCGCTTGCAGACCTCTTCACTACAGAGAGAGAGAGGTTGGGGAGTTAGAGGGCTCGGCTGGTAAGAGCACTTGCTACACAAATATGAGAACCAGAGTCAAATACCCAGAACCCACATTAGAAAAAACTGGGGTGTTTTAAGATGGAGAGCACTGACTGTTCTAAGGGACCCACGTTCCTTTCTCCTAGCTCTCATTTGGTAGTTCACAGTCGTTTCTAACTCCAGCCCCAGGGAATCTAAGACCCTCTTCTGGCCTTCACGGCTACTGCAGGGGACAGGGGAGGCAGTGCACAGTTATAACACACAAACAAAATAGATGGGGAGGGGGCATGTGGCCACGTATTCCTATAATCCCAGTACTGTGCAGGATGGAGACAGAAGGATCCTGGGGCTTGCTGGCTGCCAGTCTAGCTCCAGGCTCAGAGACACTTCAGGGTAAGGCCATAAACATCAGAGTAGGATATCCGATACTCTCCTCTGACCTTCCAAGACCATGCCCACACACACAAGTGCATCTACTATACACAACATGCATATACCCCCAACAGGTATGCTCCTGTGGAGTCATATGGACATGGGGGGGGGAGAGAGAGAGAATGCTATCAGCTGCAGCTTCTACAGCTTGGATGTGAGAGAAAGCTTCTTGATGACGTACCCACATGTTTGACCTCAAGAACCAGAGTGCAATGCTCTTTTACCTGGGCAGCTCAGCAATGCTCCCCCCCCCCCCGGGTCAGAAAACAGAACGAGGCCATAAAGGAATCAAGACAAAATGATAGATTCAAACAGGGTTCACCTTCAAAAAGCCTTTAAGATTTTAATTCTTCATAGCTATGGTGTTGCATTCTGTCAAATGGCAACCACTAATTTCACTTGCCTTTGGTGTATTGTTAACTGGTGAGATACACTAGTTTAATAACTACCACAGACAAAGGCCCCTGGGGAGCACTAAGGGGGTACAAACTCAATGTGGCATGCAGGGCTCAGGTTGGGACAGCAGCTACTTCAGGATTCCCAAGACCACAAGCAAAGCCAACAACCACTAGCATGGGTGACAATGCTGGGAACTTTTCAAAGTCTGGCTGTGGTCTCTTTCCTCCAGCCCTGTCCCACTAGGGGGTTCTTGACACCATTTTGGCAAGCCCTGTGAGAAACACTAAGGTTTGTGCCTGGACTATGATTGCATTCATCTTCACATCTGGTCACACAGATGGCATGAGCGTGGTAGTGGGTAACAGTGCTGGCTCCTGGCAAAACCAAGACCGTGTTAGGAGCACTATACTCTTCCTCTCTGGGCTCTTGGCAGTTAAACAAAAGGGTCAGCTGCAGCAGACAGTGTCCAGTGCCTGCAGCTCCAGCACAAGGATGCTGGAAGGAGGGCATGGGAGCCAAGCGAGAGACTGGAAGAAGCAACAGCAAGACCCATCTCAGAAAGAAAGTGGGGGAAGTTGCTATTTCATGAAACAGCAACACTGAAGAAAATGGAAAGTTGCATGAGGTACATCTGTAATGAATATTAAATACATGTGGAGGGCTAGGGATGTATCTCAGAGGGCAAGGTGTCCGCTCTAACAGGATCAAACATTTGGGTTCAACTGCAGACTGCATAAAGTAGATGTGGGGGGTCCATGTTTGTATTCTCAACACCTCGGAGGTGGAGATAGGAAGATAAGTTCAAGGCCATCCTCAAATATATACTGCATTTTTGTGACAGCCTAGGCTGAAAACAAAACCAGGAAAATGAGAGAGAGAGAGAATCCTTAAAGAGGAAGAAAAGTATGTGTTCTTGCTATGTTATAATACCAAAGATGTTTATAAAAATTCAGTGCTGCCTTCCAAATGACTCCAGAGCTAAGACACCACTATAGTCCATCATTACAAGATAGACTCTAATGGTCCACAATGGGTAGATGCCAATACCAGACTATAACCACATAACGGCTAGCCTACAAGTCTAGGAAACATGCCTGAGACCTGGTGGGATCTCAGTGAGCTGTGAGGGTAGTCTGCTCCTAATAAGAATACCCCACCTTTAAGATTTCAGCCTTACGCAACCATCTTCCAAGACTACTCTCAACTGAAAGACCAGAAGGTTATTCATTGCTAGGTATTGTTACCATGCAAAGAAAATGTCAACTAAAGCTGCCTTCACTCTCTCAGGCCTAGGCTTGGCTCCTCCTCCTTCTGCCCTTCACCCTCCAATGCCTCCAGGCCCTTCATTTTCTTCCCTGAGCTGGCTCACGCTACCACAGTAACTAGTTTTTAAAGTTTCACAAATGCAAAGTCCAACAGGACGCCTGTACGATTCTACAAGGTGTGCCACACAAATACCCCAGGAATGTCTACTGTGAAACTCAGGAGCCCTGGTTTGCAGGTACAGAGCACAGTGGTTAAAGCCCATGAGAGGAAACAGATGGCCCAGAGATCTTGCTTATCACCTGTCCTAATTAGCTTTAGCTGTCTGTGTGACACAGCCTAGAGTCATCTGAAGAGTCTCAATTAAGGATTTCCCGGCTCAGACCCGTCCATAGGCACATCTGTGAGGAACTGTCTTGATTGACGTGGAAGGCCCAGCACTCTGTGAGAGGGTGAGCTGAGCTGCAGAAGGAAGCTAAATGAGCATTCCTCGGGAGAGCAAGCCAGCAACAGCACTCCTCCTTGGTTCCTGCCTCCAGTTCCTGTCCTAACTTCCAATGATAGATTAGGACCCAGAAATGTAAGCCAAATAAGTCCTTTCTTTCAGTGACGGGAAAAGAAACTACAGCATGACCCAAATGTCAATGATGCTTGGAAATGCTACAAGTAACCCGTTAATACCCTGTGAGGGCTAGTCTTGTCAACTTAACTGATCGGACAGTAGAGCATATCTTCTGCAGTATCTGATGGTCTTTCCAGAAAAGATCCTGGGATTCTGACCTAAAGAATGGATTCCCCTTGATGAGTTCATCATGATGATATTACCCCAAGAAGTAGGTTACTAAACACATCCTTGCTGTATCTTTCCCTGCCCCCTTCCTGTGTCCTCTCTTGCTCTCCCCTTCCTGCGCCCATGATGTGAAACACTCTGCTCTGGCAGACACCAGTTGAAGCCATGAGTTAAAAAATCAACCTTGGCGCTGAAGAGATGTCTCAGTGGTTACAAGCACCTACTGCTCATGCAGTGGGCCCAGGTTCAGTTCCCAGCACCCACATTCAGCAACTTACTACCCCTAAACTTCAGCTCCAGTAAGCCACCACCTTCAGCCTCTGTAGGCACCTGCTCTGGCTTGCACACCCCACACAGACCACATAATATAGATAATCAATTAAAAACTCCTTTCCTGCCGGGCATCTGGTTGCAGCAATAAGAAAGTGGCGAATACACACCCTGTATACGTATCAACTGACTGGGACTGAAAAGTGGCTCCAACTCTCACACCGCTGCTCTCACTGTTCCCCATCCCGGGCAAGGCCAGGGCCACAGTGCTGCCAACGTTTCCTGGCCCCAATCATCAAGCCTTATGTCCCCAGATCATGGACACTAAGCATCCTGGGTCTCTATAAGTTCTAACTGGGCTTGTGATCCTCCAAGGTTCTGTGTACAGGAAGTGCAGGGTTCCAGATGGAGTTAGGGCAGTCATGGCCCAGGAGGAGGCATGCTTGGCTGCTAAATCTCAGACAACGCTTATGCACTGCTGAAGCAGCCCACGCCAGGTCCACAGAAAACTGTCGCAATCTATCTGGCCAAGAGCTAAGCCGAGGGCTACCTGCACATCTCAGGAGAGTATTAATGGAACAGACAGAGGGCCCAAAGGCTCCCAGAACCTACACAGAAAGGGAAAGCTGGGTGTGTGCTCTCACAACCTTTCACAAATGACCACACCAAGTGTATTACAAGCAAACCTCTATGTCCAAGAAAATAGCCACACTATTAATTTGCTGATGACATTTATTGATCCTACTGCCTATCTGTAAAGAAAGAGGCGTCTGTTCTGGAGTGCTCCCGGGAGACACTGAGCTTGACTTCTGAGGAGAGGGAACTAGGGCTGCATGTACCTCTCTCCAATAGGGCCACTACACAGCCTTCTCCCATCATCACCGGGCAAAAGACACCAGTTACCTGTTAATTTACTCTTTAACCAAAGCCAAACAAAATGCTTTTCCTTGTCAATTGGGACTAACTACAAGAGTAAGTCAAGATGAAGAAATGAAGTGACGGCTTCCAGAAGATGACGCATCTCCAAGCACACTAAAGTGTTTATGAACTGGGAAACTGATCAATGACTGGCATGTCATAAATACTCCAGGGGAAATTATGGAGAAAAATCAAGACTGGTAAAATCTGATAAACGGTGAAACTCAGTTTTAAGTGCATAAGTGTTTGCTGCGCTGGTCTGTCTATGTTCTACATATATGCTCATAATTTCTCCCCCCCCCCACACACAAACACATACACACACATATAAACATTGAAGACTTTATCACCCTGATGAGCCACAATGTACATGAACTGGTTGTACAATATCAATGAAAAGTTAACCTTTTCCACTTATATCAATGCAGACTTTGTAATCAGATAACCAATTATTAGCTGCTTCTACTTTTCCAATTGCTCAATTAGTTTTGAGTCACCAATGAACATCATGGAAGCCATGACCCTGCACACGGGTGTGTGCCTCTCACAACCTTTCACAAATGACCACACCAAGTGTATTACAAGCAAACCTCTATGTCCAAGAAAATAGCCACACTATTAATTTGTTGATGACATTTATTGATCCTACTGCCTATCTGTAAAGAAAGTGTTCCGCCCTTGCAGGCTGTTACTTGGTCACTGCAGACACATAGTGATTGTATTCCAATGAACATTTTAATAGAAAACCTCAAGAATATCCTCAGCAGGCCATACCAGCAAGGACAAGGCCCGCTTTAGCTGTCCATTACAAGGCTTGGTCTAACCACCTACCTACTGTGGCACCAATCTAAAGAGGGAAGGACAGTCACACATCACATATTTTGGTGTGTTTATTTCAGCACCTCAATTTAAAATTTTGTCTTAAACTGTTACATGTAGTTGTATGTGTAAGTGTGTGCACACATGGAAGCTAGTAGACAACTGTTTGATCAGTTCCCTCCTTCCACTATGTAAGTATTAGTTCAAGTCAGGCTGTTTGGCTTCATGACAATCAGCTTTATCGGCAGAGCTCTGTTTACCTCATTGATATCACTGCATTGATATCAATGGTAGCAGTTGCTTTTTTCAAACCTAGCAAAAGCAACTGAAGCAGGTCAGCTTTTTATCCTCGCTTACGGCAGCAGGAGAAAAGTGGCTGGTTGCACTGTGGACCGTCGGGAAGCAGAGAGATGAATGGTGAGTGCTATGGGGCTCTCTTTCTCCTTGGTGTCTTTGCCAGGTGCCATGCGTGTTCCTTCCTGACCCTGACACGTGTTGACACATATTCCTCTGTTAGCTGCGCATTTTCACTGCCTGCTGCTCTTCTTCCCCACGAAAAACCTGAGTAGACTCAGAAACAGCCCAGAGGTTACACTGTCTTGACATTTCCTCTGACAAATATCTTAGCACTCTTTCCTTTGAGTTCAGCTTCAAGTTTTCAGGATGCAGGCAGAACATAAGCCAGATTCTTTGCCACAATGTATCACAAATGACCTCTCTAACCCAGTTCATACTAGAATCTTTATTCCATTCTCAAACCTCATGATCGTCTCTACATCTGGCATTCTGGTCTCATGCAGCCCCGCCCATTGTCCAATTGAGTGCTGCTTCCGAATTCTAGGGCTCTTCCACCTGCTGTGCGACCCTCTGCATTTCTCCTACAAACTGGCCTCAACAGTCTAGGAAGCACACAGTCAGGCAGCCACAGCAGAGGCCCCTCTGCAGTCCCAAGCTTCTGTATTGGCTACTTTTATCATTGTGACCAAATCCTGAAAAAGCAATGCATGGGAGGAAGGATTTGTTCTGACTGGCAGTCGGAAGGAGTCAACCCCAGAAAAGGTGTGCAGACAAGAGTGGCTCTACCTGTGTTGGCAGTGAACACACTGTATTCAGAAAGAGCCAGAGAAATGGGAGTGGCTACTCACTGGCTTCTCCTGGTTCCTGTTCCCTTTGTTTGCTCTAGGTACCCAGGATCGTGCCTCCCACGTACAGGGAGAGTCTTGCTTCTTCAGTTAAACTTCTAAAACTTTCTCCCAAATACACCCAAACGTGTGTATTCAATTCAAAATCCAGCCAAGCTGAGCAAACCAACCATCATACTGACATTTTGACTCCCCTGTTGTAGCACAGGTCTCTTAAAGTCACCATCAATCCCAGGTCCTACTACTTTTACACGCCCTAATTTGGCTCCTTGAAAATGCTTTCTCACTCCACTATAAATGCAATTACTGCTCCCCTGTAGCATGTGTCTTTAGGAATGCAAATATCTAAGGATTTACCCTTCTTCATAAGGAGGCATACATCCAGCCTTCCACACATACCGCTGTCTCAGACATGACTACCCCCCTTAGATTGTATCTAAATATACCCTATTTTTTGAAAACTAGCTAGAACAACGAAATAAAGATTTTAGTATAGGAATGAATTTCTTCCACCCTATCAGCTGTACAAGTGAGACAGCCCCAGGGCAGGGCAGAACCTGAGCTTGCCATTCCCTTGGGGAAGAAGCGGGCCAGTTTCTCCTAACTCACTGTTCCTCACTCAGACTCTCCGGGAAACAGAACTATGCTTGCCCATGGTGTTGGCTAACAGCCACACTGAAACCCTCCCTCATCGCCAAGGTCTCACATTTAAAAGTGTTTCTAAACCAAGCCGGTAGATTAGCTGGTAAGATTTTTTTTAATGACTCACAAACTTCACACTACAAATCAAAAGAATCTGTAATGCATAGAGGCTTAGCCTAAGGAAGACATGTGCAGGCTGTCACAGAGAACAAGTTTCTGATGATGCAGGCAATGGGACCTTCCTTGGTATTAGACTCATTATAGAAGACCACCTGGTTTCTAACGCAGCCGTGTAAGATCTGAGAATCATAGCTAAATGAGTATCCAAAACCCACCAACACTCAATGCCTTGTAGTAAAGGCCTGCCTCTGGTTCCTGCTCTACAATGTTTTGAATAATCCAATAGCAGTTATGAAAATGGCAATAAAAATAAAGGTGATGTAGCTCTAGAGAGGCTAGGTAACAAAGAGGTTTTCTAGGAGTGATGCAAAGAATTCCCCGGGAAGGAAAAATGGATGGGATCTTCCAGGTAAACTGGAAAAATGAAGTGGGGAGTGGGGGGCTAGGGGAGGATGGGAGGATGGGAACATGAGGAATCAGGTTGGTCTCGAAAAACAAAAGAAAAAAAGATGATGACTTTAATTTTATGTTTAATCTCCTTGGAGTTAGACCTGCTCTTCAGTTCTTTTCTAGACAGCAGGCCACACTGGGTACTGTAGGTACAGACAACAGACAGTTGCCCGGAACTTACCTAGGAATGCAGGCTAGATAGGAAATGAGTCTCCTGAGATCCTCCTGCCGTATTCTGTCATGATTGCTGCGGGCTGGAAATGTTAAGACAGGACCTCCACGCTTATCTCTCCCACCTACAAAATAAACATTGGGAACACACTCAGGTGAGGCAAGATCAGACAGAAGTTCCTGCACGCCCTTGCAAGTCCAGCAGCTTCACCCATCCGTCCGGTCAGATAGTAGCTAAACCTCCCACAGCGTCAGACAGGACTTCACAAATCCTAGCGGTGGTGCCATCTTTGTCCACCTCGCGCTCTCTCCTGGATTCTAAGGGGCAACTGGAAGATGTCACAGATGACCTTGTCTTTTTATTCTAATACACAGGAAGAAACACTTGGTGTGAGTTTGGAGAGATGGGTACTAGGGCACTCTCATACAAATGCTGTATTTCTCTAAACAACCTTCTCTCTCTTGCTCCTCTCTCTCTAGCCCCCTTGCACCTTCCCCCTCCCTTTCCTTCCATCTCTCGCATTCTAAATTCTTTTTTCTACCAAGGAAAATCTTACTCTCTTGGCCCTAAAGAGAAAACAAGAATGTTGTTCTAACATCACACCGATGACTGGTTTTATACAAACTGGTATCTGAGGCATCTCATGGCAGTGGCCAGGATGTTTTCATCAAACCTTTCCCCTCGGGAACCAGGAACCTACACAGAAAAGTGGGCAGGAGTTGTAAGAGCCAGAGGTGGTGGGTGACGCCAAGAAAATGGCATCTTTCATACCAGTCTGAGGCACACATGAACTGAGAGAGCCTGCAGTGGCACACGGAAGACCGGCACAGGTTCAAGCCAGACAGGGTTCCAGCACAAGGGGAAGAAGCTGTTTGTAACTGACACCCTTTGGCAACTGAAAATTAGATTTTTTTTCAATGGAGTCTCTCTCTCTCTGGGTATACCAACCACATCCCAGGGTAGACCTCATGCTCAGGGATACCTGGCCAACAAAAACTGAATACCATTGTATTTTTGTGGACTTTCTGTTCCATTCTACATTGTCTGGGTTTGCGGGGGTGGGAGGGGGTGGTCTTATTGATCTGTGTGGGAATTCATTCAGCCAATTCGCTTCCTGTCTGAGGTCACGACCTCATCTAAGGAAGGAGGGAGGGTGGTCATGCTCTCTAGGGTTGTAAAGCCCCCATCAGGTGGCGTGAAGCAGCATGTGGCTGGTCCAGGTTCCGTGGGTCTATTCTCCCCACACCCTTTAATATATTGATACATATATATATGTATATATATATATATATATATATACATATATATATACACACACCTTCGTGGTTCTCACAACATTGGTCTTTGCTTATTCATTTTGATTTTTGTTTTTATGGGTGTTTTATTGGAAATCTTGTTTTGTTTTGAAAGAGGGGAAGAGGAAAAACGAAGTTGGCGGGGAGGGAGGTAGAGAGGATCTGGGAGAAATTGAGGGTAGGAGAAAAACATAACCAAAATACATTGTATGAAAAACATTGAATAAAAAAAGAACATACAAACAATCACAGGTGAGTAGGAGAACTGTGAAGTAAAACCCGATTAGCTCAAGGGTCATAGAAAAATTACGTCAAGAACAAGAGGACAACCAGAGCATTTGACCGTGACAGAGGAAGGAGGTTTCTCCTGGAGTCAGCTTAACCTGGCTGGACACTGAGGTAAAACCATAACCTTTACTTTCTTATTTCCAGCAAGGGCAGAATAGCACAGAAAGAAAACTCAGCATTCCCAAGTGCATCCTTCATTGAGTTCTACAACCCTGATGATTTCTCTTCAGATCTCAAACTTCAAGCCACTGAGAGAAACTCTTACTATTTATTGTCTGGGCATCAAAAACAAAAATAAAAATCAGAGGTGACATTAACGTGGCTTTCACTATGTCCTATAATGACTGTGCGTTCATTCTAATCAGTGAGACTTGACGGAGACTGAACACTTAAACTGATCCATATGCACTGTTCAGTCACCCAAGTTATTTATAACAAACTCAATGGGAGCAACACTGAACCACAGACAGCATAAGTCATGGGACCACAGTGTGGCTCCACGGGCCTCACATGCTCTTTCTGATGTTATCTTCACAATGAGCCTGGCAAGTTTTCTGTTTCAGCCTGAGGTGGCAGAACTTCCCAGAGCTAAAATCAAGACAAAAGGACTGCAGGGCACTGCCACAAACAAGGACAGTCCTTCACACGCGTGCTTAAGCTGTAGTAATAAGACACAAGAGGCAGAAGGTGACACAGCACTGACTTCCTGGGTCATACAGAAGCAGCATTTATGAATGAAGGGGGACAGGCCATTGATTAGTAGCAACTCATCTTTGAAAATTGTTCAGCATTTTTGTATTACAGTTCCAGAAACATCTCTTATCCCTAAGATAAATGATGCACGTTAATAAGAACTCAGAGAAATTGGGGTTCAACCAGAAGACCCGAAAAACAAAGCAGCCAGTCACTAGCTCTTACCTCTACTTCAGCCTGAGATTCTTGGAGGCTGTGTCTGAGAGCTGTCTCCTCCCATTTTATAATCCTCTCTAGAGCTGGGATTAAAGGCATGTACCACCCGGTTTCTATGGCAACTAGTGTAGCTACTGGGATTAAAGGTGTGTGTCACCACTGCCTGGATGACCAGTGGGGCTGTTTTACTCTTTGATCTTCAGGCAAGCTTTATTTACTAAAATACAAATGAAATGCCACTACAAGGACATATAACAGTTTAATGTTTTTCATTTTCTAATGCCTTTAAAAGTCTTTTCAAGAGAGAGTGGGGAGGGGGCGGAGAGGAGGAGGGAGTTAGTCTCTAAAATCAAAAGAATTATTACTCAAAATTAACTTACATAACATCTGTTATTGATATGGTGAGGTTTGTAAATTATCTTTCATAGATATATACTAAATACTTATATATAAATAAGACATCTGTAATAGATCAAAAAATTATGCAGAGTAAGGGTGAGGAGAAGAATAAAGATGGAAAGAGATTCTGAAGACATAGCCCTGGGAAGCCAGTTACCATCCTCTTCTGGATGCTTAGATGTCATGAGGAAAGGTTTTTTGTTGTTTTTGACACAGTTTCTCTTTCCAGCCCTAACTGTCCTGAAGCTAGCTCTGTAGACCAGGCTGGCCTCAAACTCACAGAGATCTGTCTGACTCTGCCTCCCAAGTGCTGGGATTAAAGGCGTGTGCCACCATCCTCTGACATGATGAAAAAGTTTAAGATGCTCTTAGAGCTGGAGATGTGGCTCAGAGGTAGAGCATTTTGTGAAGTATCCTGGGTACAGTCCCTAAAACTGCAAGACAGTAATAACAAAGCTAGAAGTGCTTCCTGATAACAGCAGTTGTCTAGGGCCAAACCCTAGGAGCTACATGCAGCAGCTGACCCTGCATGTATCTTATTCTCTCTCTCTCTCTCATCAGACATGTCTGTGCTGCAACCTCAGCCAGATTCCCAAAACCTCAGTACCTACTGAGGCATGTATATATATAAATTATTCTCTTCCTGCATACTGTCATAAAGTATAATTTATAAATTTAGCAAAATAAGAAAATACCAGTAACTAATAAAACAGAATCTTTAAAAGTTTTATGAGTATGCCCCCCCTCTCTCAAAAGAGTCAAACATATTACTGCCACAGACATAGATGTCCACAGAAAAGAGACAAAGCAATGGTCCAATTGACAACTCGTTATTGACTTAAGTGTCGGTGTCTGAGCACTCAGAGGGCCAGAGACTCAGTAGTTTACAGAGATCAGAAATGTATTTTCTTATGCTTCTGTATGCTGGGCAGTCCAAGGCCAAGGTGCTGTTGGACTGAGTTCTCTGGTGAGGGGTGCATCCTCCATATGGAAGAAACTCTAAGCCACCTTCACCAGGACCTTCATCTCATTCACTGGGAGGAGACCTCATGGCCCTAATTAAGTCTGAAAACTATCACCCTGCCAACACGTGGCCTTTGGAGGGTGTGTCTCTATCCCCCAATCCCCTGAGTTTAAACATCATGGAGATGTACCATTTAATTTACTTACCCATCACATGTAGAGAAGTCACATGCTGCTGTCTAAGAGCAATGTGTATTGAGAAGGTCAAGTTCAAGTTCAAGACATTCTAACTGGCTTTTAGAAATGTCAACCAACAAGCGTGTCTCAGTATCTCAGAATCACTCATGAAAACTTGGCCCACCTTTATTAATGTCTAGCTTTAACTTGAGTTAACTAATAAAGGCTGCTCTATTCCCAGCTCAGGCTATCCTCACACTTGCAATCTCTCTGTGCGCGGCCATGCATCCACCTCTTGGCACTTCCAGGAAGAGCAGATTGCTCCAACAGAGGTCTCGGTGCCCAGGGGCATTTGGGCAGGGGCTTTCGTCTCAGACCTACACTCAGTTCAAGAGGAATGGCCCAGTGCAACTTCCTCACGGTATCTCTTAAAATCAGAAGTACAATCTTTCAGTTACTCCAACTTAAGTACACACTATTACAGTATCAGGTTTGGGCCTAGACAAGTCACTATAATTAAGAACACTTCTCTTTTTGTTATTACTGTTTTTGTAATTCTAGGGATCAGCCCCGTCCTGCCTACTGGATTACAAGATCCATCACATAACACCGATTAATGGGGCACTTTTGCAAAGGTACCACAAAAATCCCTCATATGTTATAAACTGAAGTCACAGAACTAAGTAGATGCGATTTCTTGGGCAGAGGAAAGGGAGAATGGGAAAAAAGAGAAAAGGAGTTCTTTGAGGAATAATAAAAATGCTCTAGAAGGAGACACTAGCAATGACCACACAGCCTGCAGACCACGGTGATGGCTGCACAACTCATGGCTACACTAAGATCTACTTTCAAAAGAAACTGTAATAGTATGCAAAATTATACCACAGTTTAAAAAAAAGATAAATGAAGTTAGAAGTAAAAATTATTTTTGAGAATCCATTTGTTCTTCGGAACATGTCCTAAAAATACTATATACGTAATCAATTTATTTTTACAATTTCTCCCTTTTCCTCTCATACACAAGATAACAATAGCCTAAAACTGTCACGTGAGCTCATGTGACCCAGCTAATTCGGTCAGAAGCTGGGAGACACTGGGAGTGTGGTAACACCTCTTAACTATGCTTTGCTTGCATGTCTGGGTGAAGCTCTGCTGGTCTTAGTAATTTAAAATGTTCTATCCTCATCTGGTCACTGCAAACCATCTCTCTCCACCACAGCTCTAACCCTGCAGAGTCAAACTTTCACTAAAGACTTATGAGAAACCGGTGAATTTATTTTTTTATTAATTAAAAGGCAAAAAGGTTTAGGTTTGGCCATAAATAAAAATGCAATAGTAATAAACTCTGAATTCACTGCCTAATTCACTGCCTAATAAAGGAATGAAAGCAAGTAAAATCCAGCAGTCACCTCCATCCACCTGTCTGTACGCGCCCACCTCCTGCACTTCCAGGAATAGTGGAGTAGTGGGCCTGGAGTCTTGGTGCCCAGGCACAGATGGGCAGTAGGCTTTCTCCTCAGACCCAGGCTTGCGTTCCAGACAGATGGACCTGCGGAACTTTCTCATGATCCCTCTTGGATTCAGAAGTATAATCTTTCAGTTATTCCAACTGAAAGTACAAAATCAGTAGTTTAAAAACTGGTACCCACCATTATACAAAGTATTGGGAATAACTTGTCTTGAAAAGATTAATAAACACTACTTTCAAAACTCAGTGGTTTTAATCCATGAGAGTTAGTCGCCTATCTATCATCTACCTACCTATCATCTATCCATTGCAATCCATAAGTTAGTCCGTCAGTCCATCCATCCATCCATGTATCCATCCAAGTATTTCCAACAAACTCAAATCCTCCTTTTTCTGTGTACTATTGCACTCTTTACTAACAATGCAAATTCATTATATATTAGATTAACTTCTCCAAAATTAACAGACCAAGCAAACACACGATGAGCAAAAAACGCTATGGAAGCCTCATCTTAAATACATACAGAACCACACGCCCTTAGGACACCCAGAACAAAGTGGTTCCAGTGCTGTGAATTAATCCGAGAGCCCAGCAAAGGTGACATCAGACTGGCACAGCATGTTTCAGACAGTGGAAAGGTACTGAGGAGGGCACAGCATCCAGAAGCACAGGGAGCCTCACTCACAGTCACTGTTACAACCCTATAAACCTGCTGCACACAGATCCCAGTGAGAAAGCACAAAGGCCAGAAGCATGGCCATCCTTGTGCAGAGGAGACAGGACATGGGCAAGGGGTCTGGGCTGTCAAATTCCACACTGCACAGGAAGGCGATTGCCTTCTTACAGGGAGCCATCAGCTGGGAGAAATTGCCAGGACTTTACAGCCAGCTGAAGATGTGGCTTCTAACAATGCCAGGAACAGGTATCCCTGAAGGAGAAGAGCTGGGGACAGGAGCCTTTCCTCCCAGATGAGGGAATGAAAACCCATACGGGACAAGACACAGAGGCTAAAAGTTCCTGAGTGTGTCTACACGGTCACACTCCCAACTGCTGACACTAAGGCGTTTAACTCCAACAAACAGCTGTTCCACTTAGCCGCTCAGGCAAAGCAGCCAAGTGTTTGCAGAGTGACAAGCAGGACAGAGTTTGATCAGCAGTGTTCGCTGGCTTACGGATGTATACACTGCGTCAGAAATGCCTGGGGCGTTAATTCCCTAAAATACAAGTTTTACAAGTCCATGAAATGCCAATGCTTTTTTATGCTGTGTCAAGTGAGCTGCTTCAGTCAACTCTAAGCAGTCAAAGCAGGCTAGAAAGTCAGTTTTACCTGAGAGATAGGCGACTTTTTCCTTCAGAATTGGCAAAACATCCATAGCTTTCATTTCGTCATTTTTCCGAAACCCTGAAAGACACAGAGAGAAAAGTCAGCAGGCAGCCTGACCGACACTGTACTCAGTGCCAGCAACTTGACATTCAGCCTTACCAGTAAACCAATTAAAGAACATGACCGTGTGTGAACACAGGAGACTTTGACCCCAGCATTTTCTCCTATTTTCATGTCTTTATGCCTGACTAGCGACGGTATCCCAAAAGACCCTCAGCTGCGCTAGCAGTAACAATTTGTTCCCAGATGACACAAAATGCAGTCAGTCCCAATCACTGGCCAAATCTTCATTCTAACCTTGTAAAATTTAGGTAACTGCCAAAGAAAACTGTCGCATTAGCAGTTTCTTGTAAAGTCTTCTGGTAGTAGCATAGTAAAGCCTCTAGGGGGAGCGCGAAGCTACCTTCTCTTGGTCTTCCAAGCCAGGTTAGTAATCCTTGCTTGGCAGACAGAGGGAGTAACCCACACTGGCAAAGGCTCCCTCCTAGCTTTCTCCTTCTGCGCTTGTGGGTTGTGGCCTGCGAAGGAACTCCAATCTGATGTGCCAAAAGGTCATTCACTAAAAACTAACTCTTCCCTACTCCCGAAAAATCGTAGAAAACCATGCACCATTTTTATGAAAAATCAGAATGCAGCCCGCAACATCTAAGTAGAATGAACTGCGATCCGAACACACCCAGCCTGCTCACCTAATAATGCGGTATAAATAGTTCTCTTATTCACAGTCAGGCCTTAGGATACTGTCTTAGACTCTGTCCAAGGCTGGATGCCCATTACAACTAATACTGCAACTGCCATCACTAGCAGATACTTCGGGGGAAAAGAGTTTCCCATTCCCATTGTTCTGGCTTTGCCAAACAGTACAAGAAAAGGATCCAAATTGTTATCTTGGTCACACATCTGGTGAAAGGTGCAGTCTAAGACGCAGAAAGTATTAAATGAATGGGTTTCTGTTCCAGTGTCGTCACACTGACCCAGCCCTGACACATCTATTTACACAGGGGCTCTCACCAGGCGCGCTGTCACACACCCTTAATCCAGGAAGATCCCTAGGTCAAGGCCATCCTGGGCTCCCCGTCAATTCTCTCTCAAGGCACTGCAGTGTGTACTTAGAAAAAGGGAATGGTGTGGAGTTCGCCTTTCTTTACTCTGCCTGTTAGTGAGGACAGAGCCCAGTGTAAGCCTGCGGAGCTGTTACAGCAAGAACTAGGTTATACTCTGGGCTGCACTGCAATAGTTGAAAGAGGGTGAAAAAAATCGAGGGGAAAGAGGACTCTAAGTATTAACTTCAGTGGCCCAGACTTCTAGCTTTTTCCCGAGCCTTGCACATGAAGGGCAAGTTCTGAGTGGTTCTGAGAAATCCAGCATTTGAGACAGGCAGTGATGGTGGTACATGTCTTCAATGCCAGCACTGAGGAGGCAGAGGCAGGCGGCAAAGACCAAGGCTCTGAGAGAGAACTTTCTGGCATGACCCTCAGGTATTGATAAACTTGTCCCAGAGCTCAGGTCTCCAGGTCACCAGGCCACTTTGCTCTCCAAGTCATCAGACAGAGAAACAGTGCTCATTTCTAGAGGGCGAAACACCCGAGCCAGAGTTCTCCAATTTCAACCTGGGTTCCTTTAAAACCCTTGAGTGAATTCAATCTAGTGTCAACTCTGGCTGCCACTGACTCACTACGAAGACTTGATTCCATTGGTGGGTGAAGACGGCAGTGTGGCAAGAACGAAAAGTGTCAGTCTGGTGACAATCCCCCAAGAGAAAGTCCACACAGACGCTAAACAAGGTTATGCGATGTTTTATAGCCAGGAGGGGCCCCGTGAGAATGAGAAGCACATCTACAGATCAAATCTAAAGGCGTCTGAGAAAGAGAAATCCCTCTCTACTACTCAGGGAAGAGGATGCCCACCTCCCACCGTTCTCACAAGCCAATGCACACCCAGATCCGTCCATGTGACAAAACCCTCACAGAAGCCAGCGCGACCACCTGCTGTCCTCGGCTCTACATCTAGAACCTAGAATCTGAGCTTCACCTGTCAACCATGAAATCCCCAACAGAAGATTGCCCTCCACCCAATGCTGAGGATTCATCAGGAAAGGGCTGTGTGACTTGGGCCATAATTCCAAAGCTTTCCTGATGGCGACTGATGACCTTCTGAACGACATCTGCTTATTGACGGCCATGACGGAGTGGACAGCACAGACTAGAGCTGCTGTATTTCAGGCCCCACGCAGGGAGAAAACTGATTCTAGCTCGGTATGCAGAAAGCAAGCTTCCGAGAAAACCTCAACTTCTCATCTTCAGTTTCTGGGAGCCACAGTTGTTGAGTCTTATCAGCCCCCCAATTTCCCCATCCAATTAAACAGAACTCTTCTTGAGAGGGAAAACAAGCAGGTCAGACAAACTGTAAAGTGTTACATTTTCACTGGTATGTATCCACATGTCCAGACACTGACTTACTGATCTTATTGTGGTATCTGGTTAGTTATTCCACAGTAAAGGGATACAGGGAAGAAACATAAAGGTAACCACACAAAGAAACCAAGACTGATATGATGGGGGTCACCGAGCATTATCCAAAATTTCATGTCCAGGTTTTAAAACCCCACCCACTAAGTATAAGACTCACGAAGCATGGATAAGTTCTCAAACTTTGTCAACTAGATCATGTAACTCAATAAAAAGCAGAAAAGGAAAAAAAAAAAAAACGCCACAGAAGCTCCTCCAATCAGAAAGGCAGGTTCCTGTCCATGCCCTGGAGAGCTGTTTATGAGAACAGTGTGCAGCTGTTTAAAAACAAGTTTTCTTCAAAAATTAATGGACGGCTTCTTTGTCGCCTCACAGGTTCTAGCCCACACCATGGAAAGGCCCAATTCCTAAAACCCTTTGCCTCATGAGTTAGAAGGGTTTCGCTGCTGGGCTCCATGACCTTCACCTGGAAGCACGACATCTTCCTGGGGTCACAGGGAGGTTAGCAGCAGCAAACACCGTTTGAAGATGTCCTTCTGAAATCTCACACCACATCTCTGTGACAGAGGCCAGGAGGAATCAACGTTTTACTCCTCTGACCAAGAGGATCTGCTGGTGGACAAGAGGACCACACGGAGCAATCCGGGAAACTGAGAAGACGGTGGAGAGAAAGGTGGACAGGAGGAAGGGAAGGTCAGTGGTCAAATCAGGGCATTCGTGTCCATTTTGAAGTTACATAAAACCTACAATAAAGAGCACAGGACGACAGAGGAGCCAGTGTAGAATTTAATGACACGCTTGTCTAGGGACAGTAATGCTTTCCAGATGAGGGTTCAACGACAAGCAACAAGTGTTTGAATCAAGCCTACAACGCGGATGCTCAGAATGATCATGATAGTGCCTGCAATCAGGACTTGATGATCAACAGGGATTATTGTGTAAGCAGCGCTTGAAGAACTCTCACTTCAAATTCATTCTCTCCCCGCCCTCCTCTAAATGTGACTATTTAAATATTTTAATATATTTAAGACAGCTCCACCTGAAGTTAAGTACTACAGTATCTGTCCAAGTGGATTCTGTTACGTATTTACAATGCTGTCTGGCCAGGAGCATGTCAACCTGGGATAAAGGCTAAGTCTGTGCTTCCGAGCCTCTCCTGTTTCTTCAAGGGACAAATATACCATCTGGCAAATGGGTGTTCTCTGTCTTCCTGTCAACTTGCTTTGGACAGAATGAGGTGCAAAGTGTTCAAAACCTCTGGGTGCTGGACAGAAAGGAACAAACTAGTGAACAGACAATCTCCCTCCTGGCTCTCTCCCAATGTCCCACACGACTTTGTATTTTCAGTTCCTAAGAGATCAGCTCTGTGTATTTAGCCTTCAATCATACCATGATTGCAATTGTAAGAGGGAAAATTACCCTCTTCACCCTGGGAGGGAAAATTCCACCATTAACATCTAGCAATGGGAAATCTTCTAGATGCAGCGGTGGGCTGGAACATCAACAACCTCACAGCCCAGTGGTCAGATCAGCTGCCCACTTCGAGTCCTCTGACCCTGTGGTGAGTGTGGCACTCAGACAGACCTTAGCGAGTCACTGAGAGCGCTTGCTCGTTCGGTCACTATACTGTGGCCTTCGGTTTTCAACACCAACCAACAAAGACAGAACAACAGTCATCCATCTTGTTCACCCTCAGGAGCGCGAGCACCAGGGATGTATCTCCAGGATACGGGAGAGCTCCTGAGGCTCGTTATCCCAGGAGCACTTTCCGTGTAGGTCTGGGCACAGATCTATGCTAAAACTAAGCCAATGAGTTAAAGAATAAGTCAGCTTTTAAACTAAAACAGGGTCTCTTAGTAATCTGTTCAGGACCCCTAGCAGATTTTAGTCATTTTAAATTTTACATAATCATTCACCTACATAAATGATGTTTTTCTTTTAGTAAAACGTGATATTTAAAGCCCGAATTACTCCTCCACATACGGAGCTTCTGATGGAGTTGCATCCGTGTCTCATTCTGAATTGTCTGCCATGGCGTCCACAGATTGCGTCCCAGCCACCTCACAGGTCTCGCTAGCCTGTAAGCTGCCCCATGTCACACACATCAAACTGGAAAGCTGCCTGTCGGAAAGACTGAAGCAAATCTGAGGGAAGCACAGGTTGTTCCACAAACAAGACTAACAAGCAAGGCAGTACTCTAAAGCAACCACAGCAAAAATGTTAAATGGTAAGGCTGGTGGCTTCTCACTTACTGACGAGCCTCGGTGGTAATTAGCGAATTTTACTCATTAGTTAATTGGCAGACACTCTGCTAGTGTACAGAGCTCCTGCACACAAAGGGCAGGGTGATACATCTCCACATCTGCGAGGTGACCCCGCCCTCGTTCCACTTGCAGAAAAGGGTGACGTCACCCTCTCTGAGCAAGCCACTTCACTGCAGAGCCTGCAGGATCCGGCTCTAGTGCAGGAAGGCAGTGTTCGCACTGTGGGGTTTAACTGTGCAAACCTCTAGATGAGTGTCTTGCAGGAAGTAAGCATTTTAGCAAGCCTGAATCTTCTGCGAACGTACTTAATTATGAAACAATGTTAGGAACCAAAGGTTAAACTTTTACTAACATAAAAATGCAAATGCAATCAATTGACGCTTGTGTAATTTTTACAAAAATATGACCACAACCCACACTTACAAATTGCATATAAAAATGAAGTACACATAACAGGAATGTCGGCATGTTCACATTCTACTACATTAAAATCACATGGCAATATGGGTTCCAATTTGACTATGTATCAACTATGACTGCTTTAAATAACCACCTGATTGGCCAATTCATCCTTTCTTAGCCCGTAAGATCACACAGTTAAGGGCTAAAGAAAAATGTACACTTTACTGATTCAAGGAAATGTCAACTTATAATAGCTCTCTCTGGCTTTTAATTTCTTACCCACAAAATATACAGGACAAGCTGAACTACAAAAAGACCAAGGGCTTGTTCGGGTATTACAAATGCCCTGAAATAAAAGAAGCAATCTGTAGACTTTGCTGATGCCTTAACCAAGCATTAATGGTACGCTGGAAGTTAATTTATAAATATGTACTAGGCCAGTAGTCCAGAAGTCATTATAAAAGAGGTTCTAACCTCTCCCAGTTTCATAAGTTAAAAAGAACTGCCTGTCCATGAGCCCCCTTCATCTCCTGACCCCCACACTAGCATAGGGGCATACAGAGAAAACATATTCCTCTGGCTATCTAATGCAAAATAAAGAGCATGGACAGCTACCCCTCTCTGCCACACACTGTATGTATGTGTGTGCGTATGTGTGTCTGGGCTATACAGCCTGACAGCAGATGCCACCCCAGAACCCTACTCCCATTATCCCTGCTCCCAGTGTACGTTCCACCCACCAGAACCCTGTGGCTGCATTCATAACCCACTACATTTCCATAGCACGCAAGCCTTTGTCACAATGTGGAGATGATCCAATACCAGTCAGTACTCCCTTCCAGACAGAGGGGTACAAGGCACTATAACCCACTGCTGGGGAATACAGCAAAGGATGGAGGGGAAAAAACTAAAATAATTAATAATAATAACAACAACAGAAGAAGAAGAAGAAGAAGAAGAAGAAGAAGAAGAAGAAGAAGAAGAAGAAGAAGAAGAAGAAGAAGAAGAAGAAAGCGAGAGAGAAAGAAAAAACCAGCAAACAGACAAACCCAGTGGGACACTGAGCCTAAGTAAACAACACCTTTTGCAGTTGGCAATTTCAGTGCCAGTCTACTAATGGGGTCCTAAACAAAGTTCACCAAGTCACAGAACTAACATTCTGAAGTCACCAACCAGCACACAATGGCCAGGCAGTTAACTCTGTGTCTGATTATTTAATGGCTAGTATGTAACATTATGTTTACAAGTCCTTAATATTTAAAGTTGGGAAAGGGTTTTACTTGGAGACTTTCACAATAAACTTAAAAAGTTATTTTCTGCCCTAATCACTCTCCCCCCAACTCTCTGAAGGGAAGGGCAGGCCAAGCTAAGGAAGAAGAATTCAGAGGCTGCTCACTTCAGCATTTCCATGCAAAGAGGGTGCAGGGCTCTGGGGAAAGAGGAGCATGCAGGCATCAGGGGCCTGCTTCTCTGCAGTCGGTCTTTTCACCCTAGGAAATGCTTCAGTCATGATTCTGTGACCAGCCCAGGCATGAGGGAATGAGCAAGCCACATCAACTCCACACAACTCAAAACAGAACTTCTTTGTTTTACATGTCAGCACATACGTGTCCCAAGTCCCTGGGCTCCAGAAGGCACAAAAAGGGCAGCTCACAACATCCACAGGTTTCCACCATATGCTTTCGGCTACGAGAATGAACACAGAGTCTGTGGGTGCTGGGTGCCACAAGGCAACAACAACCCAGAGCACTGGCTCGGCTTCAGTCATGGTCTCCAGCCTGTTGGTGAGCAGAGCCAAGGCCTTCAGGACACTCAGATTTCCACAAAACCAAGGACTTGATCCCCAGTGATGAGCCCGGATTTGGATTTAAACTCAGATTACTGCAGTTCATCTTCCCACCAGTGTCCCCAGTCCCCACCTTAGTGCTTGCCCACTCTAAAGCAGCAAGACGCTGTGTGTGTGTTGACATAGGGTCTCTCTATGTAGCCCTGGCTGTCCTGGAACTCAGATCTATATTCCTCTGTGATCTCAGAGGGCTGGGATTAAAGTTATGTGTGACATAGGATATGTCAACAGGCAGATGTCTAACTGCACTGATATTAGAATTCCCAATTTGGACTCTGAGACTTGGGTTAAGAACAGGGACTTCCTCCCAAGCTCCAGGGGCCTGCTGGTGAGTGCCTATCAAACCCTCTGCCTTTAAGACACTGGGCACAAGAATTTCCCATCTCTGAGGACATGTAATCAAGGCTAAGAGTCTTAATAAGTAATCAATTAATTTGACTGGCCATTAGTTTCATCTAAATAGCACTTAGATCATTATCCTGTTCATATATAAACTAGTTTCCAAATGTTCGGCAAAATTAGAATCGTAGGTATGATACCACTACACAATACACAAGTCACTGACCCTTAAAAAATGTATCAAAATAAGGTAAATACTGTAAGTAACCCAATGTGGAGCCAGAAAAACCAAACCACAGATTCACTGTTTCCCCTGAGCACTGTATCAACCCAACCACAGACACCGTTTCCACTGAGCACTGTATCAGCCCCAACCACAGACACCGTTTCCCCTGAGCACTGTATTAGCCCCAACCACAGACACCGTTTCCACTGAGCACTGTATCAGCCCCAACCACAGACACCGTTTCCACTGAGCACTGTAACAAACCCAAATACTATGTATGAAGTACTGGCATGAAAATAAACCCAGACAAGGACAGAAAACCCTGAACATGGAGGCCCAAGATGAAACTTTAAGTGGCCAGAAACTGACACCGTTGCTTCCATGCTCCCATCAACTACGCCATGCCAATCTTGTTTCTGTTTTCTTTAGTGTGGGCTGCAGTTCATCTGTGCGGTGAGGAAGCAAGGAGAACAGAGGCGGGTCACCCGGAGAATGTGGGAGCACGCAGGAAATCCAGTGAGGGCAATTCTACAACCCTTAAAAGAGACAACTCAAGACAAACTCGTGCCTGTCACTTGTCTGATTTTAGGCAGAATTCTAAACGTGTAGTAAAGTCTGAAGTTTTCTTCTAGGTCTTTCCATATGGTGGGAGATGTGACTGCTAAAGAAATATTAGTCCTGAAGCAATTCTGGCTTCCTGTCCAAGCAACAGGACCAGCCTAACTTTGCTCATGGGTAATGAACCTGTCCAGCTGCCTCAAGATTATAGCTTTATACCAATGTGGGCGGCATGCAGCCTTGAAAGTTAAAGTCATTAATTTACTCACATTCACTCAGGCCTGGTGCCCTGCCCTACCCCATTTCAAAGCAGGGAAATTACATCAGCTAGGCCCGGGTGACTTACTTTCCTGCTGCATGCTGGGAGAGGGCTAAGATGCTACAAAGAAGGTTGAGAAAAGCAATGCCTCTGCTGACACTAACACACAGGAGTATGCCATTCCCATCCTCAATCCGCCATCCTCAATCCACCATCGTCTAAAGCTCCTACCATTTCAAATCCTTTCTGCATAGGCAGAAAAGCAAGGGCTTTTATTAGTCAGAATAAAAGATGGTTGTTTCGCAAAAAAAAAAATCTAATAACATTCATGGGGAAATAACTATATGCTCGTGACATCTACGTGCACACCTGCCAGGTGTTCAAGTGTGTGAGTGTGCGTGTGTGTGTGTGTGCGTCTGTGTGCACATGCATATGGAGGTCAGAGGCTGATGTGAGCTACCTTCCCTGACTGCTCTCCACCTGATATGTTGAGGCAGGGTCTCACACTTGAACCCAGTGCTCTCCTGGTTAGTCTAGTCCTCAGCTTGCTCCAGGGATCCCATCCACATCTCAAGGTTCACACGTGGGTACCAGGCATCTTAATGCTCTTCCTCAAGCTGAGGGGCAGGAGTTTACCCACCCATCTATCTCCCTAAACTAGCAAATAAGAATGGACCAAGTGCGGAATGACTGGCCTCCCTCTTGGGATCATTATACATATTCCCAGGTCTAGAGGAAGAAGCAAGCTGGGTACAGCGGTGAGCAGTACCTGAGAAGGGGGAGGAGAGGAGGGATGCTACTCTAAGAACCCTCTGCTTGAGGACTCAGTCAAACCTAGGGGCATGGTCCTCTTGCCCACAGTTATGTCTCCGTCCTTGATTCTCTCTGGAAAGTGGGAACTTGGTAAATCAAAGCCAGAAAAGGCTCTGCACATTTAGCTATGGTTTCCTGCTACCTTACTGACACAGCAGGGCTGTTGACTCTGGGCAGCTGGAGGAACTGTTTTGACCATCTTGACATGACAGGGTATGGCAGAGTTACCACAGAAAGAACTCCAATGGTGTAATATTTACTTACTATTCTACCTGGACACTGGGGAAGGGCAGTGGCCTCAGGGGTATGTTTAATAATGGGGCCACACAGCCTCCTTTTCTCTCATGTTACAAGTCTTTCAATAGACTCTGTGTATGTGTGCATGTCAGCATGAAAGAGATAAGAGGAAGAAGAGAGAGGAGAGGGAGAGAGAAAGAGAGGGAGAGAGAGAAAGACAGAGGGGGGAGAGAGAGGAAGGGGGAAGGGGGAGAGAGAGGAAGGGGGGAAGAGAGAGAGGAAGGGGGAAGGGGGAGAGAGAGTTTCCGACTGTTGCAGCTGCGCAGAGCAGCATGTTGTGTGGTGGTGATCCTATTTTCCTTGCATTTTCCTAAATACTGGCACTCACAGGAGAACAAGTCACACCAGTATTTTATCTATCCTTACCTACAGGGAATCCTTTTGCAAACTAAACCTGGTATGAATGGCGGAAGTGGTAATGCCAAAGGGGCATTTAAGTAGGTGTGGCATGGCCACCCACTTACTCTCTAGTCTATGGCCTTGTATAGTGCCAGACACTGAGACCACAGCAGTTCCCTGCTCCAGGCCCTGCATCTAGATGTTACAAGCCATTGCCTTAGGAGGACAAGGAGTTGGGGGTGTGTGAAGAAGGGTGCAGGACAGTGGTGGGGCAGGGGTGAGTGAGCACTCCAAGCTTCAAGTGTATCACCTCAAACACCACCTCACACAGGTCACAAGTGTCAATGTCTAGCTCCAAGCCAGAGCTCAGGAATGAAGCTGCCAAGGTCAGCTGCCTGCTTCCCTGTGAGTGACACTGGCAGGGGCTAGATTTCCCATGCCTTCCCTTGCTTCTCTATGAAATTGGGAGCCTCAGATAGCTTCACTTCCCACAACACTGGGTCTTAAAAAAAAAAGTTGGTGCCTAGGATGAAAGGAAGATCAAAGACATCTGGAAAGGAACTTCTCACACCACGATCTGGTTGAGGCGTCTCAACACCAAGAGTCAAGAATTCTAACACAGTTAACAAATCTGCTATACAATTTGCCAATATAAAGATAGTATCACTTTTGCACAGAGACAGGTTACACAAGACTGGTAAAACAGAATGAGCATGGCTGAACTGTGTTTGACCTTAAGTTTGGCCTTAACTCCTTTCCCAGCTGTAAACCTGCAATTTTCTGGGAATCTCACAAACAAGAATATAAACTTCATTTGCAGAGGGGGGGTGGAGAGTCCTAACTCATTGTTTAAGCCCTGGGACCTGTGGTTTTATCAGCCTGTAAAGCTATCCGATGAATCTCGGAAATAATCTTACAGCCTTATTTACCAAAAACTAAAAAGAAAAAGGATCAACGTTCTTAGCAACATTTCAATATAGAACTTCAGAAGTCACCAAATAGCTGTTCTTGAGATGCTGGCCTGTATGTCCTTCAAAGCCCACACAAGAGAGGGGGGGGGGAGGGAGGGAGGGAGGGAGGAAATACAATGCTCATGCCTAACATGTCAAAATCCCTCACAAACCCCATCCCTACTTTATCACACTGACTGATCCTGAAATTCTTCTGAGGCAAAGTCAAGAATCCTGATTTTTACCTCCGACAAGGTTCTGACAAGTACTCCTCCAGAGGCCACAGGGGGCATGGAAGAGCTGTGTCCGCAGCTCCTGCTCCTAAGACTGCATCTATGCTGCTCTGGGAACCTGTTGCTTATTCACCCAAGGTTAGTGTTCTGTAAGATAAGGGACCCGTTACTTACAGGAGAGGAAAGATCAGGTCCGCGACTAAGGCTGCACCTCCACCCCAACAAAGGGGTGTTTTAAAAATCAACAGTCATGCTACACTCACCTTGGAAACTTCCTTCTGAGACTGCCTATAAAGAATCTAACAAGCTGTGAGAAAATCCCAACAAGTAGCACTCCAGAATTCTCCCTGGCTGCGACCACTCCCCACCGAACCTGTGCCAGAGCATCTCAGCCCGCCTCTGCTTCCTTCACCTGCCTCTCACAGAAGCCTGAGCGCCGCCAGCAACTCCCTTCCTCCTTGATGATGGAAGGGAGGACAGCCCACCTGCTGCTGCCTCAGCTTGGGAAGCCTTCCTCTGGCTGTCACTTCCAGGAAGTGGGGAGGCCACGGTGGGCTTGTGTGACTCAGCTTCCCTTTATGCTCCACTTTTAAAAGATAACCGAACACAAACAAGATCTTCCCTACACCCTCGGCTTCACTCTGGAGCCAGTGAACAAAATGGCTGCCCTTGGCCCACTCTACAGACAGGGCTCATTGGAAAACAATTCTGTAAAGTGCTAAGAAAACACAGAGTTTTTCTTGAAAGTCGGACTGGGAGATTTTCTGGAAGCTGATGGCATGACATCAGTTAACTCTGCAACCAAAACACTATGCAAACATTCAAAACCTTCAAATGGGAAGGACAAGGAGTTGCCGATATAGTAAATAAACACTCAGAGCTCTGGTGCTCTAATACTCAGTTAACAGTAAAACAGAAGGGCTCTCAAGTCAACTGTTCTAACTCTTCTAGTTACTCCGACACGTCGGACCCCAGACACGAAAGAGAACCCCAGTGTGACCTTCATACATGAAGGTATAGGTGTGTGTGTGTGTGTGTGTGTGTGTGTGTGTGTGTTTCCTGCACATGCCTAAAGCCCTCACCTTTGTTTAAGAACTCTAACACTGCCAACTCCTCAGAAGCCCCCATCTAGCCACTGGCTCTAGACTAAGGCTATATTGACTTATAGGGAAATTACTCATTGCCTTGCTGTTCCTGGCAGTTCTTTTTCGTTAACCGCCTTCGGTCTTTACATGTGTGCAATCACACCCTGTCCACGCACATGCTGACCACCATGCAGTGTGACTACATGTGGACCACCTCCTATGTCATCATAAATGCCACCGAAGCCAACAGTCCTATCTATGGAACTGGAATCGTCACCAGAGCACCTCTGGGCAGAAGGTGAAACGCATGTTCCTATTCAAATCCCTCGACTTAAACTCCCCAAGTTGCTCTCTACTTCCTCTCCAAAACTTGTACTGTCTGTAGGAGAAGTCATTCTTCATCAGGGGTGTAACCATTTGCTGCCCTTTACCAAAAGACTGATGTGAAATCACTTCTGGGTTCCAGCTTCTAAAGTGAGATTTTGTATTCCACCATCCACATCTGACCGAAAGAACAGGATATCCCAGGTGTTTCCCTTTCTATTTCTGTCCTAACCGAATCCCCTTAATATTTCCTCCTACTTAAGATCCTGAATAGCAGCTGCCAAGAAGGAACTGTCAGGGACCTTCACGTCCCCGCCGCTGACTTCCAATGGCCATGGACTTTCCCAGCTCTTGGGGAAAGCATGTTGCTTCTCAATTACAGGAATAAATTCTCTAAGATTAATAATGCTATAGATTGGCATTATGATCCCAGGGAGCTCATAAATCCCTATTTAATGCACGGTCACTACTGTTGTGAGTTGGAGTGGAGAAGGGAGAGCAAGAAAAAGCTTCCTGCCCTTCTTCCAAGGGGGACAAGCCTCCCACACCCCTTCCACTCTCTGAGCATCCTTCTCTCCCAGGAGCCTCACCCGACACTCTGCTCGGGAGAGACACCTCCATCTCCCACTACCCAGTGAAGACTTCTCCATGCCCCTAAAAAGTCTTGAGGGTCCCGAGCTAGCTTCTGTGGGCTCAGGCTATCAACCACTATTCTAGCCATGTAATAGCCACATAATTCACGGATGTTTACCATAATAGAAATTCAATCTGAGAAAATTTTCAAATTAACTGTTTAGACTGGAGAGAGGACTTAGCCATTAAGAGTGTACAGGGTTCTTGCAGATTGGTTCTTGGGACTCAACTGGGTGGCTCACAACTGCCTGTAATTCCAGTTCCAGAGGAAATCAAGTCCCTCTTTTGGTCCCCAGACACTGCACACACATGCACAAACCCACACATATACACATAATTAAAAATAAAATATTTCAGAAGTGAACAATTTCTTCAAAACAATAGTAGAATATATTAACATCAGTATTTTGAATGAAAAATCTCATTACTTCCTCCACCCCACCAGAAAGAACTCTCTAGCAATAGAGAAATCTACAGACCCCACTCCTTGGATTCAGATGTAAAACTATTAGCTACCATGTCTACCTGCATGCTGTCATGATCCGTGCCATAATGACAATGGACTAAACCTCTGAAACTGTAAGCAAGTCCCAATTAAATGCTTTAAAAAATAATAGTTGACATGATGCCAGCCAGTAGTGGCACACACCTTTAATTCCAGCACTGGAGAGGCAGAGGAAGGCAGATCTCTGAGTTTAAGGCCAGCCTGGTCTACAGAGTGAGCTCCAGAACAGCCAAGACTACAGAATGAAACCTTGTTTTGAAAAAAACAAACAAGAACAAAAACGAGTTGCCATGGTCATGATGTCTTCACAGCAATAGAACACAAAGGATACTCACATCTGAGAAGAAGGATAGGTGTAAGGAACTGCCCATGAAATGGTGTTACAGGCTGGGGCGATGGTTTAGTAGTTAAGAGCACACACTGCTCTTCCAGGGGACCTGAGTTTGATTTCCAGCATACACACACACGAGGAAACTCACACCTGCCTGTAATTCAGGCCCTTGACTCATGCACTCACAAAAAAAGCTTTTTAAAAAAAATTCATTGTTTTTGGTTGTTGTTCATGTTTTTATTGTTGCTCAGACAGGAGCGGTAGCTTAGGTCTTTAATCCCAGCACTCAGGAGACAGAAACACATGTCTGTTAGAGTCTGAGGACCACAGACTGGTCCGCAATGGGTGCATCCCAGAATAGCAAGTTCTACATAGTGAGACCTAGTTTTAATAGCTTCTAAAACTGGATGCTTCGCTCTATGAGAGGCAGGAGTATAGAAAGTTCACTGTGCTAGCTGAAACATCCAAAAGACCAATCCTAGAATTTGCACCTCATCCAGGACATCAGTGAAACCCCATTTTAAGAATCTAAGTTCAGCCTTCCTGGCACTTAGGCATTCTGTGCCAAGGAGTTGAGGTCTGGCTCACAGTGGGGGTGTGAAGTAACAAATCTGAACCACGTCTTGAAAATCAACTGAAGGTGGCCGGACACTTGGCTAAGTGTAGCTGAAGGGACATAGAAAAGAAGAGCGGATGAAGAACTGCCATGGAGGAAAAATGATTCTCTCTGTGCACACCTGCCAGGTGAGCACCGGCATGCTGGAATGCCATGTGTACGCTGTTTTTAATTACGCAGCAATGTGAGCGGGACACAGATTTACAAGAGTCTAGAGAGCCAAAAGAACGGTCCTTTGATTTTATAAACATATTTATAAATAAAGCCAAACTGATGGTTTTTATTTTGACATTTCATTTTACAGTACCAGTCCCTTGCTTGGAAAAGGACGCCTCTTACGACGTCACTGTCACCCTGCAGACAGGACCAAGGCAGTCACCCGAATGACCCATTCCTATGAGCAGAATCATACAGCTGGCAAAAAGACAAGCATGGTACACAGGGTCACAGTCACAATGCCACTTTCCCCGACTTCTCTCAACCCTCAGCCTCACCTGCCAGCCATTACTTAATGCCACCGAGGAAAATAAGGCTAACAAGGGTTTGATGTCACTTCTTCCCATCAAGCACCTCTGCAGCTAACTTCCCCTCCAGTTTCTGAGAGGAGACAGGTGCGGTTTTCTCAAATAACCTCCCCATGACCCCTGCTGTCTGCTGGCACAGCTGTTGCATCTGTTCCCTAGACCACAGAAACCATCAGGCACTCCCATGGAGGTAAACTCAGCACTTCAGATGACCCGTGTCCCCAGACCGGAGAGGTGACATGGGTAAGACACCGAAACTCAATGGGCAGTGGCAAGAGCTCAGGGAGCAGAATGTCACCACTTCCTTCCTCCTCCTACACATGGACCCAAGCCTTCGCTGTCCTCAAGAAAGAGGGACCTTCCAGAGAAAACGACCCAGCTTGACAAACCAGTGTTTGCGGCACTTGAGACAACATGGCAGAAGGGTTAGGTGGGAAGACTACCGTGATACAAAGCCTTCCTCACCACGTCCAACCCTTCCATCTCCGACTCCTCCAAAGAGGAGAGTGAGCACTCCAAGGACCCGAGGGCAAGGGGCCTGCTTCTTGGTTTTACAGAAGTTACCGCCATCACCCTGTGCACAGCCCACAAGGACTCATCAAAATCAGCCCCAACAGCACTTATCAAGAGGTCCCTGGAGACACAGGGCCAGAGGCCTGGGCTGGCTCAGTGTGTGTCTAGAAGCAGATTTGTTAACGCAACCCAGATGTTTTCTCTTCAGAAACTGTCACCATGGGATCAATAAAGTCTTATCATTCTTGTAAGATTTATCTTTATTTTATGTGGTGCAGGCGCATGCGTGTGTGTGTGTGTGTGTGTGTTGTATGTACTGGTTAGTTTTTTCAACTTGACCCAAACTAGGGAAATCTGGGAAAAGGAAAATCAAAAAGAAAAAAAAAATCCTTTATCAGACTGGTCTGCAGGCAACTCTAGGGGGCATTCTGTCGATTAGGACTGATGTGGGAGTGCCCTGTCCATATGGGCACTGCTTCCCCCGGACATACAATCCTGAACTGTATGAGAATGCAAGCTGAGCAAGCCGAGGAAAGTGGGGCAGCAAGCGGCATAATTTCATGCTCTCTGCTTCAGTTCTTGCCCCGGAATGCCTCAAGATAACCACTAAATCAGATAAACCACTTCCTCCCCAGGTTGCTTTTGATCAGTGTTTATCACAGAAAGAGGAAACAAACAGTGTGCACTACATGTGCGCAGATGCCCAGAGACCGGGAGAGGTTGTCAGAGCCCCAGAACTAGATTTACAGGTGGTTGGGGGTGGGTGCTTGTAACTGAAGCTGGGTCCTGAGAGCTGCAAGTGCCCCCACTGCCAAGAGCCATTTCTCCAGCTCCACCTTGTAATTCCCTAAGTCTTATGCTTTTACCACCTAGTCATTAAACCAACACTACTGAGAAAATTAAACCTTTGCATACAGAGCTATCTTGCACAATTTAAGCCTCAGTGGTCAGGAATTCATGAACCCAGAGACTATTAAGTGACTTTTGGAAAAAGAAGGCACCAAACCTAAATACATGGATCAAATTCAGTGTCTTCCTGGCCCTTCTCTGTCTCCTATGCAGGATCTTTTTTGTTCAGAAGAGCCAGAGCAAATCATTTCATCTCTCCTGGCTGCAGTTTCCTCTTGTGTGAGTCATGCATTTCAGAGAACCATTGGCGAATTCAAAGAGAAAATGCACGAAAGCATCCAGCACAGAGCAGGGTAAATGTTACAGTTCAGAGCAGCTGCCGTGCGGCTGTGACTGCCGCAGTCACGACGGTGGGGTGGGCATGGTCAGAGGCCGCACACGCGCACAGAGGGGTTCAGGTGTTGGAAAGGATGTACTTGCATGTACACGTACCCCCAGCTGAACACAGCACAGCTATCTCCTCCCCTCTGCCGGCTATTCTCAGCAGTCAGAGCGAAGCAGGGGAAGAGAGAGGCGGGCAGTCCAGAGTTTCCCCCTTCACTAGGAATGAAGCAAGTGGTTGTTACTGGCACTGAAGCATCCCTGCCCCTAGTGTTAATTCATGGGCACTCTAGTCATTTTTCTGGTCATAATTTTCACCAGAATTCCTTCTTGAAAGCTGAATACTCTTTTTCGGACTCCTGTGAGCCCAGGTGAAGGACAGCTTTCACAAAGGAAAAGCCATTTAATTACAAATGCAGGGTTTCAAGAAGCCAATGCAGCACTGGCAGCACAGGGGTATCCGTGTGAAGACAGTGACGGCATGCTGGCCACGTGGCCAGAGCTAAAGGGATTACATCATCTCCTTTGTGCAAAGACTAACTACAGGAGGGGCTGAGCTGCAACAGAGAGCTGCACTTCTGTTGAAAATCGCCCTGTTTGTCTTCTGTGTCAGAAATAAAACATGACCCCAAAGAGGACAAGCTGGGTTTTTGTAAGAAGCTCTTATTCATCACTTCCCTACGCCTTGTGTAGCGCACTGTTCCAATACTGCAGCGGTCTGGGGAAAGAGGTAAGGGAAGGACAGTTCTCCGGCTCTCCATTCTGTGAGTGACCTATGCCCCCTCCCCCCATCCTAGTGTTCACTCCCAACAGAAACTGAAGAGCGGTGTGAGAGCTGAGCTAGCATGTCCCCATGCAGGGCTACCGCTGAGTTCAGGATGCTTCTCTACTCATTTACACTGACTCCATTTAAAAAAAAAAAAAGGTGGGGAGGGGAAGGAGGAGGAGCTAGCATAGAAAGATGCTACCAAGAAGCCCGCTCACAAAACATGTCCTGTAAGCCTGCCCTTTACAGTCGTAAGAAACCTTACTGTCCAGTGGCAGCATCACAGTATTTGTGCTCAGCGGTCTGTTCAGCTGTGTGACCTCGACAAATGCAAGTTAAGGAATAAACGACGCCGGGACCCACAGGCACATACTCTACTGGTGATGCCTTCCTCCACGCCCAGCCAGTCCAGCTGTCTTCCCATCTGAAACGATGGCTACCCCATTCCGCACTGAGTCTGACGCTGGGCCAGAGTGCAGGGTAGTCAGGAGAGGAGGCCCAGCAGCAGGCTAGCATCAGGTTTATAACAACCACCACCACCTCAGGATCTTATGACGGCTCGAGGGCCAGAAATAATGTGCAGTCATTCCATCCCTTGCTCTGGTTTTCCAGGCTGTCCTGAGAATGCTGCCTCCCACTGTGTACCCCACTTTGGAAAGAGAACGGAAGCCTGCAACCTATAGCCAGAAAAGGGCAGGTTTTGAAGGCTGCCTGCCTCAAGTCTGTGAACATCTCTAGACAGAACTGCATCTCCTCACCAGGGCCCCTCTGCTTCACCCATGCAATGCCCAACTCTGACCGCTGAAGGGGCTCGGTCTCAGGAGGAAGACCAGCATCTTCTGGATGCCAGCCAGGCTCGGAACCATGCCCACAGCAGAACCACCTGCACACTGACAAACTCCATAGAGCTTCCAAGCGGGCCTGCTCTAAGCACTAATGGGTAAGCCTTAAAACACTGACCACAGTGCCTGGCACACTGTGCCACACCGGTGCCAGCAAACGTCATCTCTACTCCTGACCATCTGCTCCAAAGCAGAGCCCAGTTCAGGAGAGGTGAAAAGTCCCCAGAAGCCAGGCTCCATCCTGCATGATGCATAGAAAACAAGGTGCTCACACCCCAGAAACAGTACCCAGGACACTGTTGCCTCTATTCCAGACTAGACTTGGGACCCTCTGCCCACCCTCTGAGGCCCTGTGCATATTTAATCTACACCGCCAACACAGAATTAACCACTTGAGTAATGAATGGCTTGAATCAATTTACCTTACTCTACTAATCTATTCAATATCACTTTGAAATGGCAGTGGATACTTCTACAATAAAGTCGGCACACTTCTCAGCACAACTTCAGACAAAGGGGTTTGCAGAGAGGATGCTCACTGGCAGATGTTCGGTTTTCGCATTGAAAAATCTAATTACTTTAAAAATACAAAAGGGAGAGCCTATAGATATATGCACATGATTTCTTCAAAACCCTCTGCTCATTTAGCTTGGTATTCTGCCAGTTTCCAATGCTGTCATTTCCGAAATACAAAAATAAGATCCATGAATATTTCCTGATCTCAGAGACCAAGGCAAAATGGTAGCAAGTGCCCGACCTTTTTAGTAATATAATCACTGTCTAACTGTAAATTCTGTTGACAAAACAAGCATTTCCATTTACTTGAAAATGAAAAATAGGCATCCTCCTGAATATTAAACTTCATCAGGCGATGAAAGGAGACAGAGACAGAGACCCACATTGGAGCACCGGACTGAAATCTCAAGGTCCAAATCAGGAGCAGAAGGAGAGAGAGCACGAGCAAGGAACTCAGGACCGCGAGGGGTGCACCCATACACTGAGACAATGGGGATGTTCTATCAGGAACTCACCAAGGCCAGCTGGCCTGGGTCTGAAAAAGCCTGGGTCAAAACTGGTCTCGCTGAACATAGCGGACAAGGAGGACTACTGAGACCTCAAGAACAATGGCAACGGGTTTTTGATTCTACTGGACCTATTGGTTTCGTGGGAGCCTAGGCAGTTTCGTGGATGCTCACCTTACTAGACCTGGATGGAGGTGGGTGGTCCTTGGACTTCCCACAGGGCAGGGAACCCTGATTGCTTTTTGGGCTGACGAGGGAGGGGGACTTGATTGGGGGAGGGGGAGGGAAAGGGGAGGCGGTGGTGGGGAAGAGACAGAAATCTTTAATAAATAAATAAATTTAAAAAAAAGAAAAATAGATGGGGGGGGATATCAAACTCCATAACGTGTAGGCAATCTACCATAAAATTTCAGGTTTTCAAAAAAGAAAAGAACTAAGTTTTTCTTCCCTGTAAGCTTAAATTGGAAGGAAAATGTGAGCATGTTACCATAGTGAGATTTGAGAACTAACAAAGCTCTATTTGAAGCTGGGCTTTGCCACCTTTCAACAGAATGGAATCCGTGTCATTATAACTTTTCCTAATTCTGACTGATGATCTCCATAATTCTGAGGTTCACATTCACACATCAAAGTAACAGACGACAGCAGCAGCATTAACTCCCCAAATGTGAGTTAACAAGAAATTCCAGTGTCTTAACCTGGCTTAGGACCCAAAGCCAAGAGCAGAAAGGGAAGCAACCAAACATCCTAAATCCCAGAGCCAGGCACATGGCAAACCTTGCTGACAGGCAACTTCACTATGCACAACCCTGAGGCTCAGTGGGCTGAGGGAGTAAAGATGATGGCTGAGACTGGTAACTGTTTGCTGTCTTCAGAGGACACGTATTGCTGGGTGTGGGCAGATGGCAGGGCAGAGGGCAGGAGAGATGCTTAGAGTGGCCAGGGCTTCAGCAGATTGAAGAAAAGGTCATTCATCCAGTTTATGTGTGTGTGCGCCTGTGTGTGCCTGTGTGCGTGCGCCTCTGTGCGCGTCCGTGTGTGTGTGTGTGTGTGTGTGTGTGTGTGTGTAGGGGGGGGGGTCCTGTGTGTTGGGGATGAGGAAACTGAATGATGCATGCATGGATAAAAACAGACAACATGCAAAAGAAGAGCAGTTGACAACAGCCTTACCAAAGGTTGTCACCCTTTTCCTTTTCTGGTCCCCAGTTCCCCATCTGAAGGAACCAAATGAACCAGAGCAGTAGAAGAGGAAAAGGAGAATGGAGCTGACAGACTATTACAATGGCCATAACAACGGCAGGCAACAGAGATGGGAAAATAAACTATTACAATGCCCCATCGCATCAACAGGGGGCAGAGATGGGGAACAGGCTTGAGCAGAGGACAAAGGGGGATTCTGAGTGAGAAGGAAGAGATAGGTTTTTGACAGAATGGTTTGGGATCCTTGATTACCTAAAGCACAATCTTGGTACCAGCCAGAGAGAACTACCAGGTACACGGCTATATGGTCTTCCTGGGGAGCCACCCAGAGTAGAGACAGAAGAGAAACTCCTTTCTGGCTGACCATACTTTTACCAGTGACGCTAGTTCAAAACAGTAGTATTGTGGCTTTATTAAAGGCTTGCTACTTTAAAATAAAATGCAGAATACTTTCTAGGGATGCATGCATTTTCAGTCATAGCTGACCATCTACGACTCTCCCACCATTTCAGAGCAAATCAAACTTTAAAGCTAAAAGAGGACAATGTCAGAACTAGAATACTGCAGATCTTGAAACTATTTTGTTGTCTTTCCAAAGGGCCTTCTGCCTTTAGAGTTAGCATTCATGTCCTGGTTTGAATTGTCTCAGAGGGATAAAGCAAAGGGGCATTTGTTACTGCTCATGAGATCAAAGAGATGGGTCTAGAGAGAAGAGAAATAAAATGAACAAGTGGTTTAAGTAAATTTGTTTGTTTTTCTGACTATCATTAAGAGTTACTTTCCACAATAAGCAAGAAATATTCAATGCACCTTCTAACACTATGCAGCTCCAATCATGTTCTGTTTGAACGAGCTACTAAAAGCGCTCAAAGCACTTAACTTCTATCACCATCTCCTTGGAAGGCCAATCATTCAGGAAACTGGACTTAGGCAAAGTCAAATCTCCAAGTCGGCAACTGTGACATGTGTCTTGTCACCAGTCACGGGGCCCCTAAGCCCATGAGACCTGAAACATCAGGCCAGACTATCACGCCCTGTGTACCCTTCACCTCTTGTTCTTCTCGGGCATACAGGTCAGAGACAGCCAGACAGTAAGTCCACTCAGAGCACAGAGTCAGTCATCAGAGGGCGTCTTCCGAAAGACTACTGACCAGCATATAGAAAACCGCATTCGGAGGCATCTCCTATTCATTACAGCAGAAACGTTCCAGCTTGTTCTCTTATCGTCTGTCACTGAGCAACCCAAGCACAGCTCTTAAGAAAATAAGGCTGTTTTAACAGCTGCATCCACACGAACACAAGCCTTTCTCTTCTAACTGAAGCCCGGGGTAGGGCGAAGGGAACCGCAATGACACTCCTGAATAAGAAACTGTGTGGTACAGAAGAGAGACTGGGCCATTAGAAAATCGTACACTGATCCTATCACACACACACACACACACACACACACACACACACAAGGAATCTTCTGCTTGAAATAAGAAACTTCAGTGAAAGGAGGACTCAGATTCCTGGGGTTTACTCATGGAGAAACCGAGCCAGCACTGCAACAGGTGACTGGAGCCTCACAATCACTCTATTTAGATGCTGGAACAAATGTGGACAGCACAGGACAGGAGCAGACATCCACAGGTGCGCGTGAGCCAGCCCGACAGTGACAGGGAAGCCGACCACAGCAAATGCTGTCTCCTTCTGATTCCAAAGACACGCTGGCTTTTTCGGGCTTGATGCCAAACATACGTCAGCATTTGCTCCGAGTTCGACACACAATTCTTACTGGTAAAGTACTTAACGGCAGCCACCTGTTCTAACCCACCTCAGCCTCCCTGCCTGACACTGCCACCCCACTCAGTTCTGTCTTGATCTGGATGTGCCCATTTCTTGGCCCACTTTAGACTCTGTGCCTTCATCTGAACCTCCCGGCCCCTGGCTGCCCTCATATAGCCATACCTGCCTATGACCTGTCCTAAACCTCACTTCCCTGTGCTTACAGCGCCTGCAACTGCAGCCTCCCTCTAGAAATCGGCCCCACTCCTTGCTGCTGCAATCCAACCAATCTGTTCCTTAAACTGAGAGCAGAGCAAGGAGCTGCTGGCCAGTGTGACGGGTAAAGGATTCAACGCTTTGCCACGAGGGATGCAACCAGACTAAACATGGCTCCATAAACCCAGGGGAGCTTCGTATTTATTCCAGCGGTTGATGCTTACTTTCTCCAGTAGCCTTAATACTACGGATTGCTGCTACAATACGGGACAGAATAATGTCTAGGCTGTACTGAGTCCTGTGACTGCTGAAAAACTTTCCTCATATTTATAGTTCAGAAAACAGGACATAAGATGGTTACTTTTAGGTATTCTATATAGCCACACAAAATCCCAACATCTCTGTCAGCCTTAAAAGTAAGTATGTGGAACCCATATCATCTGCCACACTCAGGTCAGGTGGCCTTCTCCATGACTATCAGCCATGCACACTGGAGATTGCACAGCCTTCTCCATGACTGTCAACCACGCACACTGTCTCACTACAGGTAGACGGCCTTTTCCATGACTGTCAACCACGCACAGAAAACCCTACAATACTTTATGCTGTATATCAGAAAATTAGGAAGCAATCACAATTTCAAAGTCCATTTCTAAAATTGGTTGCTTCAGATATCAAATATCTATCATCCAATCCTGTAAGCGTCTTGTTGGGAAACAGGAATTTCTCCCAGGTATTAAGGTCTGGAAGGTCTAGTGAAACGGGTGAAACATCAACCCCTGAGTTAACGTACTCTACCCAAAGTCCTCACTTCTCCACAATGGTTCTTGGCCTTTTTTGCATTATACATTCAAATGCCTTGCCACCACCAACAGCAGCTGAGCAGTGAAGCCAAACTGGCCAGGCTATGAGTCACTCTCTCCTCCCTGAGAGCAGTCCTTCTGCCAAGCACGGCCCCACAGATGGCATTGTTGAACTGGTGAATTTGCTCAAAAGCGAGGAGGACGCTCAGATTCTCCCAAGTCCCCCTAGATGAGCTGGGGGCTGTAGGCGGCTGACATGCCCACAGCAGAACCGTTCACAACAGAAGGGAAAGCACACAATGAAAACTGTACAGAACCAAGGGAAAATTGCAACTCACCAAAGTCACCGTGGTCTTTTAATAAACCTAGCTACACTCATGGCGTGAGTCTGGCTTACAGCAAATGATGAAGAATACACCTGCTGGAGTGTCTTCTCTGTGACATACACCTTTTGAGAAGTCACTTTCAAATTAGTTCTAAATAGTCTTACAATAAAAGGGACCAAGGCAGCAGACCTATGAGAACTCCTAGTAAAGCACCAGAGGCATGAAGACCACCGAAAGCCTCCTTAACCCCCCCACACACACAAATGAGGCAGAGAGGGGATTACTAAAATACTTTCTAAAATACTTCATTTCACTTCAAAAGGTTACATGGGCTGACCGAATGCAGAGGAAGAGTACAATGAACGTAGAGTGGAAAGAACAAGCAACAGCAAGGGCAGGACAGACAGACAGACATCCAAAACACTAACCCAGAGAAAAAAAACCTCAGTGAAGCACCTGGACAGAAAGCAATGGTAGTGATTTGCACTCTTACACATCACTTGCAAAGTCATGAGAAGGAGCAGAGCTTAACCTGAACCCGTCCTTCCTGCTGGGCCTGAAAAAAAAGGAGGATCTCCACCTAGGCCTGCTCACATCCCCTAACACACAGACACACACGCACAGATGCACACATACTCTAACACCTCACACACACATCCCCTAACACATACATGCTTGCTCGCGGTGCGTGCACACACACACATACATCCCCTAACATACACACACTCGCACATGCACATATGCACAAACGTGCACACCCGCACGCGTGTGTGCACATACACACACCCCTTCTTGTCCAGTGAGGTGTACAGACGGTGGGGACCTTGGCTCATTGCTGGTTTGTTCTCCAGAGTGCAGAGTGCTCAGGGTGTAAGGTCAGGCTGCCTCCGAACTATCCAGCAGTCCGTGCAACATTTTCCTGTCTGCATTTGCTGAAGAATGTGTGACTAAACCTCAAAGTCCCAGGACGGGCAGACAACGTACACATCTCTTGGGAAGATCCCCAAAGGAAACACCCACTGCAGGATTAAATAGTGTTTTCCAACAACAGAACTGTCAAGGCCTAGCCTGGTGCTCACCCTGTCAGATATAAAGCTGAAGGAAAGAGGATGCCACATATTCATTACAGACAGGACCCATGAGTTAACCTGAGGCTATGCTAATGGAGCCTGAAAGCACTAAGTGGAGTGGCAGCCTACCTGGGGAACGAGGGCACAGACTGGTTGCATCACTGCGCTCCACAATTAGGTCTTACACTTGAGCACCATGTGGCCTTGGTATCACTTCCTGTCACGACTCTGGTTCCACGTGTGTAAAACCGTACTCCCAACCCGCGGGGAGGTAACACCTTCACAAGTGTCTGCACACGGTTACCGCTACCACTGACTGAGCAGTTTGCTATCATCAACATTTAAAGCACCACTGGAGTCATGTTATATAATTTAACTTTACTCAAAAAAAAATATATAGGGCTGGAGAGATGGCTCAGTGGTTGAGAGCATTGCCTGCTCTTCCAAAGGTCCTGAGTTCAATTCCCGGCAACCACATGGTGGCTCACAACCATCTGTAAAGAGGTCTGGTGCCCTCTTCTGGCTGCAGACATGCACACAGACAAAATAGTGTATACCTAATAAATAAATAAATAAATACAATAAATAAATAAATAAATATTAAAAAATATAATTGTTAAAAAAAAATATATATATATAGCACTCAAATACATCAAACTGGTATAAGAAACGTTTCAAATGCCAATGAGCTAGCTGTCACTCATCTCACACCAGGGGCACCAACGGGCTGCTCTGCTAACGCACCTGGCATAGCTGAGCTGATAAACCTAGAAGTAAACCTAACGGTGGAGCATCGGGGAAGAGGGGACCAAGGGACCAAAGTGAGCAAGTCAGTGTTTGCCTGGCTGCTCCTCAAAGCCATCCACAGGCAGAGTTTTAGGATGGAAAACAACTCCATAGCCACAACAGAGTAGTTTTAGTCCAGTGTGGCCAGCACGCTTCAACTGAACCGAAGGCGCTGGGTGCTGGGGGCTCCGTAGAGTACACGGCTGAGTTCTAAGCAGCGCACAGGCAGACAACTACTTGCTCTCACCCAGCTCCAAGCACAGCTGGTCAGGGCCTAGTTCATCAGCAAACTCTTTACTGAGCAGGAAGTCTATGAACACACTACCAAAATTACACAAAAGTTTCCAGAAGTTTCTATCATGCTTCTTTCTATCAGTGCCATTTAATTCCTGATGATAGATTCAAATTTATAATGCTCAATGGACTCAAAGGTATTCGGAAGTCTTCTTTGATAAAAAAAAAAAATCATTTGACAATCTGCATGAAAAGACAAGCATGGAAGAAGGACAGACAAGAGAACTTCACTATAATATTACCAAATCTCTCTCCTCTCTCTCACGCACACACACGAGAAAGAGATAGGGAGGGTGATCTGTTGATCACCACTTTAATTGCTCGTTTTAGAAACCCAAGAACCTGTTTCACAATTCACAACAGTGTAAACTTCTACCAGGTCATATTCCAGTATGAGGTTTGTCAATATCTCTTAATGAAGAAACCAGTTTCACCTGTAAAGGGAAGGAAAAGAGAAGTAAAGACATCCAAATTTAGCATCCTTTCAACAAGCACATCTGCAGACTCAACACTTTTGGTGGCATGTAAGTGGTCTTCTCTTGATTTAGAGTCCACAGCAGACAGGAAGCCTAGCTGGAGACTGTCCATGAGCCCATAGCAAGTCCAACTCACTCCTGGATGGAATGACACCCACTTCTTGCAGCTCTGCATCTTAGAAACTGCTTGACTGACAGACATCTGCCTTGGATTCACTTCCAGTGTTTTTAATGCTGATAACGCTACAAGTGTTCACAGCAAGGGAATGAATGAGAAGCATGGGGATCTGACTTCATGTAGGAGATGGGAAAGACCTCAGAACAGCCTAGGTCCCTCCATGGTGGTTCCCACAGGCAGGAGTGCCCCAGTCTTGCCCAAGCTCATTTCTCTTCATATATCCCTACTAAAGTGGATTTGACAGAAACTGACCTCATTTTTATAAATCACTTACATGTTAGAGTAAATCAATTTAAGCAAAGTAGTGATAGCTACATAAAGCTACTAAACTTCCTGTTTCCACAATCTTATTCCAAAATCACACATTCCTATTAATGTCGATATTATTTGAAAACTTGCTAGTCAAAGACTACAGACAAATCCTGAAAAATAAAATTTGGGTAAGAAAAGTCATACAAAACATGCAAGAAAGAAGTTGGGGACACTGGAAAACCTGGGGGACTTTAATAAGATGGGATCCCTCAAACAGTAACTTGTGTGAAAAAATACCTCAAAAAATACCATCAAGGAAATGTCCCTAAGGCCGCCATCATTGTCCCCACCATCAAAAAGCATCCTTTGACACAATCTCTACTTTCACAAGGCCTTTTCCTCATGATTGAAAACAAACCTCTCCTTTTGGTCCATTCTTCTTAGCCAAACAGAGCTTTTTGGCCTCATCCCTGCTTCCGCACCCTCCCCCCCTTCAGTGAGCATGGGTCCCCCAGATGGTCTATCTGAACAGAGCATCCAGGGGCTGTGGTGGGTGGGCTGGCACCAAACTTATTCTGAAGAGGTGACAGTGCCCAAGGAGGCCGGGGAGGATTAAACAATGAGCTCAGGCTCTAAACAGGTAGTCAATCAGAAACCAAACTGGGTGAAAGGCCAGGAGCTCAGGGATGCCACACCGCCTGTGCATCCCTGCTTGCAACTGCACACTGCTCTTCAGCAAGAAAGCACGCGCAGAAACACCCTGAACACAGCAGTCCAGCTGATGCACTGTGGTCTACACACAGGTCTAGAAGGAGGGCACGGTCACTGTGTGTTAAAGAACACTTATAAGCACTTGGAAGGCAGATGGGGTACAGGGAGAGGACAGTCCTCCTATGTGGCTACCAGATGACAAAGCAGAAAACACTCTCCTTAATAATTCCTATTCTTAGAATTACTCCTGATACTTTAGTAGTGAGATCTTCAGTATTTTGAAGTTTAATGACTATTTTGAACACCCTGGGCAGGCTGTTTTTTATCTCAATGGACGGTAATTTCACCCTTTTCTGTAACATCTATATAAAAATAGACCCAACAGCAAGTACCCGATTCTAGGGTTCTGCACCATCAGCATGCACTGTGTGGTACCAGCACCTGGCAACTCCTAGTCCAGTGAAAGTGAGGGTTGAGAGGGGCTATAATTAACTTGCACAAGAAGCAACAAGGTGCTCAGGTACCAAAGAAACGGGCTGTGCAGGAAAACTGCACATGAGTATTCAAGGCCTAGAGGAGGAGAGAGTCTGCGGCTGCACTCACCCGTCTGCAACAAATTTTTCTGCTCTAAAAAGACCATCCACTATAATCCTATGTTACAAGATTTTTAACTAAAACAACTACCATAAAAGGTTTTAAAATGGGATATAAAAGGTTACACACAACTCCAAGGATGAACAAAATGAAATATACAGGAACCAAAAAGATGGGTCTGGATCCACGTTCTCTTCACCTCCTCCAGGAATCCCAGAGGGCAGGAGAGGATGCTCTGACGCAGAGGACATCTGGCTTGGGTCTGCTCACTCTTACTGCATATGATGGGGAAGACAGTATCACTGCTGCTACAGACACTTTAAAGCAATGAGCATACAAATGCACAAGGTCAAACCAGTAACACAGAAAACACAGAGCTACTTAACTACTGAACTACCTTCCCAACTGCAGAAAATCTTTCCCATAGAAAGCTCAACTCCAGCACCTTCCTCCTTGGAAATAAAATGACTACATTTTTCTACCTTTTTTGTTGGTTTTATTTTCACTAAAGTCAACTACATGCCCACTATCTCAGGACACAAGCTCTAAATTCTCCCGCGGAAATTTACACTGCAGCTTCATTACATCATGATAAAGTCATTAGACAAAGAGAAAACTGCATCTTAGATTTCTCACGTGTGGATTTCCACTCAGAGGATCAGGGTTGGCTAACCAGTCAGAGCAGCGCTCTTCAATGAATACACAGCATAAATGCTGTTGAAAAGTAAGAAGTCAGAGATTGTACAGCACGGAGCAGCTATCTCAGATTCAAACCAGGCATGCAGATTTGCATTACCTTGTAACCTAATTCTCTTCCATTCCTACCAACCATGTTCTTATCATTTAACCAGCCACGGACTGTCTATCAGTGAAATGAGCCTTAGCACCATGAACTCAGGTTGTGCACAGGGGTCTTACACTTCTTTCTTCACTGCCCATGCTCACTTCCACGTGTATCAAGGCTACAACTGTTGATTTCTATCCAACAACTGCGGGTAACAGCACCTCCGGAGTGCCCAAGTAACAGAGACACAGCATACGTGCCAGGTAGGCCTGCCTTACTAATTGTGATGCTCTGAGGCTCAAGGGCATATGTAAGAGACCTCTCAAGAACCCGTCACACTGGCACATACAGCAATCCATAACATCAGTCCCCAATAACTGTTCACCTCTACACTGACCACCATATTAATTCCAGAGGAAATGTCTCTTGGTTACTCTGGAAGGGAAAGAACAACTCTGTGAGGCTGATGGGCAAGCAGTTCCCACGTCCTTCTGGCTGCCTCATGAGACACGCCAGATCGTTCACTGGAAACAGAAGACGGGAATTTCTCTGTGGATATTTTTCACAAATTATGAAAATAGATTGTTTCAGAAGCAAAACCTACAGAAAGGAAGTCGCTTTGTACCTGCCCACACTGGGATGAGAAGCAGAGAACAGAGCCTGGGGTTACCTTTTCTGAGTTGAGAGCCTGTAAATGAACTATGACAACAGCTCTCTGGATGCGCATACGAGATAGCACTGGTGGGCATGCTATGTTCTGTATAGACTACATCTCAAAACAGTCAAAATCAAAGTGTTGGGAAACGTTACTAAGACAGTCAACATAGGACCTCATCCTGTAGTTAATTGCTAACACCACAAGAGGGATAGGGAGGAGTCACTGAGTAGAGTGTGCTATTTCACCTTTCCTGAGAACACACAGGGTTCAGATCTAGAGATGTGTAATAATAATTACCTAAAATCGTCCTAATGCTTAGTGCTTTGACAGATACTCCTGTACAGAATTAAGTACATGTATCCTAAGTTAACTGTTTCTGCACCTCACTGCTGTGGCTGATGCTCTGAACACAGATGGCCAGCTCAGCATTCACTGCTATTTTTCAGCTGCTAATTAAATACAAGGCTGAGCCCTGAAGAGAGAGTATGTCAACATTTCATCATCACAGCTCTTATAGACTGTTTTGGTCTCTGCATAAAAACACTTAAGATTTTTTGAAAATACATTTAAGAAAACTATGTACAATTACATGCATGCGTGTGTGTGCACATGTTTCTTCACTTATATGCCACATCAGGAATTGAATCCAGATCCTCACACAAGCTAGGCATGTGTCCTACCACTGGGCTAGTCCCTAAACTCAGAAAATACTTCTTATTAAACTCTCTCCTTAGCAGCAACAACCATGACTATACACCCTTATGGATTCCACCCTAAAACATAAGTCATTTGATAAATAACTTGGTTCCTAACATACAAGCACTGTTTTCTAGGATCTACCTAACTCCTACAAACACTGGCTCAAGCTGCTGGTCCTACCTCGTCCTTTTACGAGAGAAGCTCACCTCCTTCACCCCAAAGCTTTAGACAACTTTCCCATGGTTCCATTGCACAAACACGCTTGTAGATTAGAATGGGAAGCAGCATGGTGACTTTCACATTTCAGGAGTGTGCAGCCTTTTCATGTGCAGCCAGCCACTGCTGGTCCCAGAAGAACAGTCACTACCACATTTCCAGTGAAGAAACCTAGAAGTGGTCACCACAGTATCCAACACTCACTCATGTAATCCTTTTTTTGTTTTGCAAGCATATTCTCAAAGCTAATTAACCCACCAAATGCCTTTAATATAAGTACCTCTACTGTCTTCACTTGAGAAACTCAAATCCTGTACAAGACCGGATGATGTACTGAGAGGACAACAGTGGGGAAGAACCGGACCAATCTTCTAAGTGTTCTGCCCACTGTACAGAACTGGGACCTAAATTTGTTTGAGATCTGATCTGTTTTACTTTTAGAATTTTCTAGTTTATGTGAGGGTTTTTAGACAGTACCCAGAATATTTAAAATAGTCCTTTAAAGCATCAGAGTTACCCGAAAAGCTTTAACATGGTCGTGGCGCATGGTTGCAACACCAATTCTGAGAATGCTGAAGCAGACGGACTGCATGTTCGAGGCCACTCTGATTACTGAGTCGCTGTCTCAAAAACAGTATTTGAAATGTTTTACTAATAACGAAATCTACTTCCCACATTCTAGTACAGTTTAATCTGATCCTAGAGCAAGGATGATGCCCCACTTTGACTTGATTTTGTTTTATACAGATGTACTTTCTCATTCCTTACTAGGTCACTGCTTTTTCTCCAAAAGAACAAGTTCTTACTCTACTATTAAGGCAAAGTAGAATAAATGACATATACTGAAAACAAGGAAGAACTGCCACTGTTTGAAGTAGTGTATAAACTAAATCAGAATCTTCCTGCATTTTATCTTTTTTTTTTTTTTTTTTTTTTTGAAGCTGAGGACCGAACCCAGGGTCTTGGGCTTGCTAGGGAAGCACTCTACCATTGAGCTAATTCCCAACCTGGCATCCTGTACTACTGTGAAACAAGCAGTCATGCAGGCCTCTAAGCCCCCTTGTTGACAGTTTCTATGAAATGGGCTAAGTATATTGTGTAGCAAACTCTGCAACCATTAAAGCACACAGTGTTTCACTGTAAGTCCAATACCTGTTACACTTGAAACTGAAACAATTTGTTTTGTTGCACGGCTCTGGTTCTCCTGGAAACTCCCTGGCCTTGAATTCATTGGCATCCTCCTGCTTCCACCTCCCCTCAAGTGCTGGGATTACAGGTGAGCACCAACACATCCAGCTCTGCAAGTTTTCATAGTATTTTCCTCCCTTTACTGCAAACACTTTCAAAACTGATTTTTTTTTTTTTTTTTTTTTTTTACTCAGAGCACAGACTATCTCCTACTTCTGTAAACCTCTGGCCAGGCTTATTCAGTTACTGCCTATTCTTAACATTGGCCCCTGCAAGTATAGCTGATTCCCTAATGGACCCTTTGAGATATTCTTAAAAATAAACAAAAGCTCCATGTTTAAAATTTTCATTCTTTAAAACTTTTGACACTGTGAATCTTTACAATCGATATCATGTATTAGATGTTTATGCTGACTAAGCAAATAGATATACCGAAAAAGATTATTTTTTATTTTTTTCCCCGTGGCTGGGGGGTATAAACATTTCTCTTAAAGCACCTATGTGTACCTATCTGTAACATATGAAGCAGAAGTGTTAATATCCAATCGCTCACATACTAACCATTTCTTCTACCCCACTGTGGTAGTTTGAATGTAACTGGTCCCCATAATCTCCTAGGAAGAGACACTATTAGAAGATATGGCTTTGTTAGAGTGGGTATGGCATTGTTGGAGGAAGTGTGACACTGTTGGGGTGGGCTTTGAGGTTTCCTATGCTCAGAATACAAGTGTGTTAGTTGACTTCCAGTTGCCTATCAGATATAGGACTCTAAGCTATTATTTATCCCTGCAGCACAACATCTGCCTGAATGCTGCCTTGTGCACTGCCATGATGATAATGGACTGAACCTCTGAACTATAAGCAAGCCACTCCTATCAAATATTTTTCTTAGATGAATTGCCGTGGTCATGGTATCTCTTCACAGCAATAAAAACCCTAAGACACCCTGCAGTGGCATAAAATACATTGTATTTTTATGCCAGCCAACAGGAATAGACAGTTCCTGACTCATGAAGGTTGGCCGGCTGGCATTCAGGAGAGCAGAAATACCTGAAATTAACAAATATCCCAACACCCCAATGTGGAATTGAGAGCATAGAAGGACACACGGCAGGGGCCAGAGGTGAGCACAGGGCCCACTGGGGTCCTCTCTGCACCAAGAATACCTAACATGAAGACAAGTCACACTCACCAAGGAGGCGGGCTGGTAGGGCAAGCATGCTCACTACAGAAAAAGCAATGCAGGCAAAGGTATTGTTTGTGGCTCCCTCCAGAAACTAGCAAAGTCCAGAATGAGGAAGACAGTGTTGAAAGCCAAGCTCTGCCTCTTCTTAGACCTGACACATCACCACTTCTTCCAGCCTCCATCACTGCACTCTAACATGACACATGAGGATAGCAAGACCTGAGCTTGGCGGACCACTATAACCACTGACTAAGAAAACAACAGTATGCTTTCATCACTGGGCTGCTGGGGCTGCTACAACAGTTAAATCCTCATCTTTGCCACCAGATTCTAACATCTGTAAGGCCAGAATCCTTACAAGAAAAATCATGTACATATAGATTCTCAGTGAGTACTTTTGCTTCTGCAAACTACCTATTAAGTCTACAATAATATATCTAATATTATGTAATTAAATTTTGAAAGAAGTGTCATAGTGACATTTATCCTTGCACATTTTTCTGTTTTAGTCACTTATGAAACAGAACTGGTAAATGAGCAAGGTTGGGAATGTTTTTCTTCTGCAAAGAGGCTCCTAACAACAGACGTGCCGGGCAAGCTCAGGAGCAGGTGCTAGCAACAGACTGTGAACCTAACCCCGAAGAGAGGCTTTCTCTCCACAGACAGACGGCATGGTCCAAGCCCAAATGCATCTGCCCTCTGGCCTGGGAAAACAGGCTATGACTCAACACTGAAATTTATAACTGGCAACTGGCAGCATCTGTTGGAAACAGCCGAGGCTGCTCTTGCTTAGAGCATGTGGCAATAATGATAGCGCTCCATCCTCAGCTTTAACAGTCGTATCCAAAGACATTCAGGGGGCTGAATGCATTAGACCCACTGTTTAAAGGAGACTTTTTAGCAATGCTATGTACAACAGGTGGTAACAGACTGAGCAAGAGCCACTGAGGCTAAGTTCAAGATCAGTTGATGAAATCAAGCAACTGAAACCAAGTTTTTTTTTGCTTTTCTTTGTGACATCTACTATTTACGCCAATGAACATATATACTAGGCTTGCAAAATTAATCCTCAAATTAGTCTGTATGGGACCCATACACAGATGGATGTATCAGTAGCCTCATTCTGAGAATTACGGCATGCAATAAGCTGTACCCACCACTTCCTTTCTAAGCTGGTAGAGGACAGACACCTGGTGGTGCTAGTGCCTTGGTCTCAACTGTCCTAAATTCTTCTGCACACGTCTCACAAATGATTAATACTCATGGGCAACTTAGAACATGAAGATGAGAACATTGACCTCAGCGAAGGATATGAAAGAAACCACCAAATAAAGCGGGGCAGTGGGGAGACAGGAAAATAGGAAAATAAAAAAGACCCCAGGACAACAATCTAAGTTCTGACAGCACGGTCTGCCACCTGTGGGTCACGCACACTGACAGCCTGTTTATTCATAGTGTGGGCCATGTGGTTAACGATGCCCACTGCCAACAGCTCCTCAGCTCTATTTTATATTTGTAATCTGTGGGGGCATCTCTCATTGTCACAAAGATGGGGGTACAATCCACCACACACCTACTCCCCACACTCAGTGACATCCTGCCTGACTCTGCAGGATCTTCCCAGACATCCTCACGCAGGAGAAAACCCTAAGCTCAGAACCTGACTCCATTCTATTTACGAAGAGGAACCGTTTCTAGCATCATTTCTGTACACTTCTCCCAGAACAGCAACTCCCACCTAGACAGAGAAGGCTCTATTTTGGTTTGGAAGTATAAAAGGCACTGCTCACCACTGAGAAAACCAGGGCATTGGTGGCAACAGGGCCCACACTAACTGAGTTACCAGCACGAAACATTTGCAGCCCTCTGGATCCAGAAGCTTCACGGCAATGGGTATCATCAACACAGTTGAGAACAGCGTACCCAGGTGTGCTCTGCTTACTGGCCGCAGGGCCACAGATCTTCATGGCAGCCTTCTGGCTATCCCCGCTGAAGCCTCCAGCGAAGAAGGCAGGCTGTGTTCCCAGAGCATGGCAGCACTCTCGGCACACTCAGACTCTGCTGAATCACAGCTAAACACTCACACAACTGCATAAACACTAGGCAAATGTCATCTTCTACTTGTTCTTGGCTAGCGAGAATGCAAACGCTGATGTTTTGGGTAGGTACTGGTCATATTTCAGGCAGTACACTGAGCATCACACGCTCCACAAGCAGAGAATGGGGGAAGACCACACTATCCCTAGTCCAAACATATCTTGGCATGTTCCAGTTTTATCTTAAATGTAGCTTTAACACTTAAATACATATCACAATTAATTATAATGTAAATATAAAAGACAGGCAGGGTAGTCTGCGTCCCTTTAAACTGACCTGAATTTCTGCCTTTCCCTTGGTGAGCACATACCTAAAATTCTGACTAATTTTGGTTCATCCCAGCCTACAATTAGAACGATTCAACACTATCAATTACAACATGTTCAAACCCCCTAAATAAGAAAGCAAGCTTTTTCCTACTAAGTAAATTTTTATAAAGCCAAAGCCATTCTACAATTGCAAAGGTCATTATAAGATATGATCTGTACCTGTTCAAGTCCATGATACAGCTCACCATGCCGGGGACTCACAGAAGGGCACAAAGGGAGGTGGCAAGGGGGGCTCTTTCCAGTTCCTCATGCTCCTGTGCACCTTTTGAGGCAGCTGCACTTGTTCCGTGTGCCTTCTCTGACATTCCCCGGCCACTTGTCCTCTGAAGCGTCTGACATACTTTTGTCAATCACAGGCTCACGTGGTCCTGGCTGCAGACCATTTTGTATGCTTCAAAAATAGCTTCTGCCCAGCACCCCGGCTGAAACGTCAGGAAGGGCTAAGCAGGCAAAGGTCTGTGTGTGGGTGGCTTTCCTATTATGAGAGCCATCAAGGACTCTGCCCTGACAGCCCACAAAACAGGTCAGAAGCAAGTTCTGGAGCAGACAGCAGCGCTGGACACACAAGCTCAACTCCCCTTTGCCCGAGACTCAACAGGCACTGACAAAAGACACAGACATACACCTTCATCTCCTCTTCCCTTACTAGGGGACTGGCTTCCTCTACTGGGAATCCTGCATGGGCCTGTTTGCTGCCATTGTCTCCACAGAAGAGAGCCCAACAGAGTTCAGGAACCTCCATGAGAGAATCCAGGCTAACTAGAGACAACTGTCCTCACTGAACTTCAGATGTGACGGGTGTGCTAAGTGCAAAGCCGGACTCGACTGCTGAGGCGAGGCTTCTATTCTGCAGCAAACTAACTTCATCCTTTTTTCCCAGACCCTCGCGAGTGAATGCTGTTTATTCAAATTTCCAATCTACATTACTAACCCACTTAGGAGTAGGAGAGATTCCATCCCACTGACACCGTGTACTTCTTGTGAGGCTCAGAGCAGTCTAGGTGAATCCCTTACGCGTCTTCCTTCCTCACACAGCCATCTTTATTCACATTTTCTGTACAGTTTAGAGGAACATGGTCTAGAGAACACAAGATATACTGAGTCCTTCCTCATCTGATGGCATCCAATATACAACCAGCCCAGGTCATTGGCAAGATCTCCAAAGCCACACTCCATATATAAGGCAGCCTATCAGTAAAGGTCCCTTTGCCCTACCATCAGTGCGCTGGTCCTCTACTTTTCTCCTCTTGCTGTGACTGACAGACAACATCCTCACTTTAACTCTCCAAACGATGACTTCAGAACCAACGCCCTAATATTTGTGACCCAGTATGAGCGGCTATCATCGATATACTTTCTGAAGACTTAAAAGATAGAATAGCCGAAGTCCCCGAAAAACCTCATGGACTGGGGGGGGGGGGGGAAGCGTGGAACAAAACAACCTGGCTGACAAGCTGGGTTCTTAAAATAGCACAGTGTTTTCCTTTTCTGTGTTTTCCCCAAAGCTGTCCTGTGAGTCTCAGCTCTTCATATCCCGGAGCCTTGAAAGGACTTTGCTCTGTCTGGCGACAACAGCCTTGCCACCAGGGAAGCTGGTGACACCTCCCTGAGTCGGGAGGAAAGCTCCAGCCAGCCCTTGCCTCCTCCAGTCCCAGTGTGGTAAGTACTGCAGGATGCTGGGCTACCAAAGCCACTGAAACAGACTGACCGCAGCAGATACCACGTTTCAGGGACAATGTAAAAACTATAACATTGTGATTGGAAGGCCTACAACTTCTAGTTTCCTATCAGCACACAATTTAAAATAAAGCAATACCAGGCAAGAGAAAACTGGCCTGAATACAGATGTTCAGATTAATAACTTCAGACTCCATAAGTAAAATTATTCTGCTTGCCCATCAGTTTTGTAGGGGAGTCCTGTTGGCAACAGGAAGCTGCATATAACAGCTCGACCCAGCTTCCAGTTTCCAGAGGCCCTTCCTGTCACAGTACAATGGTGTGAGCAGGGAAGCCAAGGCTGGCATCTCTACAGAATCAGGTACCACGAAGTGTTCTTGTCTTTGCCCAGTGACATGGATCAGACAATCACCACCTGCAGTCTTCTGTTTTAAGCCCACATCCTCGTCGCTACTGTGTGTGCGTTACCAGCTACCTCCCCCACAATCCCTACTGCCCCCCCCCCCCCCGGCCATCACTTTTCCCTCAGTCAAGTGCACTGTGCTGAGTAGCACTGAAGGAAGGAGCAGGACTGAGTTCCTCTCAGAAAGGAACTCGATCTGAGGACTCTCTCTCCTTCCTTTAAAAACTGGCAGTATGCCCTGTTCCCAGTTCTGCTCAACTCTCCCATAACTAGCGTTTCTGCCTCTGTACCCACCCAGATCCAAAGGGGAACGGTACCCCCCAAATAACTACAAAATGCTAACATTTGCACTCAGTAAAATGTGCTTCTCAATGAGGAATCCACTGCCCTGCTACCAGGTTCTATTTGAGTGACTTGCCTGCTGCCGCCCTAGGATCATTCACGAGGGTGAGCAGGCGAGCATCTTCCATGTTTACTCTCAGAACTGCTGAGCGTGCTCACATTGCGACTGTGGCTTTCAGTGCAACTTCCAGCCCCTCTTCTTTCTATTGCAACAAGAGACACGATGCTCAGTGCGCTGAGGTTCTTCCTCATTACGCTCTGAATAACCTAAAATCCTAAAATCAAATAACTCACAACTTTCTAAAATAATTTAGAGCGTCGCTGTGTCTTAAAAATCAGAGACAGGACAAATAATGGAAACTGCTTAAAGTGAACGGTGTCCAGTTGACCTGAAGATGATACAGCATTTTGGCTGTGTGTACGCCCTAAAAACAAAAGAAATTCATTCTGCTAGTACAGAATAACCAACAAGTGGGGAAATGGGCAAATACATCAATATTAATCATAATTAAACATGTGAATTCCCAAACATAGGATCTAGCAGCATATCAAAGTATGTGTTGGGTATGGTGGTGAAAGCTTCAGTCCCAGGACTCAGAAGGCTGTGGCAGGATTGTGGGACTGAGGACAGACGGAAACATAACAAGACCATGAATTTATAAACAAAGCTGCAAACTATGCTTCAAAACCTTGATCTTCATTAGTACCATTTCCAAAGGAGGCATGGGATGTACCTCACTGGCAGAACGCTTCCCTCCATACACAAGGCTCTGACTTCAATTCCTAGTATCTCAAAAAGGGTGGTAAATAAGTACATTTTCAGGACAAATATAGGTCACTTGTGGGTCCAAGTCAAAGGTTTGGGAATACTAAACACTGAATGTTTATAAAATACATTAAGAAGATGTGTAAGCCTATAATCTGACAGATAAAGACTAAAATTAGAAAACTAGAGGATAACGTGCTGCACATTTAGAGAGAAAGGGATGCACGTGCACCAATGAAAGGATGACCTTGAGAGCCAGAAGCTCTCACACACCTACTAGCCACTGCCTTACGTACTCTCAGTGGGCAGCCTGGTCAAGGAGAGTATCTTCCTCTCCTCTTTACATAACAAGACTGGCAATGCTGGCAGAGTCAACTAGGCCAGGAGCTTTGCACCTTTCTATTACAAGGCTCCCACACACACACACACACCTACCCCCCATGAACAGGAGACCCATAAAGAAGTTCTAATGCAAATGACACCAACCTCCTAGCATGAAGCCAGGCTTGTTACATGAAGGAGCCCCCAAGGCGCATGATGGAACCTTGCATGCTCCATACAATTCTGACCTGAACAGTGGGATGCTAGCGTATGATCCTGTTTAGACCATACTCCCAGAGGAACTCAAAAGACCGCCTACACTTGGTTGCATCTCTGTCTAACCCTTAGGGCAAGATTCTCATGTCGTAGAGAAGCAGCAGATGCCCTATAACCAAAGCCATGGACTAGAAACTCAAAGCTTGGGTAGAGCTAGGACTAAAATTTACACACGGTGCAGACAGACCACCAACCCCTCCCTTGATTCCAGGTGCACTGGCAGATGACAGAGCTTTCAAGTCAAGGGCAGTCAACAGAAGCATCAGCAGCAAACTTTCTTTACAAGACAACTGGCTTCAAGCCCAAATTCTCTCTCTCCCCCTGTCATTTTTAACGGCTGCATTCCTGTGTGATTAGGGAGAGGCTCCAATCAGAGGTGTGGATCTTCCACAACCCACACCACCCCACCACCCAAGGAGGAAGAGCCAGGGCAGCAACATAAGCTGATCTGGCTTCCACACATGCCTTCTCCCCTTAACATCTCTTATGGAACTCAGACTTAATCAGCAGGGGATTTGGAGGCATAAAATTGGGTAAGGGGTAATCTCACAGAAACACTGCAAGACTTACATTTAATGCATGAAGCACCTGTACTAGATAGATATGGCAGCTCTATAAACAACTGCATCAGATTCACAGAAAGCAACCAATGTAAAAAAAATGTCAATTCCTAAGCTCTATCACAGACACCTTCACAGCAACTGGAGCATACCTGGGAGGTTCTAAAGCACACTCAGGCGGAAGCAGCCTGCAAAGGGCAGACCCGTTGATGTTCGGGGGCCAGCTGAAGTCCATTCCAAACAGCAGGAGTGGTGGGTGGCACTGTGGTGGTTGGATGAGATGTCCCCCATAGACTTGGGCATTCAAGCACTGGGCCCACAGATGGCGGAGCTGTTTGGGGAGATGTAGGCTGCAGCCTCATTGGAGGCAGTGTCACTGGAAAGAGGCTTTGAGGGTGTATGGTCTCATCCTACTTCTAGTTTACTCTCTGCTTGGCGCTTATGACTGAGATGTGTTTTTCTTAGCCTCCTGCTCCTATTGCCAAGGCCTCCCTCCATAAGGGACTGCTAGCCCTCTGTAAGCCCAAATCAACTCTTCCTTTCTAAGTTACCAACGCAACAGAAGAGTAAACACTACAGGGAGAAACGGACAGCACCTGTCCTATTGGATTCCACTCTGTCTTGACCTCCGTACCACCCATGAAAAACGCTTCCCATGATGTACGGCTCCCTCAGGCTTCAGAATTTAGTAAAGATAACTCCAGGAATGTTCAGTGAACTCTGGTATTCTCTGTGCTCTTCCTACCATGGCTATCAAAAAGAATTGCTGGACTCAAGTCACTACCAGAAAACCAGACCAATTGGACCCACTTCCAGGCATAGTTCTTAAGGTCAGTCCCTGTGTGAAGACACCAAGGCTCTGCATTCTGAGTTTACAGCCCTCACTGGGGATGCTGCCAAAGGTGAGGGGCCATCACAACAGAACAGCCAGCTATGTGCACAAGGCAACAGTGCAGAGACAGGTCTCCCCTGCACCAGACAGGAAAAGTGTATCACGGAAACTGGGAGTTACAGTCATGAGTGTCCACTTGAAAACAAGAAAGAGCTACAAGCTTCAAGCACACCAAACAGACGGGACAACGTCCCTATGGTATCAGCAGAGTGGCCATCCCAGAACTTATTTTTGCACTGAAGTTGGGATTATCTTTCTGAATACAAGAACTGCTCCAGAGGCAGAGACCTAAAGCAGCTTCCCTAACTCCACAGGCAAATTAAAACAAACGGAGAGTAATCCCAGCAAAAGTAAACATCCTTCATCTCTCCACCTCATATATACTCAATGCACATGGCCCTACATTCAGCCCCCACCTCCCTGCCCCCGTGGCTCAGGTCAGATTCCATGAGTACTTTCCATCTCACACGGGCAAAGCCACATCACAGAAGTAGCCTCGTGCTACATCTGCAGTTTAAGGTCCCTAACTCATCTTGGACCTTACACTTATCTCTTCACCTGTAACCACATGTGATAACCCTTGTCAACTATGATACAGAGCCACAGCTTCCGTGAACAGAGCAGCTACCCAGCCACCCCTGAAGAATTCAGGATGCTGCCAGCCCTACTTACAAGAACCCTTTTCACCATCCATGGTTACCTCCATGGGATCTCACTGGCTTGGGCAGTTAGTTCCTTAGCCTGGAAATTATAATGTTCCATGTCTCCCCAGGAAGGAACACACAAGGACTGCAGGACCCTGGGACCTGGTTGGAGCCCTGGCTGCACTAGCACAGTGAAGCCTACTGGAGCAGGCACTGCCCTCTCATCCTACCAGCCTTCCAAACCTTGCTACCTATTTATTATTTTGATAACAACTTTGTGGTCAGATGTCAGGAGAAGAGTTGGCTCATATCCCTCGAATACTATCAATGGAAAACTAAGAAGTTTCTAATTAAATGACACCAGATCATTCGAACAGTATTTCTTCTGTGTGCCTAACACCAGCCCTTTGTGTGCATTATTATGCTTCCATAATATAATTAGGAACATCACTTTAATACTCATTTGACACTCAGGCCCCATCCTAAGCACTTCAACAGACTTCTCCATTGAGTCATCCTGACAGTCTGAGAAGTGGATAATCTACCTTTGCAAGCACAGAGAAGGCAGGAATTTGCCAGAGTCTACACAGCAGAAAGCTGAGGTGAGCATTCAACTCCGACAGCCTGAATCCACATATCTGCCCTCTGTGTGAGCCATTTCCTTTTATTGTTAACTCTATTTTTTAAAAGACTTTTTAAATTATATAACCTTAGGTTAAAAATACCAAGTGGGCCAGAGCAATGGCTTGACAGTCAAAAGTGTTGGCTGCTTTTCCAGAGAGGACCAAGTTCAAGTTTCAGCTCTTAACTCCAGTCTCAGAGGATCCCACCTCCTCTCTTCTGGCCTCCTTGGGTAACGTACAAACATGGCACGCAGATATATATGCAGGCAAAACACACACACAATTTAAAAAAAATGTTTTGAGAAAGTACATGAGCCTCCTGCTTGCAGCAGACTGCATTTATATCAAGGTTAATGCATAAAAAGCACCTTGGTTCTTTAACAGGACAGCAACTTCTTTACAAGTCACCAATTTAAATGGCTAATGTAGGTCACATTTTTAATATTTTCCAAAGCCTGGGGGATCTGTTAGTGTAATAACATAAAAGACAACTAGTCTACTACCTTCTGTAAAACTCTGCTGACAATGCGCCATGCTGGGACCACTTGCACACACTGGGGACTGAGCTCCATGATGGTCTGCAAGGGCCTCCCATGAGTGCTGCCCACTGTCTGGAGGGTGCCCACACCCAAACAGCTGAGCGTGCTTTACCTCTGCCATCTCTTCACGGATGTAGCCAAGTGTCCCCTTTCCATTGCTAGGAAAAAGACAGTTTTCCTGTAAGTCAGAAACCTCATTCAACGCCTGCACACGCCTGCGCCTAAGCAAACTGCATTTAAGGCTGGCTGTGAGGAGGTGCCAGCACTTCTAGGCTGAGTGACACTCAGATGGAGCAGGGCCCACCGCTCCTGAGCATCCAGAGCTTGGACTGAGGATAAGAAAGGGGGCTTCAGACGGGGGAAGGTCCCTTTGCTGTAAGCTCTGGCTCATTCCAGACACCAAAGAGAGGCCCAATGTCCTGGAACTGAGCACACCACAGAGTGAACAGCTGCTGGGACACTGTGGCTCTGTTTCCAGCTTTTTGTTTATATTGCTGCCATTTAATTTCTGACTCTAGGTATCCTTAATATTGAGTATCTTTAAGAAGCCTGTACAGGAATCCCTGCATCTCTAGACCTTCTAACAGGCTGGTACATAGGCCACAGGAGCAGGCTACACCTACATCTGCCAACACGCATGCACACTTGGCCATGAACACTACTCATCCCACAGAAGGCTCATGTTTGCTGCCTAATTCTTGGAAGGGGTGAAAGCCCCGTCCTGAGCCAGGCTGATGAAGTTAATGTTCTCCTTAGGTGTGGGGCCCCAGGCTGGCAATTCACTACTCAAGGCTATTACAGCAGCCTGACTAGACAAGATGAACAGGCTGGTGTTAGGGGGGGGGGGGGGACAGAAAAACAAATGTATTGACTGAGTTCAGGAACCAATGAGGTCGTTTACCATAAATCACTGGGCCCTGCTGAAAGAGAAGCATATGTTTGCAGTGCTGGCCCATGCTAGCATATGTCGAGTGAATTACACAGTGATAACACAACACACGAGTCTTTCAAAGCTAAGAGGCACAAGTTAGGTCCGTGCAGATGTTTTCCATTTGCCTTTTGTTGCTCTGACAAAACAATGACCAAAACCAACTTGGAGGAGGGGTTCATTTCAGCTCACAGGTTAGAGTCCATCATGGAGGGAAGCCAGGGCAGGAATTCAAGGCAAGAACCTAATCAGACACCACGGAAGACTGTTGCCTAGTTACTCTCTTCCTCTGGTTTCTTATATTGCCCAGGCCCACCTGTGTAGAATGATACCACCCAGAGTGGGCTGGGGCTCCGATTCAGTTAGCAATCAAGAAAATGTCTGAGACATGCCCACAGACCAATGTGATCCAGGCACTTCCTCAAATGAGATTCCCTCTTCCCAACTTGTCAAGCTGGCAACCAAGATTAGCCACCACGCGATGCACTGGGATAAGATACATCCTTGTCAGTAGTAGAATAGACAAGCAACGCTGTCCAGAAGCAATCGATCCTCCAATCAACATTCATTTCTTTGTAGGGGGTTGAATACACCAACACCAACTCCAACAGCTCGAAGGTAAAACAAGCACAAAACACATGTAAATAAACAAGCAGGAAAAACTACTAACAGCTAACAAATTAATTCCACTGCTCGTTCTGGACCTAGGCATCTCCAGTGGCACAAAGCCTGTCTGCAAACTCTGCAGGAGCAGACAAAACCAGCCTGCAGGACGAGGTGCTATGGGCAGGTTCAAGAACTCTGACCACGAGAGAGATCTGTACTGGTTTGCTGCAATCCTGGGTTTTGCCACACAAAACCAACCAATAGTCTGTCTCTCAAAACTGTGCAGCACTCCCAGCTTTGCAGAGAACACCTTAGTGAATCCCTACTGTCACACTGCAGCTACTATACATTTGCAGATGAGAACACTGGGGCACACGTATGTGGGTCCACTTCGTATGCCCACGAAGAGAACACCAGACAGAGTCAAGCCGGCCTCAAGAATCCAAACTCTTACTCAGTAAAGTGTAAATAAGATCACTCATATGGTATAGGTCCACAAGTGTCAACGCTAGCATCTAAACACTGCCTTACACATGTACTTTTGGGGCACAGAACCCTTACCAGTGGTGAAGCTAAAAACAGATTTATACATATGAGGTCACATGCTTTGTGAGATGCTAGGGATTGCTTAGTATTAAGCAGTATTTAGAATGGGCAGGAATTGGAAAGCAGTCTTGGGGTTACAGAAAAAGAAAAACAAAAGCAAAATAGGCTAAACAAAACTAAAATGGGTAAAAAAAAATTTTATTACTAGCATTTTCACTAGTAGAATACATAATTTCTAACACAATGTAATATGCCTGCAGGTCTCTGTCAAGATATGCCATTGCATACCAAGAAGCACCAGCAGTAACAAACAGCCCTCAAATAAAGTCACAGAGGAAAAGATGGCAGGATCCGTGACGCGGCAGGAACCATCACCAGCATATTCTAACCAGCAGTGTGGGGAGGTACATGCTACCAAACTAGTATGTTACTATCATTTTTTTAACTTAAAAAAATTAGAAAGATTTGGGATTGCAAAAGTAAAAGCCAACATGACAAACAAACCATCTCTTCTAGAGAAGAGCCACAGAATGTCTCGGCAATCGGTCTGCATTCACTTCTCTGAACTTTGCTGAGTGGGACTTCTAGGTGCCTTTTAAATAACGGGGGTAAGAAACAGTCTAACCACTGCACCATCTGGCCAGCACAAGAACAGACACTATAAAAGAGTGATCAATTTAGTTTCCTCTAGCATGTCAAGTTTTCTAGGTACTATATTTATCATCATTTTTAAGACTACAAAAGGAAATGAAAACCACTCTACCTGCCATTGAAGATCATTGAGTGAGGACGGATGATGTAAGACCGGATGTATTTCATTAGCTAAGATGTCTCCTTCACATTGGTCAGAAGAAATAAAACAGTACATTGACTGGTGCCACAGACAAGTCAATGAAGTCCTATTATCAAACTAAAATATAACACTAAGTTTAATTTATCCATTAAAAAATAATTAGCTGAAACACAAAGTGACAAAGGAATCAATCCCTGGTTTGGATTATGAAAAGCTCGTCACTGCTTCTACTGTGTTCCCTCACATTCTGTGTGAGGTAAGCATTTTCAACAGATGATTCGTCCCCTATGCTTTCCAGGACTCTTGCAGGGTAGATGAACCGAGTTTCCACGCTGAGAATACCCCATGATCTTTGAGACAAGAGATAAGTAGTGCCCAGCAGCCAGTGTCAGCGGGGCACAGTGGCATCTGCCACTGTTAGCTTGGACAAAGAGCACTGAGCAGCATGTTCCCTAGGTCACAGACCATCTCCTTTGGGGTATAGACAGTTTGTCTATTATTCTGGATGCCATGACTTATTGGTCTGTCAAGAACAAGCCCCTTTCAGCTGCCAAAAATGTCCAGTTCACCTGGGCCATGTGGGATTCAAAGAAAAAAATCACCCTGATAGCTGGCAACAGCAGCCCACACTGGGTTTCCGCCGGCCATGCTGGGGAGCCCTCTCCCCAGGCTGCACAGAGCCCGCTTTCTCAACAGCAGCTGTGTTGAGTAAAGTCAATAGAAACTGGCTCTAGATTTTGTGTCTTTTTCCTTTCTTCTATATCAAATACACTCTGTCTCCTAAATACTCTTGGACTTGTGGCCTTCAAAAGAGGATACAAAGTTGGGTGGGTAGAGAAGGTAAGATCCGGAAGGGGTGGAGGAGGAGTGAGTTGTACAAAATTCTAAGAGAACTAGTAACTGAGGGGAGCGGTCACCACCAGAGAGGCGCACTAAACACTGCCCGCTCCCCACTCCACAAGGATTTGGTGGTGCTGCCTCAGACCGTCAGTACTGACTTGCGCAGCAGGTCCTTGCCGGCCTGGCCAGCACCTTCTCCAGGCAGGGATCCAGAGGTGAGTTTTAGTCTTTCTTGCACAAACGTTAGTAAGATGATCAGATATCCTCCAAACAGACAATGGGAGGAGGCCTGAGGGAGCCTGCTCACAAAAGTTTACAAGCCCTCCCCCATCTCAGTTTAACTGAATGGCCTTTATAAATCTTTCCAAATCAGTTCCATTTTTTTAGACAGTTCTATCCATACTCCTATCTTCAAACAGTACACTGGTAATAACAGCACAGTGGACATAAACACATGTGAAACAAACACAGCTAACTCCCACATAAGCATGGCACTCAGCGGGCAAGACAGTGGGGCTGAGGAGAGCAGCTGATCTCCTCCGCTATCAGCCAGAGTCATCAAGACAGTTAACTGAGTTTTTGTTTGGGGTGTAAGTGTGTTTGTGTGCGTGCGTGCGTGCGTGTGTGTGTGTGTGTGTGTGTGTGTGTGTGTGTGTGTGTGTTTAACAGTCCTGGACAGAAATAGGAGAGATTAAGAGATAGCTGAGAGGGAGGGGGTGGGATTTCTCCCTTTTCATCTAGGAAGTACCCCTGTAAATTCTTGTTTCACGGTCCCCCTGTGCACAGGGAGCAAACTACCAGCTGGGAGAAGACCAGCTGAGGCTGCTCCGAATTCCACCTCACTAGTGTTGAGCAACAACAAACTTTCCTCAGGTCACAGCAAGCAATGTTCTACCTCAGGCCACAAAAATCTAAGCGCTGTCACACATTTCCGGCACACTTTTCCTCAACCAAACACCAGGGTCCACCTCTTGTCCTGTTGTGGCTTTTGACGGTCGAAAGTGGAATGAACACCATACAAATACATTACCAGAAATGCTTTCTCTAAAGTTACCCCAAACTAAATCCAAATACAATATGGAAATTAAAAAGTAAAGCCCTGCTGTAACAAGCCCGTTTCCTGGCCATCATCAGACTTGCATCCTGGCCAGACAAGGTTCGCTGTCCAGTTTCTGCCAGCTCTTCCTGTGGTATGGAATGAATAGCTCTTTCTTCAGGAACACCTGCAATTCTTACCCGCTAATCACACCCAGCTCTTCCTCAGAAACTCTGGCTGTTTTTATTGGCTAGAATTTAAACTTTGGGCCGGTATGGCAACCCACCCTGCAGGCCTGAGACACACAAGCATGTCTGAGCACATGTCTACATTTGCTGGGAAGAGGAGAATGCGCCACGCGAGGCCAGGCTGTGCACAGCGCCAGCCGGCTCAACCTCTGGCTCCATTGGAACCATGGCCCAAGCTCCGCTCCTGAGGAGCAGAGGTTTTCTTTCAAGGTGAAGCTAGAAGGAAGCAAATCCAAGGAGAGAACCAGCAATTTTAAATTTTAAGAGCTGTCATCTTCCAAAAGTGACATTTATTACAAGTACATTTAAAAATATATCTTGGCATACAAAACTACTCAAATCATCACTTCATAACTGTTCTTACTTTTTAAGATAATATTATATTTTTATCCAGAAAATCAGTTTGCTCTTTCTATACACATAATTGAGTTTTGGGCACTGTGTTCAAAATCCTAATTATGTCAAGGGAACTACATTGAAAAGAACAAAGGTGGTTAGAGGAAGGGGTTAACTCCACTTTGTATGTAGATAGCGTTATAAAGACTATCCTACATTTGATTATTTTACACAAATAATGTTACTAACTTACTTGACAGTAAAGACAATGATCTCAAAAATACATTTAGACCTGGCAATGGTGGCACATGCCTTTAACCCCAGTACTCAGGAGGCAGAGGCAGGCAGATCTCTGTAATTTTTGAAGCCAGCTTGGTCTACAGAGCTAGTTTCAAGACAGCCAGGGCTACTCAGAAAAACTTTATGTCTCAAAAAAACAGACAAAAACACAGCTGTATATTTCCAGATATATATTACATTTCTTTGTATTTACCCCCCCCTCCACCCACACACATACAGACACTAAACTATCATTCAACCAGTAGTTTACGGATCAAACTTCCCACTGGAAGGCATCCCAGAAGTGCAAAGCACGAACACTCTGTATGTATCCTCCTTACAGACTGGGCGTGGAAACCTGCAGAGTAGGATGGGGCTCTCCAAGGCAGCTGAAGCCCACAATGGCTATGCAAGGCGTGAATTCTAAAAGAGCCCCAGCTCAGGTGCCACCAGTGCATGGGAGGGCAGGGAACAGACTAGGTATCACAAACCTGCCTCTTGGGGCTTGGAAGAAACAGAAGCAGTTGCTACCATACTGTGTCCTAACTGGGCACCTTATATAAGCAAAAACAATATAGTACATCAACTACTTTATTTTTGTTTATATTTCACTGAGAAATTTTCCCTCATAGTTCCAATTTTAACATAATAAAAAGACCCAGCCTATGTCTTAGATGCAAGCTGTCAATATGTGTACAGATTTAGCTAAAATCGGATCAAAAAGATTGACTAACAAAACTTCTAAACAATGGAAGTTAAACTTTCATACATAATAGAACATAACAGTATGTAACCAGCAAGGCAGATCTCAGCAAATGCTTGTCTGAATATTTTACACTTACAATACATATGAATAAACAGTTCGTTGTTTCATGGATTTACTATACAAGCACGTTCTTTCATGTATTAGTTTCCCAGTGGGGGCAGGTTTACAGCAGACCCCTTATGTCAGTACATTTAGAGTTCACTTTTCAGAAAACGGGCTTTCCACCAGGCACACTTACAAGCATGTGTACTGTTCCTCTAAGCATTCTGAGGACTCGAATATTAGATATTACTGCATTTTTAAATCAAATTCTTGGGATGATGTTTCTTTCTGAGTCAGTAAACGTTCATCTAACTCTTCCTTTTAAGGAAATTATCACTACAAATTAGTATTTGTCCAACTAGCATCTATAGTTCTCATTGAAAAAAACAAAGTCAAAAGGTCACTCCGACTTGTATTTGCTTTGGTGGGTATGAGGAATCGTCAAAAGCTCTGTCTACTCCTTCAAATGTCATGGCTATAGGTAGCCATTAGTAAACCTAAGCAATTCCCAAAAACAAAGAGCTGTAGTGGGGAGAAAGATCACAGAAGAGAGGAAAGGGACTAAGAAGGAAGGGAGCATGGAATGGCAAAATGTAATGGGACTTCTTACCAAGTGTATGTCACTTTTTAAAACTTAAAAACACACACAGAAGTTGAATTGGTACTTAACTAAGAGCTTCACCACCTAGCATTCATGGGTGCTGGAAGAGAACTTCTACACTACTGGAAGAGAAATGCAATCATCAATATCACCCCCACATACCTTGCAACCTACAATGGTGACCAGACTCCAAAATACACTGCTGCAACAGCAGCACAATGTTACAGGAGGAATTCTTCACCGCTTTATGAAGATTTAAGGTCCACACCTGACACTGCTGTAAGATGATGCTCATGTACCCTGTAAACATCTGTCACTCATTTGGTTTAATAAAATGCTGTCTGGCCAGTATCCAAGCAGGAAGTGTAGGCAGGGCAACCAGAGTAGGAGAATTCTTGGAAGAGAAAAGGAAGAGACCCAGTCACCAGTCAGATGCAGAGGAAGCCTAATAAGAATGCCTCACTGAAAAAGCTACCAAGCCACATGGATAAACATAAGAATTATGGGTTAATTTAAGTTGTAAGAGCTAGTAATATTAGCCTGAGCTAATAGGCCAAAGGTTTGCAATTAATATAAGCCTCTGTGTGTTTCTTTGGGACTGAATGGCTATTGAACTGGGTGGGACAGAAACTTCTGTCTACATGACATTGATAAAGTAACCAAGAACCTGAGACTAGAAATATAGGCCTAGGAAGAAACCTACTACTATTATTCTGGTAAAACAGTGGTTCAACTTTCCTAATACTGTGACCTTTAATACAGTTCCTAATGTGGGGACCCCAAGCCATAAAATTTTGTTGCTGCTTCATAACTGTAATTTTGCTACTGTTACGAATCGATCATAATGTAAATATCTGATATGCATGATACCTGATATGCCACCCCTGTGAAAGGGTCATCAACCCCCAGAAGTTACAACCCACAGGCTGAGAACTGCTGTGAAATAGGAATGCAGCAATAAAAACAACTAATGACATTTCTATATTCAGATCAATGCCTCACTCAGCCCTCAGAGAAGGATCTTCTTGCAGCTGATGGGAGTTAACAGAGACCCACCACTGGGCAAAGGGCAGAGAATAAGAAACAGAGCATTCGGTCTAAAATGGAGTGTATTCAACAAACCTGTCCTATAGAGGCTCAGGGATCTATGCAGAAGAGGAGGCAGAAAGATTCTACGAGCCAGAGGTGATAAATGACTCCAAGGAAACTGTATCCACCAGACACAGCAGAACAGTGAAGACCTCTGATAAATGCCTGGACACCACGGTCAGGTAACTCACGTGGACCATGGCAAAGCTTGCACAAATGGGAAGGGTCTTCACTAGGGAAAGCTGGGTATCCCCCAGGCTGTCTGACTTCTCAACAATCACCTCTGTAGCCTAAGGGGAGTTTCAACCTCTCCAAATTCATAAGCTATAAAACTTTGCTTTCAGCAGACAGGGTCAGAACACAGGGATGCAACCACCTGGTTTAGTTTCCTCTTCTGAAAATAGGTAACACACATCTTACAACCAGATGAAGCAGCAAACAGGGTTTTGTAAACTACCTTCTACATTTGGTTATTCAGTTACTTTCACCCACACTGGATTGTTAAGCTTCAGCAAATTTATGGTTATGCAACTAACACTGCTGTCCAGATTTTTGAATGCCTGTGTACGTGAAAAACTTTATAGACAAATTAGATCCAGCAGTGTTTAACTAAGCACAGATGATTCACAAAGACTCAGACAGCTCTACTACCCAACTATGAACAGACAGCATTTATAGAGCAGAGGTTGCAGATAAGGGATGGTCTTATTTGAACTGGGTCTGACCAGCCGCCTCTGATTGACTGAGACACCCTCCTTGCTGCAAGTCTATTCAATCAGATCTGCTACTTAAGGAGGCCTGCGTGGCGGCGTCCTCACGTAAGAGCAGCATGGACGTGTGCTAACATAAAACCAGTAAGGAGGCGTCCTCATATCAAAGCTGGTTTAACAAGCCCTCCTCCATCGCCCCCCACCCCAGTGACCCTTTATAGTAAAGCCCCTCACCCCTACTCCCTAGCCCTATTATCAATGAACTGCTTCTTTCCCCAGTTTTGTCTGCCACATACGCAGGACCATAAAGCACACAGTATTCTGGTCTGTCCCAACCTTTTCAGGGGCTTCTACCTCTATCTTCAGCAAGTGAGCACTCCAGATACACGAGCAATCTTCCACTCTGAACAAGTGGCATGAAGACACATTTGCTTCCTTCAAATGCTAAGAGGCAGTTGGTGGGGTAGGTGCTTCTGAATCCAACAGAGAGATGCTTCATTATGCCAATGAATTCTCAGTTTCTGTCTATCAAGTATTATCTTCTAGAGACTCTCCAGACCACCAAAGGCAGCCAAGGACAGTGTGAGGAGACACTCTCACTTTGTCCACACCCCCCAGTGCTCAGGCTAAGGGCACACACACTTCCTGCAGCTGCAATGACACAAGGAGGCCCTTTGGACTTTTCTGGCAGTAGCTGATGACTTAGGACAACACACCTCTGCACCTTCTCTGGACACTTCCTTTTGTACCACAAACATCTACCTCCATCCCTACTCCCGCCACAGCAAATAAAGAGAACAAGAAAAGGAACTTAAAAGTGAGTGTGAGAATGAGGGGGGCCACTACAGCCCCCAGGTGCCTATCAAGCCTGACAAATTCCCCCAACAAATCACTTCTAACACACCAGTCGTACATGGCAGCAGAGCACATGATCACCACAATATCCCTTTGTGTTCTTACAACCTCCACTGTACAGGACTGGGGTGGAGAGGCGAAATGCCTTGCCTTGGCGTGGGGCGGGGCATGGCACTATGCTACCTTTAGGCTCCCTGTTACTTTGTAGCCATTATCCTGGTTTGTGCCTGAAAATTCAAGATGGAAAGTCACCAGGGAGAGCACTAAGCACCTGACAGCAGAGAACCCACAACCCTTTTAGGAAAGGCCCTTTGTTAGACCCACTCTAGCATTCACGTTTATAATTATTGGATGGCTAGAGATATTTCACCGTTCACAGCATGTGCTCCATGCCACAGGCGGCCTTACACTGGCCATTGATCTACCTGCTCACAATATTCTATGGTTAAGCTGCCACAAATCATGAAGATCCAGACGACCTGCACAAGAGCAGAGTCACATTTCCAACAGCCTCTAACAGCCTTGGGCAGTCTCTGGAAAGCCACTCAGTGAACTATTCTTCTTAAAGAAAATGTTAGAGTTTGGGAAAGAAATTATCCCATGTCAGAAGAGAATGAAATTGTGAAATATGTTCACAGCCTTTAGAGAGGAGGCAAGAGGGTGTGGTTCGCATGTAGTCAAGGCACCTGGAGGCTGAAGCAGGGCTGCTGAGTCCGAAGCTGACTAGGCAGTTCCATGACAACCTGGGCTATCTTTGAAAACAGCAAAAACAGGAATGTGTGGTGGTCTGAATGAGAAATGCTCCCTCATCTGCAGAGAAATACACCAAGAATGCAGGCCACCCTGACCCTAAGACACAGCCGCTCATTCTGGGCATTCCACAGCTTCCCATCCTAGCTGCACTCTTCTCAGGTCTGTCTGAACTCGCTCTAACAGACGTGATCTAGTTTCTCTACTTCTCCTTTGAGTTGGCATGGGGCAGCATTCTGCCAAGGCTACTGTGGTAGTCTGAATATGATTGACCCACATAATCCTTTAGGGAAGGGCACTAGTAAGAGGTATGGCCTTGTTGGAGGAAGTGTGTAACTGTGGAGCCAGGCTTTGAGGTCTCTTTTCCTCAAGATACCACTCAGTGTTTCAGTCCATTTCCTGTCGTAGCCAGCACCATGTCTGCCTTGGCGCTGCCATGCTCCCCACCACGATAATGGACTGAACCTCTGAAACTGTAAGCAAGCCACTGCAATTTTCTTTTCTGTAGGAGAGTTTCCGTGGTCACAGTTGCCTCTTCACAGCAAAAGAAACTCTAAGACAGCTCCTCTTAGGGAATGGTCTGGCCCAAGATGAAACGCGCCTCTGGATACCAACTGGAAATCACTGTCGTGAGGGCAGCAGAGCTTCAGGAAATTCACTCTAGGCAGAGCAGCAGCAGAAAACAAATGGCAATGGCCATGAGGATACCAAATGGAATGGCCCAGCAAGCTGCTCTGGTGTCATCTAAGCCCAGAGTGAAGCCTCTGGGTAGAAATGGTCCTCAACAACAGCGTCTTAATTCCTGAGGCGGGAGCTGCTTCTACTATTTGAAAGCAGCTCATCCCTGAAATTGTCAAACAATACGCTTATTAAATCATTCAAAGAAGAATAATATTTTCTTCGAAGCAAGATAAGACACCTAGCACCTTTCAAAAGCGAGGTGCCAGTCAAAAGATTGCTTAGCAATTCTTTCTTAACTAGATTTCTAAAGATACTGATTTTCCCCCCAAGGCAAAGGCAAATTCTATCATTATAAATAGCGCTCCACTGCCTTTTGTGCAGCATGAACATAAAACACTTGACCTGAGGTGCCTTCAAGATAAGATGTCTGGGAATGGGCCATACTATGATGACTCAAGTGGAGTTTGGTCTCATCAGAAGAAAGACTAAAATCCAGCTATGTTGGGCAGATACTTCCAGAGGCTTCCTGCCATTGTCCAAAGATGGAGAATAGGGTTCTAGGAGAGTTGAGAGTGATCAGGTTACAAGTACAAGTGAAAGTGGCCCTTGGGAGTTCATCCATCCCCCTACAGTTAATAGTGGGCTTGACTGAAGGGCATGAAGGAGCCCAGGGTTCCTACAGCCATGGTGTAACAAAAAGGTCCTCACACTGATGCTCGAAGCTTGGATTGCGGCCACCCTATCAATGTGCCTAGCACACCAGCTTCTTCAGAACCCCAGTTCCTACTGTCCCAGCTCCATGGGAAGTCTATCTTGTAGCTTTCCTAGGCTGAGGTAAAATGTCACCATAGATGAATTAACCCATTAAGTGAGAGGCTGTAAAGTTTATCTGAAATCTCTGTTCCTCCAAGTCTCAAATCACCAAGTTTGTAAAATCCCAGTTCTACAGGTAGCACAACTAAGTGCTAGGCAGAGAAAGCAGGGCTCTGGGAGCAAGACTGTGAAGACAGGGCCTGAGGGAGGAAATATACACACAGTGGGCTAGGTTGTAAAACATCCTGTTAGGGGCCTGGAGAGATGGCTCAGTGGCAGCTCTTCCAAAGGACCGGAGTTCAGTTCCCAGAATGCACAGGGCAGCTCACACCTGCTCCTAACTCCGGATCCAAGAAATCTGACACCCTCATACAGACATACATGAAGGCAAAACAATACACATAAAATATTTTTTAATCACATTAGAAGGCAGGAGACAGCATTTTCTAATTTTTAAGATGCCCTATATACAGTTACTTCTGTAAATATGAACGTTGGTAAAGTATTTGTTTCAAAATTTGAAGATCATTGAATTGCAGTCTCTTATTTTGCCTAAATTCCCATCATTTGGAAGGCATCACAGCTCTCATGCCTGCACATCGCTCAAGCAGGGACACTGTTTAGGCTGTCATTACTAAGCAGACAGAGACAGTGTTCCTCTAGATCACAGGGTTTTCTTATAGTCTTAAAGCAAACTGGGCTTCCATACCACCCTTTGGGAACTGGGGCTTAGAGAATTGTGGGGAAATGTTACCATAACAACTGCTACTCCCATGAGTAGTAAAGTCTTCTGTCTCTAACCCAGCAGTCTCCGGTCTGATTGCCAGCAAACGAAGTGGACTGTCATCTCGGGAGGGAGGAGGCAGGGAGGAAAAGCTCAACCCAAACAGGTCTACCACTGGCTAGAGAGAGGCTCCAGGCATGTACCGAAAGCCCTGATGCTCAAAGAATGACTGCAAGTTCTCTTTAAAGACAAGGGAGAAAAGAGAAAGAAATAAAGACCAAGGGGACTCTTGTTGCTACAAGACAGTCTGGACCAGGCAATGGATGTTCCAATTCTCCCTGTAGCCCTGCTCCAAGTAGACTGCTGGCCCAAAAGATGAGAGCCGAGATGGAGACAGGACAGACAAGGAATATCTGGATATACACCATAACTATCCAACAAGTGCGACAAGCCAGCACCGGGTGCTCTGAGGGCAGAAATGGGATGTAAAGCATGTTCGAGAGTCGAGGAAAGATTCCCTGGCTTTCTACATATGCCAGCTAGCCACATACAAGACGGCATCTTCCTCCTGACGGGCCCGCCTCATGCAGAGATGTCTTCAAATGATCAGCACAAAGTTGCCACATCTTCATTCAGCCAATATAACAGTTCTCACAATTACAGAGACATTACACAATGGATGCCAGGCAACTGTGACTATGAGCTACCAAGATGACAATGCTGTCACCTAAAACCGTTAACACTTAATGCATAGAATATACATACAGATGGTGGAAAACTTCCTGTAAGGACACATCTAAAAGATTGTAAGACTATACAGGTTGAATCCAAATATGCTTGGGACAAGAATGTGGCATATTTCTACTTTTTTCCAGATTTCGGAATATTGACATGTCCACAATGAGTGTCTTGGAGTGAGAAGATTATTCACGACCAAGGTCATACATCGCACCCTTGTACTTCATAGTTTTGACTATGAGCTGGCACATGACGACAGATGTGGAACTGCCCAGAGTATCACATCAACATGCAAACGCATTTTACATTCAACATTTCTGGGCTAGGGTGTCCAGTCTGTACAGAATTCCTATTGAATGGATCGTATGTGATTTATCACTCTCAGCTTCACCTCAACTCTAAATGCTCAGGCGCATGCCTAGCCTATTTATTTCCATAAAATCCCAGGAAGATCATTCCTCTATTGAAATACTCATTTCACTCAAATACCGAAAACTAAGTTTAGCTACAGATCTCGTCATAGCAATTTAAGACTGAGTTTGAAAATGGAATATTAAGCTCACTCTTCTCTACCTTTCCCCAACGAGACACCAACACAGCAGTGAAGAAAAAATTCTACTGCTTTTTATCCGGCCAATCAAAGTCTAACATCTGCCTTATTCCACCTGAGATTCTAAAACGACCATAAACACAAGGAAATCCAAGCCACCCACTCACTCATACACATTAGAGACCTGTAGCTCCATACAGGAGCAGCATGGATCAGGACAATGTGCCACAAAGCACAAAGGTCACTCAAGTTTTTAAGGAATGCCAGTGAGGAGAGAGGCTCGGTGATGTTACTTGCTGGTTTTACAACACAGGGACGCTCAACGTGGACGCAAACTCCCTGAACCCAGAGGGCTCACTTAAGTGCAGGTCTGAGACAATACAAGAAAAGGAAAGACTGGCTATATAGTAAAGAAACTGGTGGGGTCAGAGTCTGTACCCAGAACCTTGCAATGAGCCCTTCACGGGGCATGGTTGCGTTATATTCAGAAAGGCTTGCATCCTTGGCACCACTGTTACCACGAGATGAATGTGCAGGAGCTCTGAGAATGTGTATGACGTGTTGGCAAGCACACTCACATCAACAAATCACTAAACTATGTAGGAATAATTAAAAGAGGTCCTTCCACCATGGCATATTCTGCAGCTGAGGATGTAAAGTCCGAGCAGTGATAGGGGTCATCTCCTGGACTAATCACCTGCACAAGCAGTTTACAATGCAGTTTCTGCACGCCATACAGCGAAGGACCTCTGGTTTTGGAATATAAGAACGGGATGATAGCAAACAATACTCTACTGGAAAATACTGTCTAGATATAACAGTCAACTAATTTTAGAATGCAGGTTACTATTCTTATAAAGAGACATTTTAATGTCATAATTTATATATAATCAGAATATAGGGCAATTATGATCAATTAGAAAAAAATGTAAATACCAGGGCTAGGGATGTAACTCAATGCATTTGCCTACAGTTCAAGGCTCTGAGTTCACTGCAAAAAATAAGTAAACAAAGTCTTCAAAAATAAGAAGTTTGACTTAGCCAGTAATGGTGCACGCCTTTAATCCCAGCCAGCACTTGGGAGGCAGAAGCAAGCAGATCTCCGAGTTGGAAGCTAGCCTGGTCTACAAAGAGTTCCAAGGCAGTTAGGTTATTATAAAGAGAAAGCCTGTCTTGAGCAAACAAAAAGTTAAACTTAAAATACTCCTTTCTGCACATATGTACCTAAGAGTAAATTTTTCCTCAAGCAGAAAATAGAAGTAAAGCACAATTGTATTATAAGCTACTTATTTAGCCAGATGGTGGTGGCAACCCCATTTAATCTCAGCACTTGGGAAGCAGAAGCAGGTAGATCTCTTGAGTTTGAGGTCAGCCTTGTCTACACAGAGTGAGTTCTAGGACAGGCTCAAAAACTACACAGACAAACCCTGTCTCGAATCACACCAACCTCCAAAAAAAGTTGTTTGCCTCGTTACAGGAGCATCGTGATAATGTATGGATATGTCCCTCTCCTACAGACAATCACCTGAAGACGGCATCCCAGTATCACAAAGATGCAACACAACAAAGAGCTCAAAAGTGCCACCTAGAGAGGCTGCCACCTAGAGAGGCTGCCACCTAGAGAGGCTGCCACCTAGAGAGGCTGCCACCTAGAGAGGCTGCCCAGAAGGTGGCTTTCAGAAAAATTCCCTTCCCAATTAGAGCAGTTACTGACAGATATTTCAGTACCTGCTAGCAGGTTCAATGCTGTCCTAGTCACCAGCAGAAAGCTAGAAAGATTTCTAGAAGTACAGGTCTCCAAAAAACCCTACAAGCTGTTGAGAAGCTCAGTGATATATTTAGCATTTCCTCCTTGGGGATAATCAATACTTTATCTTGAGTAAATGAGATATATAAGAGGATCGCTATTGACTTGTACACAATCACAAAGGCCAACCAAGACAGAATGGGACACATGCCTGGAACCCTAACACTCGGGAGGCTGAAGAGGTGTATCGCAGGTCTGGGCCAGGCCAGGCCATATATAGTAAGCTTGAGACCAGCTTGGATTGTACATCAAGACTCTTTAAAAACATAAAACAAAACCAGCAGCAATAATAATGATGACGAACAACCAATCAATGAACAGACTAATAAACCAACTACACTATAGATGCGTTTTTAAAAAGGGCAATCCGAGTTTGGCTCTGAGGATAGGCGACAACCTCCCAGAACTCAGTTCAGTTATCAGAAACTCTATAAAGTGACTTTTTGCTAATTTGGCTGTTTAGAAGGTGCTTCAGATCAAGCCTGAGGCTTTGTGTTTGCTGTGAGCAGCAAACCCAGCCTTGTGTGCTCCTTGCACTAAGCAGGCCTTCGGCTCTTCTGTCTTATTTAAAAGCATTCAGGGGTTTCTGGTTAGTGATCTGAGAAAGTGCAAGTTATATACTTTTTACCACGTGCCTTACAGTTCAATCTGTTGTCCTAGTATAATAAACATTACTTCATTAATAATTTGTATAACAAATTATTTAGAAGCCTACTTCAGATTTGCAAGAAGTCACTGACAGTGTGTCTTTTCTATTTAAATATAAGGTATAAAATAATACTTTCTTCATCCTAGGGACATGTGACAAAATCCCCAGTTGATACCTGAAGCCAAAAATGGCATGGAACACTATTCACACACTATGTTATACTAATAGTCGATCCCCGACCAGGATGGCTACTGAGAGGGTAAACAGACAGCTAATACACACACCACAGATACGCTGCAAGAAAAGCTCATTCGCATCCCGGGCAGATCACGAGCAGCAGTAGCATGCGCTCTCATCATGCGACCCAGAAAAACTGAAAACACAAATTATAGCTGGGTGGTGGGGGTGCACACCTTCCATCCTAGCACTAGCGGCGGGGGGGGGGGGGGGAGAGGGGGGGGGTTTTCTGCGAGTTTGAGGTTAACCTGGTCTACATAGTGAGTTCCAAGATAGCTAGGACTACATAGTGAGACCCTGACGCAAAAAAAAAAAAAAAATAAAATAAAATAAAAAAATAAAAAGGAAAGGATGATTATTGGTTTTGGAATTTCCTAGTTAACATTTTCAGACCGCAGCTGACCTCAGATAAGATACCTCCTGGTGCAGGAGAAGTACCGTGTGTCACAAACACAAGCACTCTCTTCTGTAGTCATCTATCTCTTCTAGAGACTGGATGCAGCGCCCATCGCCTGTCTGGGCTCTATGCGCTACCATACAGTTCGCGAGCTTAAGGCAAGGGGTTGGAGGTTTAAACACACACAGACCTCTATAGTATTGGTAAGAAGCCCCCTATTCAATAGCACCATGGAGGCTTATATACCCAACAGTCAGGTGGGCCAACAGGTGAAAACCTTATCCTCTGATCCTCAAGGCAAGGCAGCACGTGCTCGCTCGTGAAGCAGAGCTGGTAAACAACTTTGACACAGCTTTCAGTAACTCAAATCAGAAGGAAAGTAAAAGATCTCTAGCAGGAAGGAGCAGCTGGAGGCCAGGTCTCAACATCTCCCCCCTAAATTTTTTGTAAGATAGAAGACCCTCCTGTCTTAGTTCATCTCAGAAGAGTAAACCCTTACCCGTCTCTGGGAGGCCCCTTCCCTGTCTTAGGTGGGCCCTCTTCTGTAGAAGTTGCCCATCTACAGAGGAGTCTTCATTGTGCAGTATTTGCAACTTAACCTGGGGTATGTCTGAGCTACTGGCCAACAGGCTCAGAAGGACTTGCTAAGTGACCATAGGCTACATTCTCATGGATTGTCTAATCTTACACAGAATTCAGAGACGAATGCCCATGGCAACAGGCGTTTCTCAGTCTGCTTAGCCTTTTTGGTAACTGGCAGTGGTATGATGGCTGGAGTGCTCATCCCAGCAGTCGCTCAGGCCACAGTTTCTGAAAGAACAACCACAAATATCTCTTCCCCCATAGGTGCTATTCCATACTACAAAAAAGAAAATAAAGAAAAAACTAGCTCCTTGAGCAAAGACATTGCCAACAGGTGTTTGGAACACTAGACCTTGAGAAACGACCACAGCCTTTCTTTTTGGGGGAACCGTCTGTAAAAACTGTTCAAGCTCCCACCAGAGGCCTAGGTTTTACTATCCGTGGGAAGATATGATTTTTAAGGAAACTTAATGAATGTTAATGTTAATAGCTATCAATCATTGCATCAGTTAATATAGAGTCCAATCATATTGCTGTAAATTTAACAATTTATCTTTATCATAGGGAAGTATAATTTTGTCTTGAGATTTGCCAAAGGTTCGTATACTCATTTTCCTAGCTTTCCAAAGCAGTTGCAGAACTCACAATGTGGTGTAACACGGGAAGGAGAAACAGGCATATGTACCCACATAACAGGTCCAGATTGCCAAAAAATTCCAGTTGGTGCAAAATGAGATGTTAACACTAATAACTGTATAGGCTTATCATAATCTACCCTTTGTAAGTGTACCTGTTCTATACTCTGCAAAGAGCAATTTTAGAGCTCCTTCAGCAAATCCTACAGGCATGCACCACCACAACCAGCTCAGGCAGCATGCAGGCTCAGAGACATTCCGCAGCTACTACGTGGGTTTCTTGGGTGCTGCGGGAAAGCCTACCACTCACACCGCAGACTCTTGGGCATGCAGAGCCTGGAACCGCCACCGCCTTCTCTCCCCGCTGCTGCCCTCTAGGTCAGCCCAGCGGGGTCTGTGCTCCAGCCTGTCTCAGCTCCAGCACTTGCCATCGCATTTGCTGATACTCCTTGCACCGCCATGGTGTCCCCCAGGCTGGGCACCGACTGGGTTGCACCTTTCACCACAGCTGCCTAGCAAAGCTCTGCTCCAGCTGCCCTCCAGCCCCAGCTGCATTCGTTCTGGGTACAAACCAGTACATGGAATGGAGCAGAACTCAGAAAAGCAGGCTTGCTGCTCCTGAACCACTGAAGGGGCCCCACTTAAACAATCTTTTAGGAAAACTGGGTGTCAGCCTGTCTGGCTACTTCCTGCTGAGCGGGGGTGCTGCATTCTTGGGGTTATTTTACTGCAGCATTTCAGGAGGGCTCGGTGAATCAAACCACATGAATCTCGAATAAATCCTCAGGTTCTCATCCTCTGTGGAGACAAAAGCAGAACCTCTTTTCCAAAGCAAATTATTAGGCCCGTACTTTAAAGTCAAAATACCTTTCTTAGTTCCCAGAATCAAAGGTAGTCCAGAACAAAAAAGATAACACTATCCACACAATACAATAACATACATCTGTACACATTTTATCTTTGAGGCTTTCAATTCACCCTCCCGCCTCCTGTTTCAGAGGGTGTCCCATTGGGGAGGACCCTTCTGCTTACCCCTCTTTTCTTGGTTGGACTTCTACTTGCCGCACCTGCAGGACCTGGAACTGAAACCTGGGCAAAGGACGTCAGGATTAACACATACCCCAATTCACCCTCACCTTCCGAGGGCGACCTCTCAGTGTTCCCTAGTTCCCAATCTCGATGGAACTTCCAGTTGCAGTGCACGACGCCTGTCTGCGCTCTATGCACCACCATACAGTTCACGAGCTTCGGGCAAGGGGCTGGCGGTTGAAACACACACACAGACAGAGAGACAAGGACATGGACCTCTAGTCACTGGTAAGAAGCCCCTTATTCAACAGCACCCTGGAGGCTTATATACCCCACAGTCAGGTGGGCCAACAGGTGAAAATCTTATCCTCTGATCCTCAAGGCAAGGCAGCACGTGCTCGCTCGTGAAGCAGAGCTGGTAAACAACTTTGACACAGCTTTCAGTAACTCAAATCAGAAGCAAAGTAAAGATCTCTAGCAGGGAAGAGCAGCTGGAGGCCAGGACTCCAAATGGTCCCAACAATCATTTTAGATAGAGAGATGCCTCGCTCTATCCACTTTTTCAGATTTTAGATGTGGTCACCTCCCCCATATACTGGAGGACAACATCAGCGTGAGCTACCAATGAGCTACTTAAAGCCGAATCAGGGCCTGGGACAGCAGAACCATTAGGTTGAGAAGCAAAACCTCCCTGGCTGGAGCTTTCTTCAACATCTTGATGGCCATTTGTGGTCTAGTCGGAATGAGGACTTTGATCATCTAAGGAGACATTATAATGACATTCTACATGTTATCAATATTAACATGCATTGACAGGCTGCTACACCCATTCTAAAGAGTGATAAAAGAATATTCATCGTATACATACTATAGGACATCAAGATACTTGTGGCAACTAATCTTTATTCTTAAAAAATAATTTAAATGCTTGTGAATGTAAAATCTAACACACATACACACAGGAACAAGCCAGATTCCAGGCATGCAACTGAAAGACTTGTTGGTCAAAACTCTACTTTGCTTCTGCTGAGGGTTACAACGAGACTCAGGGCATGGGTTGCTGCAAAGATGAAGGTATACTTCCAGCCGGTACCCCCTTCAGAGAACATGCTGTGCTAGTTCTTAACTGTATATGTTCAATCTTAGGGCACAAGTGCTGTTCCTAGTGAGAGGGAATCTCAGAAGCCCTCTGTGGATATCATTTGATTGAACGACTGAACAGAGCTACCTACTTCCTTTTAAAAGCCAAGGGTTTCCAATGACCACATGTGTGCAGTTCTGTCCCCAGACACTTCTCCACATACTCACCAGCTGCTCACTTGCTCCAGGAAGTCTTTAGACTTGGTGAGTTCTGCCAGAATGCAGCCAGATGTTTGCACAGGATTAGAAGACCACGTCACTGCCCTGAACATCTGAGCAGGTCTTCACGGGAATGAAAAGTGGGCCGAGATAGTGATATAACAAAGTATTCACCCTAAGGCTGTCTGTATCCAGATCATTCAACTGACAAGAAGTGGCGGGTTGCAAACCTCAGTGGACAAAGGTGCACGTGTCAGACGGAGCAAGATATGGTGGTCCAAGCTTGTAATCCCTGCATGGGAAAGGCTTGGTGTTTACGGTTTCTATTGCTGGGATAAAGCACCCTGAGCGAAAGCAAGCTAGGGAGGAAAATAGATTTTTCAGCTTATAATTCCACATCATAGTCATCACTGAGGAAAGTCAGGGCAGGAACTAGGACTCAGGAGCTGAGCGAGAGCTGCTCAGTGTCTTACTCCTCATGGCTTGCTCAGCCTGTGTTTTATATGGACCACCAGCCCAGGGTGCAGAGAGCTGCACACCAGGGCAGAGAATGACCTGCATTCCAAACTTCAGGACCAGCACAGAAACACACAACACAGCGAGAGAGACCCTACAGACCCCATCTTAACATAAAACAAGAGGCCATGATGAAAGGCGTGGGGACTGCGGGGACAGGTGTAAAGCGAGGCTTCACACAGCTAACTCTACTGCCTCCACACCGAGCTGACTCAGAACGCTCACAGAAACGGGTTTCTCATACCCACTCATATTTTGTAAATGATCTTTTTTTGATCATTTAACAAAGAAGTATACCAAAGCTGTTTTTTAAAATATTTGTGTAAGTAGTTATACTGTTTTTTTTTTTTTTCCTGTCAATAGGATACAAGCTAGAGTCACCTGGGATGAAGGAACCCTAGTTGAGGAAATACCCCCTTCAGAATGGCCTGTAGGAGATTTCTTTTATTGATAATGGATGTGGAAGGGCCCAGCCCACTATGGGCAAACCACCCCAGAAGTGTTCCTGGGGGTTGTACTCCACGCTCTGCTTCAGTCCCTGCCTCCGGGTTCCTGCTGGAAGCTCCTGCTCTGAAGTCCGCCCCCCACACTGTGAGCTGTAACATGGAGGCTTCCACCCCAAGTTTTTACTGCCCAGTGTTTACCACAGCAGCAGAAGCCAAACTACAGAGCACTTGATTTGTATTGTCAACATCTTCCCTGTGCTTTTTCAGTGTCTGAATTAGATTCCCTGTTGTTAGCCAGACCTCCTGGTCGCAGCCAGCCTTAGCCCTCCCCTGGCTTAGAACCCTAGGAGGGTGTGAATTAGCAACAGCCGGTGAGGGATGAGGAACAGGTTTTTCATACTTCTACTCCAAATGACCACCCGCAACTGACCAAACCTGACGTCTTCTCTGTCCTCCCACAGTCCTGCCATATAAGTGGCTTGTTGATCTCGAAAGGTCACAGTGTGTGACTATGTTCACTAGAGCAGCTCCTCACTGCCCACAATCCCAAATGAGTTTAAACTGGCCAGAGGGGAAACACCATCGACAGGCACGCAAGTACACGCACGCACGCACGCACGCACACACACACACACACACACACACACACACCATCCACAAGACACAAAAAGGAGTTCACAGTTGCTCATATGTGAACTTAATGTGCTCAGTGACTTGTGTGCAGTCCCGGGCAGGACTGGCCAGCACCATCCCCCATGCACACGCTCACAGTGTAAAAGAGAGCTGCTATGCGGTGTTGTCAGGGTCACCTTCCTTGCCCCCAACTTAATTCTGTAGATACACTGTACTTGTCTAAGGTGAAGAAAAGTTTTCAATCATCCCCATTTTGGTCAGGGTGGCCATATTATCATAAATTGAATGAATGTAGCTTTGGAGGTGTATTCAATAAACATAGCTTTTCTGGGGTGCTCTAAAGCGGGTACACACCAACATCCTCACAAGGCTTGGGCTTCAGATACACAATCTTAACATTACACACATTTTACAATAATACTACAACATACTTAAAACTAAAAATAGAATCAAATATGATACAAAAGCAATGTGCCTTTGTAAGCCTTGCAGAACCACCGAATCGGCATTACTTCAAGGGAAAAGTATGGCCAAACTTAAGCTCTATAGTAAAACCCCAAGACCAACAGTGGGGAATTACTCATGGAAAAACACCGTCACTGCAGTGAGTACTCAGTGTGCACGGCAGAACTCAGAACGTGCTCATCTCACAGCACTTCAGCTTGAGCTATGTCACCAGACCTCCTCATGACAAAATGCACAAACTCCAGACAACGTGGGACCTGGTCCTTAAACCTGGAAACTGGTGAGGAACGAGAACCCAACAGACCCAAAGGCCACATTACCAGTGGGGCTGCTTCTCCTTCCCAGGCTTATTTGTAGATTAACAATAATGGGGAATGTAGAAACGAGAAAGTGGAGAAAGAAGGGTAAGCTAGGGGGTTGTGGATGCCTTTGATCCCAGCACTTGGAGACAGAGGCAGGCAGATCTCAGAGTTCCAGGCCATTCTGGTACAGAGAAAGTTCCAGGACAGCCAAAGCTATACAAAGAAATCCTGTCTCAAAAAAAGACACCAAACAAGCAAACAAACAAAAACAGAAAGAAAGAACATTAAAAACTAGAAACGCTTTTCATATCATCAAGGAAAATAACGGAGTGGGTCTGATTTCATGAGCTATACAAAAATCAAAGTATTTATTTGCACTCTTGCCTGACACTTGGAAAATTAGTGAGTTAAGCTAAGTGTTTCAAAGTGAGACAGGGAAGTGAGACCAGGTTCACAGCGCCGCATCCCCTAAGCAAGCCTATGAACTACTCGGCCAGACTCTATCTGCTTCCTTGAGTGTAAACCGCGGTCACTATGGAATGAAAGCAGAAGGGTGAGCAGCACTCTGGTGACCCCAAGATCACTTCCAATCACACACTGCTCTCGGAACCCCAGCATGTGAGTTTGTCCTTTCACAAAATGACTTTTAAAATTGGGGGGGTGGCGGCAACTTTTAGAATTAGAGCATTGGGAATTATACAAAATTTGCATTTGTCAATCAAAGGTTTTGGGTTCCTGATGCCGTTCCAGTTCCAGCTAGAAAAAGAAAGGTATAATGGCAAAGAGGCTTCGAGCTCCTACTGGACAATCACGGACAAATGAAAACTCCAGACAAAATACACTGGTCCCCATAAGAGAGGCACCTGCCTTCCTGTTTTCACTCCAGTAATTCCTTCCTCCTTCCTGAAGTCTCATCTCGCCACAGTTTCTCCAGCAAAGGCGTCACATTAGTGGTCAGAAGCAAGCCTCCAAAGTCAAACAGCTGACAAGCCACCCCTTAAAACACTTCCCACGGCACAGCATGAGTATCACCTTCTCGGCAGAACCCACCAAAAACTCAACTGTAAATGCCAAAGCCCCTTACAAATGCTCACTGTGTTATCAATCTTAAAACTCCAAATACGATTAATAACTTACCTGGGCTGAGCGGCCCGGGCTGGTGGAGGTGACTGCGCACACTTCTTGGTGAAAAGATCTTCAATACACTGATTCATGGGTACACTCTGTGAGCCAATGACAGCCCACATACCACACCATGGGGAACAAGTTGAATCAAACAAGCCCAGAGCAAAATTTCATAATAACACATAGGAGGCAATAGTGCCTCAGAGCTCCAACCATCAACAGAACAAAACCAGCTCCAGCTGGCTTCCTGGGAGTCTTTACACCCTTGTTAGGTAGGGGCTGTGTCTTAGATCTGAGTCCCTGTTGACAGTATGAGACATTTAGAATTAGGAGAGGGGTAGGAGGCAAATAATACGCTCCAGTAGCCGGGCAGTGGTGGCACACGCCTTTAATCCCAGCACTCAGGAGGCAGAGGCAAGCGGATCTCTGTGAGTTCTAGGCCAGCCTGGTCTACAAGAGCTAGTGCCAGGACAGGCTCCAAAGCTACAGAGAAACACTGTCTCGAAAAACTAAAAAAAAAAAAAAAAAAAAAAAAAAAAGCTCCAGTACTCATCAATTAACTGTATCTGTAATAGAGCCCCAAACTGTCACTCCTCCCAGCTCCTCATTCATCACCATGGGCTGCTCTGGCCAAGAATCTTTATCTTATAATTTTCCTGTATTTACATCTCTGTGTTATTAAGCAGTTGTGTTCAGCCCATCGCGCCTGAGTATTACTAAACATCAATAAAGACCTTCTAATAAACATGGACTTATCCCCCATGAAAACAGGGCCTGACCAAGCCATGAGCCAGCGCACAGCACCTGTGTTAGCGAATAAGGACTGTCTTAGCCAGAACTGAATGCAAACAAACACAATGGCTGTCGGGTAAAGCGGAGCCTGTTTGTCTCCCATCTGTGTCCTTCTCTCCACCCCATCCCTGGCCAGGCATCAACCAGAATGTTCCCATGGGGTACCAAAGATCCAGCCTTCCACTCAATTTCAAATGAGTCCAAATTTAGCCTGTGCTCTGGAACAAAGTGAAAAACTATCTTGAAGCATGTTTTTATAGTTCTTTAATATCCACTGGGTGACTCACAGTTATGTATCACAGAGGCCAGGTACTTTTATTTCTAAAAAAGGAATATGTTTGAGCGTCGGGGAGGCCAGTGTGGAGGTTGAATGCCAGCAAGAAAAACATGGGCGAAGTAGGCTTCTCCAGCTCAGGCCAAGTGGTGTTAAGGACCAAGGGCAAGTTAAAAATATCACACTGGATTGAGGTTGCAGTTTCCTCTCCAGTGGTCTCATGGATCTTGTCAGCATTTAAACACTACTCAATAGTACTAATTAGGTCTGCCTCCTGAAACTATTTTACAAGTTATTCAAAACATCCTGGCACCAAGCTGCCTAGAAAAATATTTTGAAACTATTTACTACAGCACAACCAAGAGTTAGTTCCTGCAGTTCTTCACAGATTGAGGACTTCAAAACAGAGAAAGTGTTCTGTGACTAGAGGTTGAAAAACTTCACACACACACACACACACACACACCCTCCTATCTTCCTCTAATGGTTGGTCTGGCCAATCAGTGTTCAAAGATTACCATGAAAGTTGGCTGCTTATTTTACCCATTTGGAAGAGAGGCAATCAGATCTGAGTCTCCAGCTAGGCTGTCTACAGAGGCATTGTTTCCTAACTCCCAAGTCTAGCTTAGTCTGCCAGAATATCCCAAGTACAATATGCCAAATATAAACACAACACCAGCAGAAAGCAATCTAAAGAATTACAGAAAAGTCTTACACACTGTCAAATAAACAGAAGACAATCCTGTCCCCTATTAAAAGTCCTAGCACAGCTACAACTGTTTAATACACACTCATGTTTTGAGCACAACAACATAATGATTCTGATAATAAACCCAAAGCTTAAGGCCTAAGTGGGACACAGCTCAGAGGCAGGCACTCAGTGTGGAGGTCCTCTTACCCACCACCGGTTTCTTTCCCAGGAACTTCCACTGATCTTTTGGTCCTTCTGCATCCTCTGCTGAGTATTTGACATGGGATCGACAATATTCCCAAAATTTGTCCCAGGTTTTTGGTCAGGAGGAATCTCTACAGAAAGGAAGGTAGCAAGTGAGCAGGGAACCCCAGCAGGCCAGCATGGCCTGGGAACTCACTGACTTCCAAACTTGCTGTCACTGCCCCATTGAGTAAAGAGGCTAGCTGAGTCAGGGCTGGCCCACTGGACACAGGATATCTGCCCAACTCAAGGGCAGGTAGGCGGGTGCCGTCAAGGTCTTTACAGGTCTATGTTTCAATCTTTATTAATAGTCTTTAGGAGTCAAACGGAGTAAATAAAACAGGAGCGAGTTCCTCTATAAACCTCCACAGCGTTAGCTGTCCTGGCATCAAACATGCTGTACCAGCCTTTACAAAAGTCAGGAGAGCAAGGGGTACGGGGTGAGAAGAGGGGCTTAATCTGGTTCAGGGAGGCCTTCCTGAGTGTTCAGAATTTGGGGTCCTAAAGATGACAAAGGTAGCTTTGAGATCTTTGAGCAACAGCAGAGTCAAGTACGTCTTACAGAAAGTCAACCAGCCAGCCAGCCTTGGGCGGCAGTTCTCACTCCTACCTGACTCCGCGAGGACCTCCTATTTATTTACCTTGAATCATATCTAGATTTGTTTTTTAATTGCTATTTTTTCTCTCTCTCAAGCACTTTAGCCAGCATTGGGGGGGGGGGGTCAAGACAGGGTTTCTCAATGTAGTTTTGGCTGTCCTATCCTCTGTAGACCAGGCTGGCCTCAAACTCACAGAAACCCACCTGCCTCTGCCTCCAGAGTGCTAGGATTAAAGGCGTGTGCCACCACTGCCTGGCCTTTCAGTCACTCAGGATGCTACACATTGCAAACCACACCAGATTTTAATAACAGCTTTTTGCTGGAGAGAAATGTAAACACACCAAGAAGTCTGTTTTGAAAGACGAAAAAGATTTCAGGTTCCGAGCTACTGGGCACGTCAGTTATAGAAGGACATCCACACTCACGAAAGTGCCAATGCCTAAGTTTTACAGCCATCTTTTACAGAAATCCGGAGTCAAAATCCCTGTGTGCTGAGCAACAGAAAGTCTTCGGTATGGTGACCAGAGGGCTCACAAGGCAGAAGCTCAACACTGAAAACACAACAAAAAGTGCACCAAGTGCCCTTCAAGGAACTTCAGGCAAGAGCAGCCAGCGGACGGTTTAACTTCCAAACATCTCTATTTGTCATTTAACTGGATTTTGTCCTGTTGGTGCGTATCATCCAGTTAAGACCTCCCAGGAGTTTTCTGCAATTACATAGACAGAAAACTAACAGTGCCCAGTGCCCAGCAGCCAACAGAAGAAAACGGGTCTGTTTTCAATAAAGAACAAGATTGACCCCTGGAACCTGCTGGCCAATCAGAGGCCACAGGGGTCACTTCCACAAAGGCTGCAGAATGTGAATTACATATTACCAGTGTCTCTGACTTGGAGGGCCGGAGCTGGATTGGAATGGAACAAGGCTCTTCTGGGAGAGGGGAGTATCAGAGCTGCAACCACAGTGAAAAGCTCAGCACTATGTGAACGAGCCCTAACAGGGTTGCCCCTCACTCCCTCAGATTTAACTTACAGCTTCTTTTCTGAAGCACCAAGCATTGTGCACACATGGTGTGTAATGAAAAACACAGGAAAGAACACACTTTAGCTGTGAGACTTTGACTCGGGAACATTCACAAGAGACTAAAAAGCGCGCCTTCCTCTGAAAGTGCACATGTCTTGCACTGAGAAACAAATGGCTAGCAAGGAACTAGGGCACCTCCACGTCAACACGGCCCTGAGTTACCACAGAGCAGTCAGCAAATGCCAGCATGGTCCTGCATGCTGGGTGGACCCTGATAATTTTCTCAGTTTAAAAACAAAAATCTGATAAAACACCTGTTCAAAAGCCTAAGGCACAGCCGAACTGCAGGTCTAGGGCCTGATGGCGGGAATGCCATGGCATGCTATGCCTGTGTAGCCTTGGTACACCCCTTTGTCAAGCAGCTGTCTGCGCGGCTCCCTGAGGACAGGAAGTAGTCCCTCCAGCTCTCCAACCTCACTTGCTGTTGCTAGCGGTGAGTGGTGAAGCTCCTCACAAACACATTTCCAGTTCCCCAGGGATAAATGCTGCGGGGGGGGGGGGGGGGGGGGGGGGGGGTAAATACTGCACGGCGTCCAGTCGCCACAGGCTGCGGGTAGTGGACAGGGAAGCCACCGTGTGAACAGGCAGCATTCTCAGGCCAGCTGTGCACCTGGCTTTGAAGTCCTCACTCCAGATCCATCCACAGCCCTTAGCAAACAAACCCATATGCACCCGAGTTGCAGCAAGAAGTGTGAAGGTTTTCAAGTCTGGAATCAATCTTGCTCTTAGAAACCTTGCCTCTCGGGTCAAGTTTTTTAAAAAACAGTAATGTTTACTGTGAAAATAAACTCAAACAGTGACTGTTAGACATTAGTGGGTGACAGGTTCCCTCGGGGTCACAGAACACCAGCCACCCCTAGGGAGTCTGAGAGGTGAGGCGTGGTGGCTGACAACTCCATGCTTCCAAATGTTCCTTGGCAAATGAGAGACAGCTGAGTTCAACCCAGCACAAGTTTGTAATTAAGCCTACTGTCCGCAGGAGGAAAAAGACAGTATCGCAGTTAAGCACTGTGGACTACTGTTCTCCAACCCAGCTCACTTCTGTAGGTATCCGGCCAGGAAGCCTTATTTTGTTCTGTGTCGGAGAAGTATTTAACAAGTAGTAGTTTGTATGAGTTTGACTTCTCACCTACTAGCTAAGATCACAGGTCAGTACTTCAGGGCATGTGCTGACTATTCTGGATTTCTCTGGTCTACAAATGGACAACTTCTGGAGTTAGTTAGGACGGCTCAGCAGGGAAGGCTGCCAAGCCTGACACCCTGAGTTGAATCCCCAGACCACGTGCGAAGAGAACTGTCTCTTAAAGGTCCTGCTTCCACACTTCTACACAGCACATGTATGCCCAAACAGTATACACAATATTTAAAAAAATGATAGTTTTTGAACAAGCTTTCTTTAAAAAGTATCTTAGTAACCCCTCTACTATTCCTATTTAGTGGTCACTGCTGTTGAAGAGAGCAAACTGAGTCACAATCTCGCTGGGTCACCGAGCTCGATTTCATCACTAGCCCATCTTAGCCAATGTGTCCAAAGTTCAGAGTTCCCTGCTTCCTGTGACACTTTGCAAGGCTGGAGCCTGCAAATCCGTTCCTGCACAGGCTGGAGCCTGCAGATATGTTTCTGCACAGGCTGGAGCCTGCAGATACATTCCTGCATAGCCTGGAGCCTGCAGATACATTCCTGCATAGCCTGGATCCTGCAGATACGGTCCTGTATTATGTGTCTCCAGGCACCAGCCATGTCCCAGGGCTCAGCCAACACAAACAGTAAACCTTGAGGAAGACGATACAGCTGCAGAAGAAAATGGGATAAACTCTGAGTTGGGGCCAGGTCTAGACCCCATTGCAACTACACTTACTAACTTTATGGGCCCTGGCAATAAACCGATTATCTTTGACTTCTATTTCTTCATCTCTTAAAGGGCGTGGCCACACATCAAGGTCACAGAAAGGCTTGCAGAGGTAAAATCCTTTCTTACCCTACATAGACAGAGCACATGCCCTGTGAACAACCATCACAGTGTTAAAGGGGTTCCTGTGATGCCCACTTGACAGCCTGAAGAGTCTGCTTCCCCTCGTCTCTCCTGCTGTCCAGCCCCTCTCTGACCTGGCAGCAGCCTTCTTCACACACACACCGGATACTGGTAGATTAGGCAAAATGAGAAGGGTGAAGCTGAAGTATCTGGAAGGTACTGGATGTCCCATAGGAAAAATCTTTGCGTTGCAGGAGCCCTGGAACCACTGCAGGCATTCTAGGTAAGGTCCCTCACCCCCAAACAAGCCACTTTATCACAGCCATCCATGATCTGGTTTGAGAGCCATCCATGATCTGGTTTGAGAGCCATCCGTGATCTGGTTCGAGAGTCATCCGTGATCTGGTTCGAGAGTCATCCGTGATCTGGTTCGAGAGCCATCCGTGATCTGGTTTGAGAGCCATCCGTGATCTGGTTTGAGAGCCATCCGTGATCTGGTTTCAGAGCCATCCGTGATCTGGTTTCAGAGTCATCCGTGATCTGGTTTCAGAGTCATCCGTGATCTGGTTTCAGAGCCGCCATAGTTCTACAAATGCAAACCTACAGAATGGTGGTTCAGGATCCCCTGAATGGCAGATGCCAGGGAATGGGGCGGACACCCACCTCCGTGTGGTCTGTGATCAGGTGAGGCGCACGTTTTAACTTCAGTCTTCTAAACATCAGACCCTCAGGAAGGTCCTGATGTAGTTTCCACTATGCTAACTCCTGGAAGGGCTTTCCCTTCACAGTGTTCTCAGACACATTTCCAGCTACCTAACATAGTACAGTATCTGTAGACAATAAATGCTCATCATATCCTCCTTCAAACAAACTGTCTTGTAAAAAAGATAAAGAAAAAAAGATTTACACACACACACACACACACACACACACACACACACGTGATGCTCCACAGAGGCCAGAAGTGGGTTTCAGATCTGAAGGTGGAGTTCCAGGTGATTGTGAATGGCCGGCCATGTGGGTGCAGAGACCTGACCTTTGGTCCTCTACAGTGAGTGTTCTTGACCACTAAGCCATCTCTCCAGCCTCGTCTTTGATTAGTAGGGGAAAAGCTGAGGGTTTGGTCACAGTAGGGCGGCTGTGTATAGTACACAAAGCACTGGGCCCATTCCCCAGCACAGCACAGCACAGGCTATGTTGGCTAGTACCCGGCAAACTGGTAAGAGGCTGAGGAATGGAGCCGGGGAGACAGCCCAGTGGCCGACATCTATAAACACTAAAAAAAAGATTCCAAAATCCCATCTGTGGACGTGTTTACTTAGGTAGGAACAGGCACAAATGTTATCTACTGTGATACGCTTACCACGACCACAAAAGGGAAGGCGGTAAGGTGGGCCATCCTCTTTTGCCCCATTCCTTCAAAGCAATCCTTTTATTAATTCAGTGAGGACAGGAGGCTCCACCCAGGAAGAAATGGTAAGCCTGGAAATTCAGGCCACACAGGCTCAAAATACCAGCATGAAACCACCTTCTTATCTGGGTTATTGCAAGAAGGTGCCAGAAACCTAGGGAATGGAACTCACAAACCTTTCTCCATCCACATAAGAATCGGCTGGAGATGTGCCCGCACACACCTTTACCACTCAAGTAAACTTAAATAGGCAATATATATATATATATATATATATATATATATATATATATTCTACACTGGGGGAGAAAAGATGTCTTAGCATACATTATTTTGATGCACTTATATGAATGTTTAAACTAATACAAAAATTCTCATGATTAAAAATTTTTATTGTTAGATATTGTTAATTTTGTGATCAATTAAAGATAAGTGGGGATTAAATTCTCTAACACCCAGTAAGGAAGTTGACAGGGTTTTATTTGGTACTCTAACTACTGCTGGCGCTTTCTGTCATTCTGGGGCACCAGGCCTACTGGGGGAATCCAGGCAGAGATGCTGACAGGCTGCCCAGGAGCAGGCAGGGATGGTGGCCAAAATAACCCTCTCCTCCAACTCACCCGCAGAGAAAAAGCCTTTTTTTGCCATGCTTCCCCTGTGGTCCTGTGGGGACAGAGGAAGCACAAAGACCCCCTTGGCTCAGCTCTCATGAAGGAGCTTAGGAAGCAGGCCAGGTCTCAAGTGCTGACAAATCCTGATTCAGAGCTCAAGTCACACTTAGCTCACACACAGTACAACCAATCCACGCCCACAGAGGCTGGGCGAAGAGGGTGTGGAATGTACGGGAGGTCCATTTTCAGACAGCTCGCTCCTGGCCAGGTCTCTGACTCAGCATCATGTCTCTGACCCACTCTTGGTCAACTGTCCACACCATTACGTGTCCAGAACTGAGCCAACATCTCTTTGGCCAAGAGAGAGTAAACTGTCGCAGAGGAGGCATAAATATCTTCGTGTGACTCTCCACTTCTACACACTTCCACAAGACGAGCCACCATCCTCCGGACTTGACGATTCCAGTTTCAACCTACTGCTCTAGAATAACAGCACCCTGTTTCATTCTCAGAAGCATCTCTGTTTGGACAGCACATCATATGATCAGCTTAGTAATCAGGAGCGAGCGTCAGCCCTAGACAGTGGCACCCGTCGCCTTTCCGACACCCAGGAGCCTGAAGCTTTCTAACCAGAGTACTTTGGGGTGCTCGCAGCATACGGCCAGCACACAGGACTACCCTGGCGCAGACGCTGAACCTCAGCACACAGCAGCAGGTCAGCAGACTGCAACATCATTCACTCTCTTCTCGCTTTCAAGTGCCCACTCTTAGCCTGACAGCCATCACCTACGAATGACCTCCCTTTTGATCTGAACTCCACACCTTGTTTGGCAACTCTAGAGCAAAAAGGACAAATGGAATCTCTCCCTAAGGAGAGGTACTGTAGCACAGAATGGATTTTTTTTAAGTGGGAAAAGAATTATTTCATGAACTTGAAAAATCATTTGGTAGTGTAGCTGTCAAACAACTAAAAAGGGGATAAAGAGATGGCTTAATCTTAGGTAAAACATGAGGCCCATACACTCACAGCTACATAAAACATACATACACACAATAAACACACACAAATGTACAGTAAGTACACGTACACACAATAAACACACACACAAATGCACAGTAAGTGCACATACACACAATAAGCACACACAAACACAATGCACAAAGCCACAATGAACTGTATTACTAAATAGAATGGAATAGGAAACTCGGACTATGTTGACAAAAGCATTTTAGAAACTGAGCCAAACTATTAAGAGCAGATTTTGTTCTTATTTGTTTCTGTAATCGTGGGCTTGCATGAGTTTCAGACAAATCTATGATTTGCCTAAGGATGCTCAGCAGGCTCTCCTTCATGCAGACAAGCTCTCAGTAACCAATAGGAGAGACTGTCCTGAAGGGGCCCGCCCAGGAAAAAACGAGGCCCTCACACCCAGCAGGAGACGGGAGGGAGTAGCCCTGAGCTCAGACCACCTGGAGCGCAGAACAATTAGTCCATCAAGCTTTCCCTACCCGACCTTCCTCCACCCCTCACCTGCTTTACTTTTCTCCTCGTGCAGTTTCCCAGCTGGTGTTCTCCCCGGTTACAGGGCAGACGACCCAACAAGGAGGGCTCAGAACTCAAGTGGAACGTGGCAGGACAGGTGTCGGCAAAAGCACAGAAACACCAGGCACTAAGATCTGTGTGCGGCACTTTCCCTCAGGAAGGGATTTCCTCCCGGCATGGTGCCTGCCACACACGCCCCGAGACAGAGGCAGGTAGAGATCTGCGCATTTAAAGCCAGCCATCCTGGTTTAAAAAGCCAATTCCAGGCCAGCCAGAGCTACAGAGTGAGACCATCTTAAAAACAAGCATGTAACGTCGATGAGATTTATTTGAAAAAAAAAAAAATTCTGTTGTATGTATGTGTAATGTGAGTATGGGGTTTTAGGCCGTGACAGATATGTGGAGACAGTAAGGCAACATTGAGGGGTCGACTTTTGGCTCCCTTCACATGATGATCAAGATTAGGTTACCAGTCTTGCACACCACCGACACTGCCCACTGAGCATCTCACTGGTTAGCTGAAACATTACGTCAGTGAAATATTGCCTTCTTTTCAGATTCATTGAAGGATAGAAGAAAACATGACAATTTGAATAGTAAAACCTATTTGCAATTGAAAAACAATCATGGGATTTCCCATACTATCTGCTCAACTTCTTATCATTACCAAAAAAAAAAAAAAAATTAAATGGGCCCTTTGAACTTTGCACTGAGCTTGCAAAATATAAGTCACTGAAAGCAATACTTAATTGTGACAAATTATTTACAAAGGTTATTTTTCCCCCAAACATTAAATGCAAATACTAACTTATTTTCAACACGAGTAAACTCCAGAACAACCTGGACACAAGGCTGAGCTGGCTCTCCCTGCTGATCTGAAACTATCCTTGCAAACACTAAACCTGAAAACCTGAGATCTGCTGTCTGGTTTCTACAGTGAACAAATGTATCGTCGATCCTGCAGGTGTGTAACTCTTCAATAGCAGGAGACATTTCAATGGTAGAAGCGCCTGCGTGCAAGCCTGTCCAACTTGAGTTTGAAACACACCTCCTGCCCACCAACAAAAACAAGACAGACAGACATGTCTGTAATCCCAGAAACCCTAGAATAGATGGGAACCAGGGACAGGAAACCCAAGCCATTGGGTCAGTTTAGCCTGCGGAACACAGCACACAGAAACAAGACAGACCCTTCCTCAGCAACAGTAACTGCCAACAGTTATCTGATCCCTTGGAAATATGAGAAAGTTTTGAAAAGTTCAATGATTCTAAATTTTAAAGTCTATAAATCACAAGCTGGAATTTTTAAGTACCATTTTATAAGGAATTAACTTAAGCTGTTCTGGGTTTAGTGTCTTTGATTGGGGTGTGTGTGGGAGGGGCTGTATGCGTCGCTGGTATTTGAACTCAGGGCTTCCTCCCTGCATGCTAAGTATGTCTACCACTAAGCTATAGCCTTAGCCCACAATGTATTTGTAAATCAAAACCACACTTGATTCTTGTTCCCAAATCTACTGATCAGCATTTCCGACACAAGCACACAGTGAAGAGTGAGCTGGTAAACTGTGGCAATTCTTCTACTATCAGGGTGTCACTTCAACCCAGCACTGCTCTACACATCCTATGCATTTTCATTACTCCAGTAATTCTGCTGAGTCATATAAGCAGATTTTCAATATCCTACACCAGAGGTAGGCTACTTTATTACATATGGGCATATCATGTAATTTTAGACATGATAAAACTGGCTGTTTAAAATGACCAGATAGCCGGGCGATGGTGGTATACGAAGCAGGTGGGTCTCTTTGAATTGAAGGCTAGCCTGGTCTACAGAGTTAGTTCTAGGATAGCCAAGGCCACACAAATAAACCCTGACTCAAAAATAAATAAATAAATAAATAAATAAATAAATAAATAAATAAATAAATAAATGTCCAGGAAGAGCACAGTAGATGTGCACCTGAGTCCTGCCACGCCTCAGCTTCAGAAGCACGAGTGTGTAAACATATCATGCTTGCACAGCTAAGATCAGCCTGCATGCTGAGATTTATGCATATACTAGAATACTCTAACATCACAGTCTAGAATCGGATCCTCCAAATATGGAATTTATACAAAAGACAAACAGAAAAGGGATCTACTCTGAGATGTTGAAAGACAAGGTCTGAAGTACAGAAAAGGCAGAGTTCTAAGTAAAACACTCGACTCCTAACAGCCATGGAGAAAACACTATGACCTCCATCCCAAAGAGCATTCTGCCACGAGTTCTGTATCTAGCAAGTATCAGTCTAGTAAAATAGATTGCTTCTTATAATACTAGCAAGCAACAAACAGAGAAACTTAAAGAGCAGCCCAATCACATCTTTAGAACTAGGACTTAAGGTAGTGCACATTTCATTAGTCCGTGAATGGAAAGATCTCAGTTTTTAAGTGCTAACTTTCTGAGCTGGCAAACAGGCTTGTGCTGAGATGAGCAACAGCTAACATAACCTGAAACACCCTTCACAACACCCAGGAGGGCGCGCATTCGCAAGAAGCATTCGCAGGAAATGCGCGATTCCATTAGAAACTCATAAAACACTGGTACCCCTCATGTCCTTCCTGTCCACGAGGCGTGGATCCTGACGCCAGACATGGACATCTACTCTCCGCACAGCGTCTGTGCCTTGGGAGCTCTGCTGTCACAGCTCTTACTATCTGAGCTGGCTCACGTCACCCTTCCACTTCTACCTCTCAAGGACCTGGGGCTACAGGTGCGCAGCTTCCTTCTGCTCCAGGGCTGCTCCTTCGGAATGACCAGGTTCTTTTTCAAGACAAGTTCCTAGGGGACCTGAAGCTCTGCTGCAGCCCGTGTGCTGCCTTTCCTCCTAACCTAAACATTTGGTCAGAGCTACGGGTCCATCCTTTCTCACCACAGTGTGCTAAAGTTGACTGGTGCAAAGTAGACCTTCACAGACAAACAGGAAACAGAAACAAGGTTAGGCAGCTGTTTAAGGGCCTACCAGCCCCTCCCTCTCAGCCTTCCTCTAGGCCAGAGGCAAAACTGCCAGCTCCCTCCCTCGGATTAGCTAAATTCCCAGTTTCCCTGCAGTAACTAAGAATCTAGAGTCAGGTGCCAAAAGTCATGGAACTACGTGACATCTACTCACTTTGGGAAATAATAACCCACCACCACCTCCAGTAACGCATCAGCAGGGTTTGATGGAAGCCAGGGTAGATTTTCCACAATTCAGCAGCGTTATAAAGTGGAGCTTTTTTAAAGTACAAGAAAAAAAAATCTATCTTTTGGCAATGTTACAATACAGTGTGCAAACAATCCTTTGTTTCACTTCCCTAGAACAACCTTCTAGAACTGTGCTGTAGCCCTGGTGTTTGCTACTCAGCACTGCAACACAGCCAGGACACACAGATGATGGCGGCCTCTACTTAGACTGACCAACACTGGAGGACCAGTCAGACACAGACACTGCCCCCCGGGGGGGGGGGGGGAGGTGGAACCAAACAGAACCTGCGAACTTCTACTTCAGTGCTGACGTTTTCTGTTTACAGCAGAGGAAAGTATCAGTGTTAGTGGGTGATGGTCCGTGAGCTGTTAGGTAAAGCTGTTCCTAAGGCATGCGGGGCTCTTCTAGGACTCAGTGGTTTTCATCTGATTCTCCTAATAAATGACCTGATTTCTCCTTCTAATGGTGATGTTTATTAGTGGTTCACAGAGCAAGCTGGAAACATCACCAAGGTAAACATCTGAGTTGACGGGG
>NW_026067929.1:7402499-7448317 GCF_014885135.2 Alexandromys fortis | reverse complement strand
GGGGGGGTGTAGTGGGAAAGTGGCTTGCACTTGGAAAAGTTTGGAAGCAATTTGAAAGGCTGGCTGCACCCCACAATGCAGGCTGCAGTGACCCTCCATCCACCTCCATCTCCACAGATCCCTATCAAGGTCAGTTCTTGGTCCACCCACTAGCACCACAGATACAACACCTGCCTCGATGCTGTAAGCTGCTATGAGCTGTGAGTCCACACTTTCGCTGACAAGACTTATATGACCGTAGCTCACGCTGCCCTACTCTGAAACCCAGCGGCCTAGCCGACCCAAGGGTCTCAGTGCTCCTCTGTGGCAGTGGCACAATGCTACGCTTCACTGTGTAGTCACCACAGTGACACAGCCACTCCTCTTTTGCAACGGCACGCCTGTGTTTGGCTTAATCAACCATTGTTAAGTGGCCCACTCCATTAATCCAGTTCTGCAATAGAAAGGGCTTCATTTTGCATGCTGGTCAACCCTGACTGCCACTTGAGGGTGACTGACAGGGAGAAGACAGGAGCCTTTGTGTCCAAGACAACAGGGTTCCTGTCATTGGCTATGACGGTGAATTTCGTGACTTTGTAATTTAGCTCAGTGTAAATCAAGATGCTAGGTTTGTCCAGGCATTGCTGCTTCTGAGTGGATTTCATCTCCTACTTCTTAATCCTTTAAAAAAAAAAAAAGGCTATGCATTTATTCAAAATCTAATTACGGTCATCTTGTTTTCCCACCTCTTCTCATTTCCTAATCTTTTAATCAGAGAAGCTCAAGCCTAAAAACATACCCAAGTAATAGCAGCAACAAAAGCCAGGAACCCTTTAAGACAGTCCTGTTAGAAATGATTAGTCAGCCTCCCTAACACCCAGCCTGCAGCAGCATGCCTGCATCTGCGCAGTCACTCCAGCTGTGCCACCCCCAGCTAGCTGTCCCTGGCTGTGCCTCCTGACCCCACACAGTTTATAATTGGCTGACTGACTTGCGTAGCTAGCATCACCTAAAACGTGCAATTTTTGAGTCTTTCAAACACTACAGTCCTGTAAGTTTTGCTCAAAAGCAGAGATTTCCTTCAGACACCAACAGGCTGGCTTTCTTTGTGATGGTACTGTTCAGCAAGCTATTATAAAACATTTTGTTTCTTTTACAATGATACAGTAATTTGTTACATATATAACTTTAGCTAAACATAAACTGGCTCATTCTTTATGGTCATACACATTGAAGTAGTAACAATCAAATATTTGAGTTCTTTGTTTTCTTAGGCAACACTGGCTTGGTTGTACCTTCAAAATATTCTTAGTATCACTAATATGATAGGTTTCTAAGACTTTCCAATCCTTCGCCCGAAGTAACTTCATGACATCTCAGTATAAGAAAACGCTGGATGTCATTTAAGAACGGGGAATCTCATAGCCAAGTTCCAACAGTCCTCACCATTGATAGTGGCTAGCATGTCATCATCAATAGCATCACCCACCACTGAGATTATGCGTTCCTTTGTAGATGGCCCATACCTAAATTTCATTATAATATTTTAATGCAGTGAGTTGAAGTTAATAAAGTATTTTCCTGGGGGCTGGAGAGGTGGTACAGAGCTTAAGAGCACTGATTACACTTCTAGAGGAACCAAGTTTAATTCCCAGCACCCAATTAGTAGCTCCCAACTGTCCAGGAGACTGACCTCCACAGGTACCAGGCATGAATCTGATACACAGATATATATGAAGACAAAACACGCATATGTATAAACATAAAGAAATTTTTGAAATATAATTTGCTACCTATGCACACAAAACATATTTCCTTTCAAGGGCCATAAATCAACTTTAGTAAATGTCTTGGTTTTATTACCTACTTAACACATATTCTATGCTCACTAAATGCCTTGAATGAATGAGCTTTAAAGATTGTTTAATTAGTAATTAAATCAAAGGATAATGGTACAATGTTAAAGATGAAAAACAAACTATCTGCATATTTGCAAACACAACCAAAAATTTCTCATCACAATTTACCCAAACTATTATGCTTTCTCTCCTGCAAAAGGAAAGAAAGAAATGAAGGGAAGGAGGGAGGGAGGGAGGGAGGGAGGGAGGGAGGGAGGGAGGGAAGGAGGGAGGGAGGGAGGGAGGGAGGGAGGGAAGAAGGAAAGAAAAAGCTAAATATTATTTATATTATAAACAGCACAAAAATTGTTATTCTCAACTTTTCCATGTCTAATATGAAGCAACAACAACAAAAAAGGCCTTCTAGGACAAGTTACAAAGTCAGACAGTTCATCTATCTGGCATACGCAGAAAATCTGTCTGTCTGACATACGAAATACTCACCCTAGACAATGAATGCACTGCGAAGATCATGTCCTCAGTGCCCAGGAAGTGCCCTGACGTGCGCCGGCCTCAGCTCTGCTCTTGGAAGCTTTGTCTACTTTCTGTTACATCATTAATTAAGCCCTGATTCTTAAATTGCTGTCTGCGATTGTGAAAACTGCCCACCTTTACCTTTGAATAATAAGCTCTTCCGCCAACCAATGCTTTAATTGCCAAAATATACTCTGTCTCAGCATGATTGTATTATCCAAATATCATCAATTTAACAGATATTTTCTTTTTTTTTTTAAAGATTTATTTATTTATTATGTATACAACATTCTGCCTCAATGTATGCCCGCACGCCAGAGGAGGGCGCCAGATCTCAGTACAGATGGTTGTGAGCCACCATGTGGTTGCTGGGAATTGAACTCAGGACCTTTGGAAGAGCAGCCAGTGCTCTTAACCTCTGAGCCATCTCTCCAGCCCCTTTTTTTTTTTTTTTTTAAAGATCAGATATTTTCAAGTTAGTTCTAAAAGACCATGCCTTTCAAAATTCTGAAGGTAGATTTGAATCTACTGGTGGGTGGTCCTCTTTAAAAAAGAAAAGAAAAAAAACTCAGGATAAACTCAATAAAAGAAATTACAATTGTACTTGGAAACACTTTTCTTCCCACTGCTGCTTGGAATTGCAACAAACCAGTTTAGCCGCATTCCACCACGTGTTTTATGAGAATAAGGCAAACACTCCAGCACAGTAAAAAGAACGTCAAAGGCTTGATGATTGCCCACAAGAGAAGCCAACGTACAGGAATTTATAAACCAAGGCAGCTTACTCTCCGAGACTCTGCAGCAAACTCACAACACTACCCGGCTCCCAGCTTTCCACACACCACTCATCTTAGCCTGTTAACAGAATCTGGACTCACTGGGGAAGACACTCAGATGCTCTCAATAAAAAGGAAAGAGATCTTAAAAATGCAACTCTTGAACTGTGAAAACATAAGTTTACAGGAAGGAAGACACAGTATAGGTACCAGCTGGTTTCATGTCAGCCTGATACAGGCTACAGTCACTGGGGAAGGGGGAACCTCAACTGAGAAAATGCCTCCGCCAGACTGGTCTGTGGGCAAGCAGATGGTGGGGGCGCATTTTCTCGTGTGATTACGGATGTGGGAGGGCTGATTATGGGCAATGTCCATAATCACCTGGAGTGGTGGTCTTAGGTGCTTGAAGAAAGGGTGAGCACTGATCCATGGCCTCTGCATCAGCTCCTCCCTCCAGATTCATGCTTCTGAGCACCTGCCCTGACATCCTGATCAAGAAGTGGTGTGCTGAAATGAACCCTTTCCTTCCCAAGCTGTATTTAGCCATGGTGCTTATCACAGCAACAGAAAGCTAATCCAGCAGAAAAAATGAAAAGGGGAGCGTCTTCACCTAAAAAGGAGAAACGAACAAAAAAGGCAGCCACAGTGGTCCTGAGATTCTAACAGAAGTGAGGAACGCAACCACGAAAACTCTCTCTAATTCTGTGCAAAACAAAGGCCAGGAAACTAAACCATGTACTCATCTCAAATAACACAACTAAAAAGCAAACCTCACACAGCAGTGGTGACAAAGCTAACCTTCTCAGTAGATTCTCTGGGGACACTGGCTGCCAGGACACCTGCCAGCCTTCAGAGCTGGCCATACTCCCCAACCCATGGGCAAAGCCTCCTCTAGGAGGAATTCCAGACAGACTTGGGTTTCTTGGCAACACTTCCAGCAACACATCTGTATTTCAATACGTTATCCATGGAGTAAAAGATCAATATTCACACGTAGGGACATGAATTTCGTGTTTCAAACTGCAAACACGGAAGAGCCATGGCACCTACCATCAAAGTGAATAGCTGATATGGGATTTCCCTCTGTATGCTGTGATTACCACTGATTAATAAAGAAACTGCTTTGGACCTATAGCAAGGCAGAACTTAGCTAAGTGGGAGAACTAAACTGAATGCTGGGAGGAAGAAGGCAGAGTCAGGGGGAAGCCTTGGAACCACCAGAGACAGATATGTTGGAACCTTGCCGGCAGGCCGTGACCCTCATGGTAAAGTATAAATTAATGGAAATGGGTTAAATTGAGATGTAAGAGTTAGCTAATAAGAAGCTAGAGCTAATGGGCCTAGCAGTGATTTAATTAATACAGCTTCTGTATGGTTATCTCTGGACTGAGCAGCTGGGAATTAACTAGTAGGGAGGCCTACTACAAAGATCAGCTGAAAGGGTGAGAAGAACAGGATGTGCACACATATATACAACACTGGAAAGCAACACCCTGATGTGGGAGTGATTTCTTATTAATAAAGAAACTGCCTCGGCCCTCATAGGACAGAAAATTAGGTAGGCGGAGTAGACAGAGGAGAATGCTGGGAAAAAGAAGCTGAGTGAGTGGGTCGCCATGATGCTCCCACTCCAGACAGACGCAGGTTAAGATCCTCTCTGGTAAGCCAGCTTGTGGGCTACACAGAATATTAGAAATGGGTTAGAACAATATGTAAGAGCTAGCCAATAAGAAACTGGACCTAGCCGGGCCAGGCAGTGTTTGAAAGAATACAGTTTCCGTGTAATTATTTCGGGCATAAGCTAGCCATGAGGGCGGCCGGGTGCCGGGGACGCAGCCCTGCCGCCGCTCTTAATTCAACAACACCCCAATAATACAAATCAACTGACAATTCTACAGAAGTCAAACATGGCCCTCCTGAATCAACCACAGGAAAAAATGAACAGTTCTATGCCAACTATATAACTGCTCTTATGTGAGAAATACATGGACATGGATCAGAGAGATGGCTCAGCAGTTAAGAGCACAGGCTGCTATTGCAGAGGACCCAAGTTCAGTTACCAGCACCCACATTGGGCCACTCACAACTACTAGTAGCTCAAATGGCTTACTCTTTTGAACTCCTCAGGCTTCTACACACATGCACAAACACACACACACACACACACACATTCAGACAATTAAAAATAGGGGCTCACCTGTGTGAGAAGCCCCTACTGGGAGACTATATAAACTTTTCCACAGCGTACTTCTTGCATTTGCTCTGTAAACCATACATAAAGTTCACTTACAAATCAGACACAGGGGGGACCCGGCCCTTGAACCAGTGATAAAGCATTTTGCTAATCTGAGTTATGAATATTTCACCTGTGAACACAGCTGCTTTCCATAGCTAGTCAGGCTTCCTAGAGATCTTGAAATATTAGAATCCTAAAAACGTCTCGAAGGATTGTTGCAGTACTTAGTCCCATTCTTTGGGGGGCTGGCTGACAAATCCCACTGTAATGTCTTCCCTTCCTGGGTCCTGATTGGATTGTAGAGAAAAGGCTTACACAGGAAGACTCGCAAGAGTGAAGTTCTCTAATCACCAAGAAAGGCAAGAAATCATACTTCAGGAAGGGAGAGGCCCACAGTACCCTCCTTAGAGACAGTGCTGATAGACTAGGCCCTTGCTATGTAGGTTCCAAGTTATCAGCTTCCAGGGACCAGGTGCTCCTGCCAGGCCCATCACTCAGTCTACTAGTGTGGACACAGAGGCCCTGGTCATCCTGTGGCTGTTGCTGCTCACCCAAGCCTTTCCAGAAACCACCATGCTCCCAGTGAGTCCCATAAACAAGGTTAGGATTAGATGCTGGTCACCACCACCACCACTCTTAAAATACTTTTTCTTTAAGGAGCCTTTGAAATCCTACTTAGTAGAAACAACATGACCTATTTGTGAGAAAAACTGGGTTGGCCTCATATCTACCTGAGCACTTTAAAGGGCCTTGTGGCCTGCTCTCAGGCTGACATAAATAAAGCCACAAGGGAGACAAGAGGAGTGGGGCAAAGTCCCAGAAATGTAACTAAAATGCAAAAAAGAGGAAACCCAGAGAAGAGCCTGCAAGATTCTGGACTGACGTATGGAAGATACTCCCATAAAAGTATTGTCAAAGAGCTCAGGAAGTCTTCCCAGCGAGACTGTTTCCCTGAAATTACCTATCCGCTATGTGACCACTCTGACATGGACACTGGAAAACATCCATAGGCAATAAGCTCTCAAGTCTTAAAGGAAACCCAGTAACAGAGGTTTCTTCACATTCTCCTTACTGTGACTGAGCCACCCTGGGATCAATCAGCAAAGACCAACAGGATCCACAGTGCCCCTGGCAATCAACAGTCGGAAGGCCTGGCACAAAACAGGACTTGAGCAGCAGTGAACACTAAGCTGGTCAATACCAGCAACAAGAACATGGCCAAGCAAGCAGGAGATATCCTCTACCACCCTCCCATCAAGCCTCCCCCGAACCCCGTCATCCGCAAGAACATGCTCCCTCACTCTCGCTTCCTTTCTTCCTGCTCCCAGGAAACCTTTTATCACTGAGGACATCATATCATAAAATGTCTGGGGCTTCTGTCCAAGTCTGCTGATTGAAAGGTTAACCTGCCTCCAGCGACAGGAAGGGAACCGGCCCCCGAGACTAGGGGTACAGCGTTCTGTGCTCATTCCCACGCACTAAGGGCACAAATAGGAGTAGACGGACGCTCAATGGTGATTAGAGCTTGGAAATAAATCATCAAGGAAAAATTATGTGTGCTAAGTCAGAGGTGAGCCAAAATCATTTTCAAGAAATAATACAGTTTAACAAAAGAGCCCAAATGGCTCCAAAATAAATAAATAATGGCCATCAGGTTTATACGCTAAACCAAGTTTACCAGCATCACAACAAACGCAAATGCTAATCCAGATAACACTAGTTAAAGTGATTAGCTCAAGCCCAGTGACTACCAGGTGACAGGTGATGAAGGGCACAGGTAGAGAAGGCAGGGGGGCAGAGAAAGACCCGGCCTGGGTGGAGGAGGAATGCACACCTCAGCGGGCACAACTCCCCTCGGGTGTTTGCCCATGGTTGGGGGCTGAAAATCCAGACTACAGCAGTGGCTCTCAACCTCCCTGACACCCCGACCCTATAACACAGTTCCTCACTCGTTATTTTGTTGCGACTTCATGGCTGCAATTTTGCTACTATTACGACATGTAATGTAAATAATCTAATATGCAGGATATCTGATATGAGAACCCTATGGAGGTTGCGACCCACAGGTTGGGAATCAATGCTCTACAGTAATCTCTCCTAAATTCCTGTCCCAGAAAAACAAAAACAAAACAAACAAGCAAAACCTCCTAGCTCTGCCTACCTGCTCTGTGACTGTCAGAGAAGATAAAACAGGAGAAAAGAAACACTACGGGGAAAATTAAGTGTTCATTCTGGGAAGAAATCACTTCTGCAAGCTAGGATGAGTGGGTGTGCCCAGCAGCCCTTGGCCACTCTGCTCACCAGACACAGCCCTAAGAATGGCACCAGGAGGAGTCAACAGGGCTCTCAGGAGGGGATTTCTGACAGCTTTTTACAGGGCCTCCTGGAAAAGCCTACTTCTGGGCAGAGAAGGCTATTTAAGAATGGCTGAGGCAAGAGAGTGACCTGGAGGTGAATCACTCTCCTGAGCAAGGAAAGTCCCTTTGAAACACTGAGCCTGAGAAAGAATGGCAGACAGACAACTGGAGAAATAAAATGAAAACACGGTTTAGGGAGGCTAAGCTAACGAGGGTGGTAGAAACCTCTAGAATCCACCCATTTTTATTCAGACAGTTCTTTGTTTAGTGGGAACCAGGGGTCCTGGCCATTGCACATCCACAGGCCAGCATAAAATGGCCATCCATCCTGCTTCAGCATATGCCTGATCCACAGTTCTCAGGGCCCTGAGATGCAGCTGATACTTTTTTTAAGTCATTCAACATGTAAAAGAACACCTTTATTTCAGGATATACAGTGAATTTGACTTAAGCACACAATGAGGAAGTTTCTCCTGTAGAGTCACTGACAGAGGATGACTAAGTGGAAAGGTGAATCCTATCAACACTGGGGCAAGAGGCTGAGCAAAGGTAACAGTGATCTGGTTGGTGGAGAGGCCACTGTTGGAACCTTCCCGAAGTACTCTGAGGAAGGGCAGACACAACAGAGCCACAAACTTTTACAACACCAAGTGCCTCTCAAGTCAGGCATCTAAACACCTGGACAACTTCCTTATAAGTCATGCAGACGGCATTAACCCCTTCTGCTGCACCCAGTTATCAGGGAGTTGAGCCCGATATGTAATGCTGACTCCCTCACTTCCCTCACTCTACTGGCTGAGACTTTCTGTTAAAACTGTTCTCCAGATGTTCTGTTGTTGTGTGGTGGTGGTGGTGATTTCTGTTGTTTCCTTTAGCCCAGGCTAGTCTCAAACTCTGCTTTTACACAGCGCTGGGTGTCAAACCCAGGGCTTCCTGTAGGCTAGCTAGTCAAGTGCTGAACTACATTCCCAGAAACCCAGGGCTTCCTGCAGGCAAGCTAGTTAAGGACTGAACTACATACCCAGAAACCCAGAGGCACTTTGATGATGCTTTAAGACAATCTTTCTATCGCTGACATGAAAGTGTCAAAGGACATACATCACTTGAATGACTCACGATACAGAAAAATTACTACGTCAGAAAGAGGCAAGCTAACTGGCTGTGGATCTCTGCTAAGACGACAAGAATCCAGGGGCAGAGAAAAATGTTTTCAGCACGAGAGACTCTACAACTATATTAATAACAACGCAAATGTAAGTTTTTATTTTAAGTGACACTAACAGAATTATTTACCATTTCCGTCGTGTGGAGTGTTTTCAGCACCTATTCACTCTCTGCAATCATGGTGAAAACGAGGAGCAACAGGCTGCATGGAGTGTCTGTATTATCTGCCAAATCAGTCAAGCTTCCTCCAGAGACCACTGTTCTTAATTAAGGGAAGGTACAGTCAAAAGGTTACCTCATCCCAGGACAGAACAGAAGAGGTTAAAAACCTTGGAGAGACAGCCTCACAAAAACTCCCCCTGACTCAGCTGACCATATGTGCAAAGATCTTGGGAGTAAATGTACTGTTTAAACCTAAAACGGTCCTATAATATTCTTTTTGCCAACAAACCTCTGACACTGTATCACGGCTTCTATCAAGCCAGGAGATGAAATGATCCCGATGAGAGGTAACTGCTGGTGCTCTTCTGGAACCTCAGCTCTTAGGAGAGTGAGACAGATGTAATGCTTCAAGGCAAGCAACCCAGGCTTATACTGAGACCTTAAAAACACACACACACACTTCACTTACCAGACATACATACATGTAAATACATACACACACACACACATATATACACACATACATATAGACATCCCTGACTCTTGCTATCAAAATAATAAGTGAAGGATCTGAGACTATAGCTCAAGGGTGGGATGTTTGCACAAGATCCTGTGTTTGATTCTCCAGCATCAAAAAATAACAATAAGAGACAGTATAAAATTTATTAAGAGGAGCCGGGCGATGGTGGCGCATGCCTTTAATCCCAGCACTCGGGAGGCAGAGGCAGGTGGATCTCTGTGAGTTCGAGACCAGCCTGGTCTACAGAGCTAGTCCCAGGACAGGCTCCAAAGCCACAGAGAAACCCTGTCTCGAAAAACCAAAAAAAAAAAAAAAAAAAATTTATTAAGAGGAAACTGAAAAAAAATACAAATTATATGTGTGTCCTAAGGGCAGAGTTAAAGAGGCCATTCCAAGATGCCTCGAATGCACCACCACCCCACGTCACCACCGCTTGTCACAGTTTGCTTGTCACCGGGTCTATGGCAGTTATCACCCATTCTGGATCCTACTCCGTATGAACTCTATCATCTCTGCAGTAAAAGAACAAAGAACTGGCATTTGCAGTGCTCTGGTATCAGTAGAGTCTGGGTTCAGAGAACGCCGATGACAAGCCATCTGTTCTGATCATTTATGATGTGATCGCTCCACTCCCCTTCAGAACGGTGCGAGATCTCCATGGCAACACTGTGACTTCTTTAGTTTGGGGCCAGTGGTGTCCTCTCCTTCACAAAGCACGTGTGCCTCATAGATGGCCATTCTCAGGCTCTTCCTTTGCGCCAGCTACACTGATGGAAGGATTCTACAACCGCACTAGCACCCCTCACTCAGTACTGGTTGAGGTCCCTGCTAGAGTGTGTGTACGTCTTATACCTAAAGGATACACACACACACACACACACACACACACACACACACACACACACACACCAGCTAGAGCCTTGGTCCTCAGTGTGGTCCTATTGAGAAGGGACAGGTATTTAAGAGGTGGGGCCTAATGAGAAATCCCCAGGTCACAGGGAGAACTGCCCTTAGAAGGGATTCAGGTGGTTTTCCTGAGAGCCTGAGTTAGTTCTCGTGAGAGCAGTAGCTATGGAGAGTGAGCCTGAACCCTGAATCACTTTGTCTTCCTGTCTTGCAGTGGGATTTCCACTGCCTGCATGTACTCTCATCAGCCACGTATCTGCCAAGATGTGGAGCACTCAGGGGCCCTCTCCGGAGCCTGAAGCTGAAACTTTCAGCCTCCAAAACTGTGAGGTAAATAGACACATTTTCCTGGCAAGCACTGGCCTCGGATGTTTATTATAACATAACTGGACAGCTATATATCCCCAGAGCCCACAACTTAGCTAAGGGATAGCTTAGAGGACCCGTCTACATATGCATCTGGGTGATTTCAGGGCACTATCCTAGAACGAGATGAGAGATCCTGTGTCTTATTAAAGTCCAGGTACTGCACTGGTCTGAGTTAAGGAAACATGGGTATAAATCAGGAGTTGCTCACTAGGCTTCTCCTGGGAGCTACAGTGGGAGCAGAGGTCCCAGCAGCTCACACTCACAAGGGAAGAGATAAGGGCAAGGAACCAGAGCCAAAGGCAGCTGTACACAGGAGCCATGCCAAGACCAATGGACCACAGGAAGCATGCACAGGACAGACAAGTGCACCTTCCCAAAGGCAGCAGAGCTCGTAGGGAAAACAAACCACAGAGGAGGAGGGACCAGCAAACACATGCAAGAAGTGCTGGACACAGTGCAGGACATGCTGATGGGCCAAGTCCAAGCTCCCCTTGAGCCTGGATCTGCCAAGGCTGGGGAGCAAGTGGATCGGGTCTGCAGCTCGGGAATCCACTAGCCCTCACATGCATTCTCCACTGTCATGCAGCATTCAATGCACTGAGAATATAAGCAGGCATTTGGGATGAGTGGTGCAAGTGGACGGAGATAGATTCTGCATGGTCTGCATTGCCGCCCTAGCCTACAGCAGAGGCAGACACCACTTCTACCAAGCAATGTGTGAGAAATGAGACCTAACGTGCTATGTCTTTTTAAAAGCATCTCAAAATTCATTTTCACCTTGAGGGCAATTTCAATTACATAGCCTGTGCTCGCCAATCATCTCTTTAATTTTAACTTTTACATTATTCCCCAGCACATTTTAAAAGGAGGCCAAAAGAGAACCTGCCTAATCATCTTGCGTCTTTGGACTATAAACTCCCACTGGACAGAACATTATTTTTGTCTTCTCCAGCTGTGTGGCACCCGGCATACTGACGCTGCTCAGAGGATAAACAGCTTGTTCATTACAGTGTCATGTATATTAAATAATGACCATAAAGTCCTTTGAAGATGAAAACCACTTCAAGTGCTAACTAATGCTAAGCCAGGCATTTGGAACTAAGAAACACAGATGACAGAGTATGCATCCCATGGAGGTCACCACCCAACAGGACAGTGGACTAAGAGGTTCTTGTCCCAGTGCCTCTGGTCCCTTTGCAGGTACTGAGTCTAGCATATGCCCTCCAGTCTGCTTTATGTGCATTTAGTGTATACACTAGAGCAGAGAATTTCAGAGTGCCTTATTGAGAAATGGTACCAAGCCACGTAGCTAAACATAGATAAGAATTATGGGTTAATTTAAGTTGTAAGAGGTAGTTAGTAATAAGCCTGAGCAATAGGCCAAATAGTTTATAATTAATTAATATAAGCCTCTGTATATTTCTTTGGGACTGAACAGCTGTGGCACAGAAACTTCCATCTGCAGTGTTGCAAAGAACAAAAGTCTTGGAGTTTCACTTCTTTCAGGAACCACACCCAGAAGAAATTTCAAAGCCTCACAAAAGCCTGTCTTCCTCCTGAGATGTCTGCTTTCATGTCAAAGCACACTATGGCGTGTCGACTGTACAGAGGAGTTCACCTAAACTCCACAGCACGGACAATGATAATTCTTGACACAGAACTGCCTTTCTGCAAATTAATGGCATCTGTTTTGGAATCTAACCAAATATTCCACACCTTGCCCCCAACATGCTAAGTGAGGAAAAGTGCCTCTAATGTGTGGTGCATAAGCTTCCTTGGGAAAGCACGGCCTGTGATCTGCTATCATGCTAACACCACTCTACACAGGAAGGAACACAGCCAAAAGCTACCCCTGTCAACTACCCCAACTCTGTAAGACCTCAACTACTGTCAGTTTCGCCCTGCCTAGCCACGCCCTTTCCTACCCAACTCACCCGGTCTGAGACCACTAATAGGAAGGAAATTCAATTCTTTTCATTGAAACTTACTAAAAAAAAATAATCTAAGGTCTACAAAAATTTTAAATATACCACCAGACTGTAAGCAGAAGTGAGATCAGGTCATAATCTCCTGTCAAATAGTGATTTCCATCCCCCACCGCTGCTCCCATTCATGAACAACAAAAAGGGGTCAGCAGAAAGCTCCCTAACAGGGATCAGGTCACAAGGCAATCGCCAGAGAAGCGGGCATGGCAGTAAAGTGCTGCTCTCCCTGAGGACTCTGGTCCACCTTCCCTAGGAGACCTCTTCACTCGGTAACCTCAAGTCTGTCCCAACAGGCTGTGGGCTCTATGTCCACCTGCATGCAACCAGGTTACCATTGCCTTCCTCGAAGGGGGGTCACAGAAAACACCCCAAAACTGAAGACATTCAGGCCCCTTTTCTTTCATTTGTTTCTAATTTCAGTATTATAAAATTCACCTCACTTAAAAAATAGAATTCAGTGGTTTTCACATTTACACTGCTATGAAAAGGTGGCCGTTCTCTAACACAAACCATTGCTATCACCCCTAATAATACAAACCATTCTCTAACACAAACCATTGCTATCACCCCTCAAACGCCTTTCCCAGGAACAGCTGGCCTGCCAGCAATCATCCCACCCTCAGTCACGACCTTCTACACTCCAACTTGACTAATATCATTCTTAAAGTGTTCAGAACCCACCATCCTTTTCTGACAAAACGTTTTAGTCATACAAAGGACTTCAGAAGGTACAGCGGCCAAATTTCCCAGAATTCAATTTAACAAGAATATTTATAGAAAGCGCAAAATGCAATATATGAAATTAAGCCTATCTCCCCAAATCAAAGATCAAAATTCCACATCATGATTTCATGCAAAAAAATAATAAATAAACAAACAGAAGAGCCTGGAACACAAAAAAAAAATCTCACCCACCATTTTATGACTTCTAGAACTAAGTGCGTATATGTACGCACACATGTATAGTTCACACTCGCATCCTTCCCAGAAACCACACACTGAGCCAGAAGCATCACTGCATTATGTACCACAGCTGGTCTCTGGGAAAGGCAGCCAGCACCGCATCTTTAAACCATGACTCCTGACTTCAAGAGGCAGAGTGCACTCCAGCTCCCATGCAGACACTTCACCAGGTACTCTTACTGATCTAACACCTTCTTAGTTCTCCTTTAGTTCTCTCCAGCAAGTACTGGACAACGAGATGAAGACAACAAACTTTCCCCCACAATACGTGTCATTTTAATAAACCATATCTATTTGAAGTTAATCTCTCTTTTCTTCTTGGTGTCTCCCTATTTCCAACTCCCTGAGCATCACAGAAAAGCAAGCTGCGGATGGTGTCTGGCAGCCTTTGGGGAGCTGAAGATCATGGCTTCATCTGCTGACCAGAACTGCTGATCAACATTTTCAACTTGAAGATTTGTGCACTGCTTTGCAGAGGCGAGCATTTTGCCATTGCTTCCTGCACATGAGGTAAGAGAATCCAGACTCCTCCCCCATCAAAGCAGAGCAAAAAAAAAACAAAAAAACATGGAACCAGGAACACGCAGCGCCCTATGTATGAGCCAGATGTCTGAGTCCAACCCAGGGTTTTTCTTACAGTTAGGTGCAGAAAGAGCCCTGAGTATGAATGTAACTGTGTAATTACGTTAAGTGTGTGTTTGGTTATGCAGTATTTATACACACACTCATGAGCTCAGTTCACTGAGAGGTTCTACAGGCAATGAGCACACTTAGTGCCCACTCTGCTAAAATGAATCAGTAATGGCTGATATCAGGGCTGGGCAAGGGAAAAACAAGATGATCCTTGAACTATTTATTGTGCCATGAAGTGAGAAGGAACTAAAAATAAAATAAAATGATGGAGATAGGTCACAAAAGATAAGGGAGTCAGCCCAAAGCCACTGTTCAAATTGCAGACAATTTGAGCAGCAAAGATAACGACAGCAGGGCCATAACTAACATGATGCACAGAACGCAGTTCATGAGGCCACACTTAGCAACACGCATTGAGTTAAGCAGGAGGAGAATCTCTTCTTCATGGTGGAAAAACAATAACAAAGAATGATAGATACTGTTAGAAAAAAATCACCATTTGGCAAACCAAGTAACAAGTAATTCAGACAAAATTTACAAGAGACACCACAACTAACCAATGGAAATAAAGGAAAGAAAGAGGGTTTTGCACAGCCTCAAATTATCTCCCCACAAAACACTAAGTAATTACAAAGGGAACGAGACCTGGAGTCACCACCTGAACCAAGTGATGAAAGTGCCACTACCACACTGGAATAGCTAGATGCAGTGGGGCAGCTGGGTGGCAATGAGGCAGCTGGATGCAGGGGACAAACTGAATGGCAGTGAGGCAGCTGGATGCAGACAACTGGGGCAGCTGGATGGCAGTAAAGCAGCTGGATGCAGAGGAGAAGCTAGGTGCAGTGAAGCAGCTGGATGGCAGTGGGGTAGTTGGATGCAAGGGACAAGCTGGATGCAGTGGAGCATCTGGATGCAATGAAGAAGTTTGATGGTGGGGGAAGCTGGACGCAGTAAAACAACTGGATGACAGTGAGGCAGCTGGATGCAGGGGGCAGCTAGGTGAAGCAGGGAAGCTGGATGCGGTAGGATTGCTCATGTTATTATGAGAAACCCTCCATGGCCTGAATCTAATGAGGACTCATACATGCCAAACTAACAAGACAGTCATCAGTACAAATATTCAATATTCAATAACATCCAGGTAACAGAAGAAAAACTAAGGAGACGTTCTCACTGATGGCATCTAAGGAACTATAAAAAATAAATGTAATATGTGGTCTTAGAATCATCATGGATCATCTTTTTTACTTCTTAATTGTTAAAAGGGCATTTCTGGAACAAATAGAATTTTATTAAGTTGGTAGATCTATTTGATGTTATTGTACTCAGAAAGTACAGTGCTATGGGCCTGTAATCCCAGCCCGGCAGGCCAAAGCAAGAAGATCACAAGTTCAAGGCCTACACAGGTTACAAAAAAAAAAAAAAAAAAGTGATAATTTCCTGATCTTCATCATTACGTCAGGGCATTTTCTTGTTCTTAGAAACACACACAGAACCATTTAGAGCAGTGGTCCTCAACCTTCCTAATGTTGCGACCCTTTAATACAGTTCCTCATGTTATGGTGACCCCAACCACTTCATAACTGTAATTTCGCCACTGTTATGGATTGTAATGTAAATATCTGATACGTGAAATATCTGCTACCACACAGGTTGAAAACCACTGATTTAGAGGCAATGGACTTCATCCCATCTGCCACTTACTCTCAAGTGGTTCAAAACCAAAGCAGTATGTCAATGATGTATCTAAATCCACACAGCGACAGACAAGGCAGAGTGCAACGGTAACAAGTAGGAAATCAGAGTAAAGCTCTTCTTTGCTGAGCACGAGATCTGACTTCTCAAAACAGTTTCTTCCCTTTCCAAGTAACTGTAACTTTAAATGCAATTACCAGTGCAGACAGAGCCAACTAAGCACCCTGAATCGGCAAAAGTAACAGAGTTGCTACAACTCAACTACACTGATGCAGACCTACCCTTTGTTACCTTTGCTACTGTGAAATAAAAGACTGGGGGCTGGAGAGATGGCTCAGTTGTTAACAGCACTGACTGCCCTTCCAGAGGTCGAGGTCCTGAGTTCAATTCCCAGCAGCCACATGGCGGCTCACAACCATCCATAACGAGATCTGGTGCCCTCTTCTGGTCTGGCCTATAGATATAAACATATCTATATGTATAGATACATATAGATATATGCATGCAGTCAGAACACTGTATACATAATAAATAAATAAGCCTTAAAAAATAAAAGAAATAAAGGACTTAGTATAATAATGGGTCAAAAGTAACCCACAATTTCACACTAACCAGCCACCCTTTTAATTCTGGAAATTGTCATATACTAAGAAGTAAAACTGAAATTTTTTTTGAAAATCCCATAAGGATCATGCTGTCTATCAACTATGAAGAGACCAAATGAAGTGGGTTGATGAAAATGAGCCTTACATATACGAGAACCCAAAACAATTGCCTAAGAAATGTCTCACTAAAGAGGAGGGAGAAATCAAGCTGCTCCATACCACTGTCTCTCAACAGAATCTGCTTGCACATGACAAAGAGCAAAGGAAAAGTGGAGACAACGCAATAGCTTTCTAGACAAAGCCAGGACACCCGCAGTCACTCCGAAAGAAGCTCCTAGGCCTCTGTCCTCCTCATACCCGCTTGCTCTTTTCCTAAGTTAGACAGGAAGTCTTAAGACTCATTATGATGTTTTACATGATGATGGCCAAAGGAACATCCCTGGCTAGCTCACCCTGCCCTTCCCATCCTGCCAACACTGCATTTACAGCCACAGACACTTCCCAGCACTTAGATCCAGTCCAGATGGTCAAAGACATGGGATCAACACTTCAATCAAGATTTCCCTGTAGTCCACAACAGATGTGAGCCGAATAAAGCAACTTGGCCATCACACCTCACCTGGATATCTGCGGCTACTTGTAATATTTGTGTTACAGTAGTATCTGTTGTCATCAGGAAAGAAAAGAGAAACAGAAACTAAATTATAGAGTCCAAACCAACACAAGGAAAATGCTTGCTGTATCCTGGAATCTTTCACTCAACTTTTATTTGGATCTACACTACTAAATTATAGGTCTGACCATCAACATCCCAGGATCTATGTATTTAAATTTTAAAATGGCAATCCAGACTCTGCAGTGAGGTCATTTTACTCTCTCCCTCTGTTAGGAAAATAAAGGGGACAGGTGCCTTCCTAAGAGTGAAATGGGGCAGGTCAGGCACCCTCAGAAGAAGCTGACATACTCATCCATGATCAAAACCGCACCACATGCTGAAGAGGAGATTCTAGTTTCAAAGAAAAAAGGTACGAGAGACATCTTACACAGGACCAGATGAATCACAGTATTAAGTGGCCGGTGGAAGAGAAATACTAACAGACTACCAGCTCTCCCTGGAGAGCACACCCACACAACTAATTAAAACAGTAAGTAAATAAATAAGTAAATAAATTGAAAGGTATTATGGGGTCAGTGTAAGAAGAGGAAGTGGAACAAAATCAAAAATGAAAACCAACAACAACAAAAAAAGTACCAAAAACTCTTATCTAAAAATTTCGGAGATTATCCTTTACACGTGAGCTGTACGTGGAAATTACATTTGCAAGTTCAGGAACAGTTGTTTATTTCATGGTCCGAGGACATGTTAGCAATTCACTCACTCCTCAGAATGAGAACTGGGTAGCTGCAAAGTCAGAAAGCCCAGGGATTTCTGCAGACAGTAAGATGGGACAGCCCATCCCCAGAAACCCTGCTTCAGTGCCGAGACTGTCGAGGCTCTGCAGACCATGCTGTGGGTGCGCCTCTCCTTGTGGTACAGCAGCAAAGACCCCCAGAAAGGGAACACTGAGAGCGGCAGGAATGGCGGCTATCAGTCATAGACACGTGGCTGGCTAGTCATCTACACGTCGAGTGTGTTTATCAACAAAATGCACTCCGTAGCACATGGCCATCAGACCAGACACTCCACAGCGCGAAGTCTCAGGACAGACAGCTCGAGAGGCCATCCTCCTGCAGCAGTTCCGCTCACTGCAACCCCTAGTGAACCTCTCCCACCAGCTCCTCACCCTCCGACACATGAACAAACTTTCCCAAGCAGGCGGGAAGTTCCTTATTCCGATCTTAAAGGGCTTCCTTACATGGATAGGGACTAAAAAGAGGAAATTAAGATCAAAACACATCCATGAAGAAAATTAAATGTTTCTACTATTGGTTAAAAATTCAAACTGAAACTGGGCAGCGGTGGCACACGCCTTTAATCCTAGCACTTAGGAGGCAAAGACAGGTGGATCTCTGTGAGTTCAAGGCCAGGCTGGTCAGAGTGAGTTTCAGGACAGCCAGGGCTACACAGAAAAAAAACCCTGTCTCTAAAAAAAAAAATAAAATAAAAATAAATAAATAAATAAATAAAAACCTGTATATTTACATACTGACCATAAGTGTTAAAAACGAGGTTTCCCATAAACAAGAAAGTCGGCCCATGAGCCCTAATAGCATCACAACAGAGCTGTGTTGGAGATACTGGTCTCTATAAGCTGGTAGTAAAGTAGATAAGATTTGGTTATAACAAGGTTTCTCGGGGGTGGGGTGGATCAAAAACCGTAGATCAGGAAGACTCAGGGACGGAGGCAGAGGAAAGAGACACACACCAAGGCCAGTAGAGTCTTCCCCCACACCCTTAGGCTTTTTTTTTTTATCAATCCAGAGCTGCAAGCATGGACTGTCTACCCCAGAGTGGATCCGGCTGAAAAGTAAAGCAGCCAGCTCCCCAGTGGTCACGGAGAAGTTTCCCATCAATACGTTCAATCCTGCGCTGCTGTTCTGGGCAACAGCCCCTCCTGGCCACTGCGCCCCATCAGATTAAATAAAAAGGGAGAAGAAACATGGCATGCCTGTGCTCCAGGCAGATCCCTCAATCACCCGTCAATTCACCAAGTGTGTGGGCCAGAGGACAGAGAAGCAGGAACGAGGGGAAGGACACCCAAGCAGAAAGCACCTTCCACTGGTGTGGAACTGCTACCCAGGTGCTTTCTTCACTGTCAACCCAGGACCCGTCTGGCGGTACTGTCAAGATAATGCAGTTAAGGTCATAAAGACCAGTCCACGGCAGAACTGATGAGGGATGAGGGAGGTCACCACTGCTGCTTTTTATAGTGTAACAGAGCTCACTTCTATCAACATAAGTGATTTTTTTTTCTAAGTAAGTGTGGCTATTGATTAAGAATTTGACTTTTCTCTGGAATTCTGCCAAGAATATGAGATTAACATTTTATTTTCTCAGTGCAGGAGTAAAGAGTAGGCAAAATAAATATCAGCTACAGTTTATTTAAGTTGATAACTTCAAACATTACCTCTGACTTTCCATTAGGAACAAATTCCATATCCATCATAACATTTAAAAAGTTTTTTAAAGCTGGGTAGTGGCGGGACATGCCTTTAATTCCAGTAATAAGAAGGCAGAGGCAGGTGGAGCTCTATGAGTTAGAGACCAGCCTGTGCTATAGAGCTAGTTCCCAGACAGCCAAGGCAACACAGAAAAACCCTGTCTTCAGGGGGGCAGGGGTAGTTCTTAAAAAAAAAAAAACTATTTTAATTGCATTTTTAATCATACCTTTAAGAATCATAATTAAACCACATTTCACTTTGAACACCACCACTGACTTCATTTAAAAATCTTGGTGAAAAGTTAAAAGGGTTAAAATAGCTTCCGCTAAATCTTCCTTCCCTTGAATCTTAGTTAAATTGATGAGGGGGAAAACCCAGTGCCCCACCTCAACAAGCTTGCTCGAGCTCACCATGTCTCAATGGAAAGCTGCTTTCAGTGGTGACTTTACTGTTCTCATGTTATTTCTCGAAAGTCACTTCTGGATGGATGGATTTACCTATTCATCTCAGATTCCTTAGTGCCCTCTAAAGCAGCTTAGCAAAGCCACTAAGAAGAGGAGGTCAACACTCTCTAGCACTTTTTCAGCTTTCCTTTTCAGAATTTGGAGGGTAGCAAGGACTTACTTCAGGACACAATCGCTGTTCTAGAACTTAATGGACCACAGCTTCCCAGCTCCAGAACACAACTTAACTGGCACTAAGAGCCTAACTATGAAGAAAAGCCTGCTCGTACTCCAAAGGAAACCATCATATCAAAGCATATAAAAGCATGCACGCTGCTCCCTCACAAAGTGACACACTCAATTCTCTTCATGTAGTCCTAGGGAAGAGAGAGGCCGCAGAGAGACATCCAGAATAAGACTTAGAAAGAAACAAACCCAGCGTGATGACTTCAGAATAACCACAAACCTTTGTTCTCCACACATTCATTTAACGCCAACCAAAGCATGCCAGGCAGGTTAAAAATAATGCATTTATGTAAGTCCCCCTCACCCCCCAAACACACACTCTACCAAGGTTAAATACGGAGCTCTGAAAAAATGATTTATTGCCACAAGGACAGGGACCCAAAATAGATTGGCAATAAAAGTGATTGGTCCCAGGGGCACTGAGAACTAATGTAAGCAACATCCTGGCCATGACAGGCATCCGGGAAGAGCACTGGAGTCATGGCTTAACCCTGATTCCACCTGTACCCAGTTCCACACTGGGAGAAAGCCACACGACCTCCCTGTGAGTCGGATTCCTCATCTGTAAAATGCAAACGCTGGTCCGGCTCCATTCTGCAGTAGCTCTGTTTTAGTTTTTTTTTTTTTTTTTTTTTATTGGGGGGGGTTTCCTTATCTGTTTCAGCGTTCCACTCTGAACAAAGAAAGGTGATGTCCAAATTCCACTAACATATGCAAAACAAAACAAAAACCTGCTAGCTGCCCACTCAACCCACTTTAGCACTGACTGGCCTGCCAGTAAATGCCAAGCCTCAGGGTGGCTGATCAGGATTACCTAAATGCATAGGGACTTTTCTTTAATAAAGCGTGGAGAAGACAACAAAATAGCAGCGCAGGAGGAGAGACCTAAAGTGGGATGGATGCTCGAGGACTACCGCCCTGAGAGTCAAAGAAAAGTGAAAAACAGCATGTAGGTACCAACAGCTGTGCAGGAGCTACGAACATTCACAGGAAAGGGGGGTAGTCCTCAAGGGCTAGCTCCCCCACCCTCCGAGTCCCCAGCACCCACCTTCAGCTCTTGGCAGGTGGCAGCATCTCAGCTGGAACACCTCCACTTAAGGGGGGGGTGACATCTATTTTCGAGCTGCTCTGTTAAAAGTTCTGTTAAGCTGATACCGTTTTCTTTCATCCAACCACAGGTACCAGTTTCAGTCTATGGCTACAAAAGTGAAGCAAGAAGAACCAAACAGAAAGGGGGCCAAACAATCACAGCTGCAGGCCTGAGAAGGTGAAGGCAAGCAACAGAAAACCTTTGTCTCCTCGGACGTGTTGGCAAGCTCAGGGCCAAGAACCCAGAAGAGGTTCACACCCTACCTGTCCTCCCCAGCCAATGGGAACATATTTTCCTATCTTAAAGACAATACAGATGGATTAGCAACTCATTCTCCTCCACGTTCCTACAATCAAATCTGTCCTGGGGGTTCCCTGCCATTAACTGCTCTATTCCACAAGGCCCCAGCCAACACCATCTTTACAACCATGATTGGTGCCCATGCCAAACTTATCAGCCCCTTTGCATCCTGTAGTAGACACCATTGGCCTAGATGCCAACCACTACGCTTTGGAACAGGAATCCAAAGTTCCCAAGGGGGGAGGGGGTTAGAAATAACTTCTAAAAGGGGTGCACACTACACCTGAGAGGGGACAGGTCTTCTGAGGCCAATCCAAAAACCTACCCTGGTTCCTGACCATGAATCAATTAACTAAAAAAAATCAATTTGTCTAGTCACATGAAATAAAAGAATATAGAAGTGGCATTACCTGAACTGCAACTCTAAACTGAACAGGCAACCCATGACTACAAAAAAAAAAAAAAAAAAAAAAAAAAAAAAAAAAAAGAACAGGGAACAGAGTGACGAGAGGCACTCAAGGCCAGCATGTCTTTGGGGAATCTTGGGAACAAGCCATTCCTCAATGGTTCATAAAAGATAAGAAAGTTCAGTCTCACCAGCACCAAGTAAATAAATAAATAATAAAAATCCCATCTCAGGGCACAAGACCCTCTCTAAGAGCAAGATGCTGAATTTTGTCAGTCTATTATTCTGTGACAGATGACAGAAAAAGGAAAAATGATAGCTTCTGGGCATGGAGGAAGCACGGCTTAGTTCTGCTCTACCCAGCCAGTCACACACCAAAAAATAAATAAATTCAAGAACTCTTAAAGTTTTCATTTGAGGGAGTTGGTGTTTTTCTAAACCTCTGCTTTTTGCAAGGACCTCGCCGGAGATGGAGTACTGGGGAGTATATTAAACCCAAGCTGACACCACAGAGACGGAATGTGTCACTTCTAGTCATAACCAATCGGTTAAGACGAATCAAAAATAACCTTGCCAGACAAAGATCAAGAAGACAGAACTAAACCAGGTATCCAACGGCTCTGCTAACTTCTGCCTCGCCCAAGGCTGGTCGCTTCCTATTGCTAGCTTCCCGTGACCCGGATTGCCGTCCTGATCTCACCCAATTTGGGAGCTGACTTTGAAAGAAGCCACGAAGAGCCTGAGCCATCAGCCTCCGGCGCTCACCCCGGTGCAGGCCGCTCACCAGGCCCCGAGGCTCTCCCAACAGTTCTCCGGGAAGCCAGCGAACCGCCGCCCCGCGCCCTCCCGGTCCGCCTGCCTCGCCGGGACCGGACCTGGGCCTGCCTCTCCGGCTCTCCAGCGCGGAGTCTGCATCCTCACTCCCGAGCCTAGCCCGCCAGGGACGGTTCTCCGAGATGCAGGCCCCCGGGTCGCCGCCGCTACCCTCGGCCGCCTCCGGGACGCACAAGCAGAGTGGACTGCACGCGGGGACGAGGGACGCGCGGACGCGAGCCCGACTCGCGCGGGATCTGGGCCGGGCCGGGCCGGGAGGAGGCGCCGTCACCGGGGTCCCCGGGACGCCCCGTCACGCCCCCTGAGCCGCACACCCGAGCCCCTCCCGCCCGCCTGCCCGCCCGCCGGGCTCCGCGCTAGCCTCCTCCTTCGCCAACCCCGGCTCGCCAGAGCGGACCCCCAACCACCCAGCACTGCCTCCAGGTCCACGGCACCCACGCAATGCCCGCGAGCCCCGGCTCCGCACCTCTCCCCAAGGCCACCACGGTCCCAGATATCCTTCCCCGGGCCTCCCCCAGAGACAATGGCTCGACCCCGCCGTCCCGACCACTGCTTCAGCTTGGCCACCGTCCTGGGTCCCTTCGCTGAGGTGCGATGGCTGCCCCGTTTCACAGAACCGTACGCCAAGGCTAGATGATGGGCTAGAGCCCCGAGCCAAGACACTCGCTGATAATGGGGTCGGGGATCCAGCTACCAGCGGCCCGGAGACCAACACAAGGCACAGCCCGCTGTCCCCGGCCCCGGTGAGCTCGTCCTCCGGGACACCGGCCTCCGCCCACGCCGTCTCCGCCGCCGCCTCCTCGGCCCTCCAGCGAGAGACAAAGAGCCGGCGCCCCAACCCGCGGGGCCGTGGCCACTGCAGCGGGAGGGCGAGGGGTGTCTACCCTGGCACAAGGGACGAGCACCGGGGAAGCGAGCAAAGGCGCCCGGAACAAGCCGCAGCACACGGACGGCGTGGGCAACCTGACACGCCGGCGTGGATCGCCAAGCCCCGCTGCGGCGACGGGGACGAGAGCGCGCAGGGCTGTACCGGGCCGGAGAGCGGGGCGCGCCGGGCCGGCCGAGCGCTCGGGGCAGCCGCGGGACTCACCGGATCGGAAGAAGGCCGCGATGTCGGCCAGGTCCTTGGCGGCCTCCTCAGCGCCCTCACCGGCGCCGCCCCCGCAGCCGGAGCCCGCCGCGCTGGCCGCCGCCGCGGGGCCGGAGGACGCGGCCGGGGCGGTGGCACCGCCGCTGCTGCCGCTCATGGCTTCGGCGGCGGCCGCGCCCGCCTCGGGCCCCGCGCCCCTAGCTCCGCGCACCCAGCTGCCCGCGCCTGGCCTGGCGGCACCGAGCACCCAGCTGCCCGCGCCCGGCGCGCGGACGCACAGTCCCGGGGCGGCGGGCGGCGGCGGCTCGGCCCGAAGAGCGCGCCCACATAGACGAGGACACCGCCCGGGAGCCGCGAGCCTGGCGCGGGGCGGACGCGCGGAGCCACGGCCTCAGCGTGGCCTGCCGGGGCGCGGGCAACGGCGCGGACACGCGAGGGCGGGGGCCGGGGCCGGCGGAGCTCCGCTATCACGGGCGCCGGCGGCAGCAGCGAGCCTCCATCTTGCTTTCCAATGGGGAAGGAAGGAGGGGGAGGGAGAAATCACGGCTGAGGGAGCCCCGGTGAAAGGAAAGGGAGAGCAGGGAAAGGAGAGGAAGGAAAAAGAGGGGCTTCGGCAATTTCCGGAGAGCTTCGTTAGGGGCCGGAGCGTGGGCTCGGTTGGTGGGCGGGGCCTGTTGTGGGCGGGACTATGGAGGGGCGGGGCCGCTCCTGGGAGCCCGGAGGGCGGAATAGAGAGGCCGCTGGAACGTGGAGCGGGCTAGGTCTCCTCCTCCCGGGCAGCTTCCAAGCCTGGGAGGAGCAGGAACAAGTGTGACCGACCCACACTGGCCTTCCAGGCCCGGCACTGCGCCCCCTGCCAGGACTCTCACGCCTACACGGCAAGCGATCCTAGCGCTGGAGCGGTTTCATTATTATTTATGTCACCCGCGGGGCCGGGTGACCAGGGCACAGGGCTGGTGTGTCCCTCGCAGGCGCAGCGCTGACACGGGCGGGTAGAATGGGCTCGATAATTGTTGAATGAGCAGAGAGGCAATGAAAACAGATTATCTGGCGGTAGTCTACCGTCTCCTTGCATACACACACACACACACACACACACACACACACGGGACTTGCGGGGAATCCCCTTCTCCCAAGTGTGCTGGGTCCTCAGGCTACCCAGATATATAGCGAAGATGATGGAGGCAGGAGTGACCAGAGAAGGAAAGAGATCTTTTAAAAATGTACGTCAAGTGTGCTGTATGAAATAGTCAAATTCTGCTTTATGTCAAGCCTGCAAGAATAAATGGGTGCCAGATAATTAAAGATCAAATACTGGAGAAAACAGATCAACAAATTCCTTCAAACTACACCACGACCTAGGTTTAACAAATGAACTAGTGGATAGTGGTCACCAGGGCTTTCTCCCACGGGAGTCTCCGACAAGCCAGGGGAATAGGCTAGAGTGCTGTTTCCTTCAGGACGAGGGTTGAAGACATCCATAGGAACTCGTGTTAGTCTTACTACAGATGTGTGTAAAGACCTACAGCTGTGTGTATATAGCCAGGATAGTACATGTGCCTTCTTGTTCTGTCAATTGTCTGGGCCTGGAGACATTTTCATAACATCCACACACCGATCGTTACCTCTCTCTCTCCCTCCCTCCCTCTCTCTCTCTCTCTCTCTCTCTCTCTCTCTCTCTCTCTCTCTCTCTCTCTCTCTGTTCTTATCTGTTGGGACATGTGTCTATGTTCATGTGGATGCAAGAGTTTGCAACCAAGGTCTAACTCAACCAATCACTACTCACCTTATTTTTGGAGACAGGGTCTCTCATTGAATCTGGAACTCCTTGACTGCTGACCAGCAATACCCAAGGATCTTCCTATCTCTGCCTCCCCATTGCTCAAACTACTACACTCAGCCTTTTACTGGGGGTACTAGGATCTGAATTCAGGTCTCCAAGCTTGCAGACAAGCTCTTTACTACATACAGAGATGTTTCCGCAGCCCTAAAATCTTGTTTTTAATACAGAACTTTTCTCCAATCAAAAGAATGAGGGGTCCTCGGGAAAATGGCTGATTCTGGTTGTGGGGCAGGAGATATTTAACATGATCCCGAAGCATCCTATTGCACTAGAAGGTAAGGAAGTGGCTTCCCAAGAAAAAAGACATCAGGGATAAAGACTGCCCCAGAGATACAGGAAACAATTGAAAAGCTGCTAGTGGCCAGAACTACAACAATTTAAGTAAGAAGATACAGCACTAGTTGGTTATTGGAACAAGATAAATATTTTTTAGTCTATACTGATGTAAACAAGCAAATGGAGTGTAATAGACAAATTCCCAATGTAAAAGAATTACAAGTAATTTCTGTGGAGGCTCTGCCCTGAATGAGATGGAACAGAACTCCCCTCTCCTGAAATACAAGCTGCACATAGTACTTTCCTTCCAAAGAGAACAAAACTGGTGATCCTCTTCCAGCAGAGAAACGGCAACGCTGCACTGGCCTGGTGATTGAAATAAACATAAGGAGCAAGGGTGGCCCTGACAGTGTGGACCAGCTATGATAAGACTGCCATGGTCCTCATTCCCAAATCTCCTAACTCCAGATGAATAAACAACATCCTTTGAATGAGGCCCTCCCTACAAACTACCTCACCAGCACTCTCTTAAACATCCGAGGTCATCAAAAGTCAAAAAAGGCTAATCAGCAGTCGCAGCTGTGAGAATCCTCAGGCAGAATTAGAACTCAGTGCCATGTGGCCGTTTGCTACTGTTGCTGTTTTGTTCTGTGACAGGTTTTCGCTAAGTCACCCAAGCTAGCCTTGAACTCTCCACTCTCCTGCCTCAGCCTCCCAAGTACTAGGAGCATAACCACTGAGAATACAGTTGTGTGGCACCGTATTTTGGCTCAGTGTGGTGGTCTTGATGGATCGTGAGAAATTTCTATGGTTAAGACTGAGTAGATCTGAAAAGCATGTTAGTCAATAACAGCAAACTCACGGTGCATGAGAAACTAGGAGGTTCTGGGTCTGGGGTACTTGCAAACTCTCTCCACACCTTTTTCGTGTCAACCTCGTTTACCATTTTAAAAAGTGTGTTTAAAGCTTATTTTTAACCAGATGAGCAATCTCTTACAGTACAAGCCAGCAGGCCCACACCACATGGACCTTTAGTTCAAGTGTGTTGGCATCGTTTCTCTAAGTTTTCTCTTGGTTAATTCCTATCTGTAACATCTTTCTTTCTCTCCCTTACACAGCCAAGCTCCCAGAGGCTTTCAGAGAAACAGAGTGTACCTGGTCCCTGGACATCACGAACCATGCTGGGATGTCTATTCCTTTACCTGGACACCCTGCCCAGATTTTGAGCATTGCATTCCTGAGGTCCATCCTTATTGTTACACCTCACCCATCCATGGGAACCCAGATCAGTTGGCAGCCATGAGGAAAGCCTCAGCTGCTCACTGGGTTGCTCAGTCCCAGCCCAACCCCCAGAAAAAGACAGCCACAGTCTACTCTTAGGCCCTCAAGACTTCCTGAGCACAGGCTTGCTCAGGTGCCCACTTTAAGATTTAATGCTACCCATCTCTACCCCCCAAACCCAGTTGAATATTTTTTTTAAATTTGGGAGGGGCAGAGGGGGTAGAGATGAGTAGCGTTAAATCTTCATCTTTAATTCCTGTCCCATTGTTCTTCCTTCCTTATCTGTTGGCTTCGGTATAACCTTTCTATTCTTCAAGAGACTTGGCTTTTAGTACCCCACAAGCTTTTCTTTCCAAGTCTCTCTGCCAGGGATTCCAAGAGTGTCTGTCTTAAAACCCAGAGCCAAGTGCCAGTACTTGTCTTTCCATCCTTCCCATGGCAATCCCACATTTGACTAGTAAGTACATGGTCACTTCTCTTCTGACAAAATAAAAGAGTGGAGAAAAGTTTAAGATTCGAGGAAAGGAAAACTGGATGAGAGGGACAGATTAGATGGCCTCCTGCAGCCCCAGGCAGATTGGCAGCATGTCAGTGGTGAGCCCAGGAAGTGACACCTGGGAAGGGTAACTCGTGTTGGAAAGATCCTGAGTGGAGCAAATTCAGGGTCCTGGGAGATGGCGGAGCAGTAACTGCTGCTCAGGGCATTGGGGTTGGAGTGGACAGGGAATGTCTGGAACACATTTGGCAAGACAAGATCTATACGCTAGGGAGCAAAATTCTGGCCAATTCTTCTGTCTCAGGTACTCAGTTCAAGAACGGAATGAGAGAACATTTTGGTTGGGTATGGGACACATGCAGGCTCTCCCTGACATCTGAGCATGTGCAGGGAGTTCTAAACAGGGTTTCACGACAGCTGCTGTTGATCCTACTCAACCTCCAAAATCCGGCTCCAGTTTCATCCTCTCTCATGAAGCTCCTACATAACTCAAGTTGATCTCTCCCTTCTCTGAATTGCACATCAGTTATCCGGGCATTTAATCATGTGCCACGTTCGATTACTTACGAGTTTTGTGTTCAATGTCTTGCCTAGGAGATGAAGCAGTCCTTCGCCATTAGCACGCAGGTGCCAGTGTGCTTCTTGTGTACCTGGAGCTGAGGTTCAAAGGACATGCAACAAAATGCAAAACACCTGCTGTGGTAGACAGTGCCAATTGTCTACTAGATACCACTCTCCTTGGTCGACATGAAGCCCCGCTAAAGATATGCAGTTCATGTAACGTGGTGCTGACCCCCATGAGATACAGACAAAAGAGTAGATTTAGCATCCATTTGCTCCTTGTCTTCTATAATCAGCTTTGAAAACACCAGCGTACTGGTGAAGGTAAAGCGACCCCAGTGTGACTGAGACAGAGTGTGGTAAAAGGTGGATGCGCGGGCACCTCTGAACTGCTTGTAACATAAGAAATAAAGACCCTGGGGCCTGAGAGATGGCTCAGTAGTTATGAGCACTGTCTGCTCTATCAAAGGTCCTGGGTTCAATGCCCAGCACCCACATAGCAGCTCACACCCATCTGTGACACCAGTTCCACACAGACATACGTGCAGGCTAAACACAATGAACATAAATAGATGATAGATAGGTAGATAGATAAAATAAAAATGTTAAAAAGAAAAAGCAAATGAAAACTCTGACCTAGTTGAGTGGCTTATATGTCAGGTGTTGAAGTGTATGCCTTCTGTTACCTAGTAGACCAGCCATAGTTTGTGTGTGCACACACATGTGTTAGGGAATGTACACATGTGTAGGAAGTCCAGAAGTCAATATTGGTTGTCTTCATCTACTCTATCTATCTATCTATCTATCTATCTATCTATCTATCTATCTATCTATCTACCATTCTCCACTTCATTTTGGTACACAGTCTCTCACTGAACCAGATCATTGCTGCCCACGTCCAGTTCCGCAGTGCTGGGATTAGAGGTATTAACCACCATGTGGGTGGCTTCTTATTCAGGTGCTGAAGGTCTGAACTCAGGTCCTCAAGCTTGTGCAGCAAGTGTTACTGACTAAGCCATCTCCTCCAATCCCCAGACACAGTCCTTTTTATTGATGTTTCTCAGTTTTGTTTTTCAGCAAAGGAGCCCCTAAAATAAAAGTGAGTGAAGAAACAGGAGATAGTTACTGCGTTGAGAGTCTGGGAGGGGACCCCAAGGAGCTACCACAGGACAAACATGACTTTGAAGTTGGTGGAGATTTTGTTTTAAATAAAGGTGAATTCTTTTCATTTCTCTGTATTTATTTTAGTATAAAAATTATGTCTTAAATTGTTTTCTAGTTGATAAGGGTCGAACTGTATGTCTCCCACTCCCAAAAAGATATACTGAACCCATAATCCCCAATACCTTAAAAGGTAACTTTATTTGGGAATAAGGACATGACAAACATAATTGTCCAAGACTGGAGTCATGCTAATACATTTTATAAGATGGCCTGGTGAGGAGAGGAATGGAGAATGCCTTGCATGAGTTGCAATGATGCATCTCAGCTGAAGGCTATTGGCAAATCTCCAAATCAATGAAGAGGCTAGGAACGGTTTTCCTAGTGGATTCAGACAGATTCACTTTGCCCCAAATGTGACTCAAACTTGTGGACTAAAGAAGGCTGAGGTCTCCAGAAGCCTGGAGTGATAAACATCTATTGTTTAAGTTTTCTGGTTGTTAGTACTTAACAGTCATGGCAGCCCCAGAAAATCAGTGCAAAAGCTAGTAGACATGTCTAGTATTTGAGGGGCAGTGATTCTGTAATTCTAGGAATAGAGTCATCTCATGGATAATATTTCTTGGATGCCTTAAAAACAAGAATCCAGAGGAATATGGGGATTAGATGAGTGAAAACTTATTATAAAAACGACAATATGGTGACTTCACCTTTAGTCACAGTTTGGAACCTGTATTCTTCTGCTCCCTGCTACTATAACCAAATACCTGTGGTTGGCTACTTTGTAAGGAAAAGAGGTTTGCTTTGCCCACAGTTTTGAAGGCCTAAAATCTGCATTGAGTAGTTCCTTTAGTTTGGCCTCTGGTGAGGCACCCCGGCTCTCATATCAAGGTAGATGGCACCATGACTTCCTCTCATACATGACCCTGTATGAGACGAAGTCAGAGAGACAGAGAGACAGGGAGGTGACCACCTCATTCTCCTATGATAACCCTCTTTGAAGATCTAATCAGGGTCCCATGAGAGCTACACTAATTTACACATTCAAACTCTATTCAAACTGTAGAACCATGGCTACAAACCTTAACACCGAGGTACAGACACCAGGAGTCTCTAGATTTGCCTGGCTCATCAAGGGTGTGAGCCTAGAAAGTGAGTACAGGATTAGATCACTTTCTAGTGACCGACAGTTTTGCCCTGTGATGTGTAGGCCTGTGTAGACTGGTGGCTCTCCAGTTGGTGCTGAACCAGATTAAGAACCATATGGGAGAAGAAGGCCCCACCCCCAGGGCCATGGCCTCTCCATCTGCTAGGGTCATGTCAAGTCAGCCCAGCAATACTTCCAGATGAACCTGGGATCTTAGACGTCTCTGATTGGGAGTGACCGTAAAACTACAAAGCTGGAAAGTCCCAAACTAGAGCCCAGCCTGCACTGTCCTGCACCTCTTTTCATAAGTTTGGAGCCCCAAGAATCGCTGGATCGGCACTCGAGACTGGTTGATAAGCACTTTGCATACGAGTTTTCTCCCCAGCATTAGAAATAACTCCCAATATACAAATCCAGCAGACAAGTCTAGAAGAGGGAGTTAGGAGGAATGACACTGAGGAGGGGAGGTAGACAGGGGAAAATAGGAGGTAGATGATGAGACTGGTGACGAAGTATACAGAAAGAAAGATGGATGTCTAGTGTGGTTAGTGTCAATCATCAACTTGACGAGATCTAGAGTCATCTGGGATACAAGCCTCTGGACACGGCCATGGCAGGTTTGAACACGTGTTCATTATTCTGTTGCTAGGCTGTGGTTGCATTGTAACCCACTGCCTACCGTCCCTGTTGCTCTGACTTTCTTACCTTGATGGACTATAACTTCCAACTGTGACCCAAAATAATCCTTAATGTATGTGAAGTTGCTTTTGTCAGTGTGTTTTATCACAACTACAGGCGAAATCACTAAGATAGCAATGTGCATGTGTGTACGTGTATGCACCCCTGCCTGTGACTGCCTGCATTCGGACTGGTCACTTATGGAAGTCTTGGTCTGGTAGCAGAAAAAAACCAGCAATACCAGAATCAAACGATGAGAATAGATCTGGCTCTGAAATGAGCTTAGCCTTGGAGGTGGCTCAGTTTTGTTATTACTATTATATAAATGAGACAGGTATTAGAAGCGGCGTTATTTGTATTTGCCACCTCGTCTTGGAACCGATTAATGTTCTAGCAGCTAAGAACTGATGACTTCCACTTCCCTGCCAGTAATTTAAAGAATTTCAAATTGATAATATTTTTCCATCTACATTTGCAGATTCTGAAATTGTACCCAGCAAAATCCGTTCACTCCAGACCAATGTTTGGTCTTCAAGATTTCTCAGCAGGGGCTAAACACTCCCAGGAGTTCTTAGATCTTAAGCCTTTGTCTCTCTATCTCTCCTAGATGAGACTGGTGGGGGTAGCAGAACACCAGCTCACACTAAGACGGGATAAAGGACGAGAAAGAGCAACAGAAATCTCCAGAAAAGCATCTGCGTTTCTTTTGTGCAGGGCAGGCCTTGCTACTTCTGTCCAGAGTAGAATCTGAGAAACGCCCACTCGGGGTTATCTGTAAGGGTGATGCTGAGCTGTCTATGTTAGGCCACTAACTACCCACTGAATCAGCACAGTACCTGTTGCATGGGGGAAAGCGTATATAAAGACTGTGTGTCCAGTTGGGGCCATTGCAGGAGATTTGACCTGCTCCCACAGCAAACTGTCTCTCAGTCCCGACTTCATAGTCTGCCAGAGTAAACGAAATGAGCCAAACCCCTTGCCTCCCAGACTCCCTTCCACTGGAGGTCGTGTGCGGCAGGCAGATAAACAAGTAAACCTCATTATGGAAGAATGGTACATGCAGCAAAGGGAAAAGGTGGAAGTTCGGGAGGCAGGACAGCGAGCTACATCCAATGTAATCCTGCAACACAGGGATCAGAGAGTAAGAACATGAAATGGAGAAGGGCCGGGGAAAGAGGACCTAAGGGGAAGGGCAAAGGTCCCAAAGTGAAGTCCCAAAGGAGAACTGGCATAGTCATTGCGGCTAGGTAGGTGACAAATGGGGACTGTCGTCAGTGGGACACAGAAATCTTAGTTTCAAGTTTCCTGGTGTTTGCTAAAGGCTGCCTTTCTTGGGAGTAAGATGGCAGATGTGGATTCTTGTAGGAGAAGAATCGGGTGATTTTAGACTGAACAGAGAATTATATGGACTCATCAGAACATCCAGCCAGGCGGTGCTGGTGCATGACTTTAATTCCAGTACTCCAGAGCCAGAAGCAGGTGGATTTTTGTGATTTCGAGGCCAGCCCGGTCTACAGAGCTAGTTCCAGGACAGTCAGGGTTACATACGGAAACCTTGTGTTGAGAGACCCAAATAATATGGTTCTGTAGACCAGACCTTGAACTCACAGAGATCTACCTGCCTTTGCCTCCCTAGTGCTAGGGTTAAAGGCATGCACCATCACTGCCCGGCCCAAATTTAAAATTTTTAATGAACTTCAGGAAAGGTAAGCAGTCTGAAGTCCATCTGGTTCCTAAAGTTCTGAGTAGAGAATTATGGACCTAAAGACTATATTCACACCCAAGTGTGCTGCCACATGCCCACGTCTGCAGCACAAAGGAAGCTCTGGGAGTAGGATCATGAGTTCAAAACCAGCCTGGGCATTGAGAGCCTGTTTCAAAGAGAGAGAGAAAGAACAAGATGAAGAGATCTGGGAGACTTATACCAGTGGTCAGTAGGTACATGAAAGGATGCTGAAGATAACAGCCACAAGGGGAACGCAAACCAAACCACAGTGATCTACCGTTCTATACTCGCTAGAGTGGTAAACATAAGAAGACAATAATACGTAGCAAGGATGTAGAGGAAGTAGAGCCCGTGTTTGTTACTGGCAGTAATGTAAAAGAGCACAGCCACTTCAGAAAACATTTTGGAAGCTCATCCGATGGTTAAACATAGAGTTGCCATATGAGCTGGCAGTGATGGATATGTACTCAAGAGAAAGGAAGTGTATGTCCACATAAAAGCCTGTATGCAGATATCTACAGCCATGCGATTCACAGGAGCCTGTATGCAGATATCCACATCCATGTGACTCACAAGAGCCTGCATGCAGATATCCATGCCGTGCAATTCACAGTGCCCAAAAAGTGGAAAGGCCCCCAATACCATGAGATGAGTGACGAAAGAGCTGTCATTCCACATGATGGGAGATTATCTGTCCATTAAAAGGAAGTACCAACACTTTCTGCACAGGTGCAAGCCAAGACGACATTCTACTAAGAAAGAAACCAGAAGCAAAGGACAAAGACCGCATGGTTGCATTTACAGGAAATGTCTAGAAAAGGCGAACCAGGGACAGCCTGGTCAGAAATGAGCAGTGCTGTAGCGCTTGTATCTGCCATACAAGATTCCTCCCAATAGACAGCACACACCAAGTGCCACGAGAATCAGGGGTGTGAACATGAGCTTCACCATCCTCGAGTGCAGCCCTCATAGGGCCAGCTGGCATCTGCGATGGCAGGTGTTGTCTTTGACTGGCTGTGATACATGCCGCTATCCTCCACCAGCCAGCCAGGGACTAGAGATCTTTCACCCGTTTTCCTACAGGAGATGCATGTGCCAATTGTTTCCGTCAAGCTCTGGAGTTTTGTGTAGAGAATGCAGCTGGCGATGACAGTCTGTCTTCAATCAAGTCCCGAAGAAGAAGTTGAAAAATAACAAGAGAAGAAGCAGAAAACCAGAGCAATAGAAAATTCCCAGAGACTGTGGAGTGTGAGGTTGGTAATGTGACTTCTAAAACCGCTCATGGTACAATTACTGGACACAGTCATTTGGAAGTAATCACCAACCTTGCGAAAGAGAGAACCAGGAGAGTCAATGTCCCACCTTCCCTGATCCCGCTGTGCATTGTCTACACCCAGCCAGGAGCCAAGAGGAAAAGGAGACTGTGGATGTTCCTATAGGCCAGTTTCATGAGAACAGAACAGAGCAGAAAACAGAGAGCAGATCTGCTGGGCCAAAACAGAACATCAAGTTTTGCCATGTACTATGACAGCATTTGGAAGTCATGAGTTGGTCAAGGGCAACCAACAGCTCTATAAGCTATTGGACATTGTACAGGAAATGCTAAGTAAGCAGACCCAGTTGGAAAGATAAGTCCAGTCACTGAATAAGACAGTTATGATTGCAAAGGGAGGAATATATGTTCAAGTGAGCAGAAAGAGCCAAGGGATTCAGAGAACAAAGAAACCCTTTCTGCAGTGGGTGATGAGGGAAGAGTTCCTAGATCAGAATTTCATTTGCTGCTGGTCAAAAGCCAAGGCTCAAAATGCAAAGAGCAGATACAATATGATCTTTTAGACAAAGGAGATGGACTCTGCGCTCAGAATAAATGGAAACTGGCCATATGTGCATTGACATCCGGTGCCATCCTTTTCTGGCTGGCCTGGACCTTACTATATAGACTCACAGAGATCCACCTGCCTCTGCCTCCTGGGTGCTGGAATAATGACATCTTTTGAATCTGACAATTTAAGTCATATCATTTCATTGACTCTTGAGAGTCTGGACGGGACTTGTGTTAGGACTGTCCATAAGGTTGGAGAGGTTTTAAATATCAGTTATTACTAAAAGACCAGCTATTGGGCAGCACCATGAAGGGGACATGGTATCTTAGTTAGAGTCTCTATTGTTGTGAAGAGACACCATGATTGCAGCAATTCTTATAAAGTAAAATATTTAATTGAGGTGGCATCCTACAGTTTTGGAGTCCATTATCATCATGATGGGGAATAGGGAGGCATGCAGACATGGTGCTGGAGCAGGGCTGCTACATGGTGATACGTAGGCAACAGGAAGTAGACTGTCTCACAGGACACGGCTTGAGCGTATTATGATCTCAAAGCCTGCCTCCACAGCAATTTACTCCCTCCAATAAGGCCACGCCTCCTAACAGTGCCACTCCTTGTGAGATTATGGGGGGCAGGCAATGACATTCAAATGACCACACATGGTTAGTTCAAAATCTTTTTGTTTGTTTTTTGTTTCTGTTTTTCGAGACTAGGGTTTCTCTGTATAGCCCTGGCTGTCCTGGAACTTGCTCTGTAGACCAGACTGGCCTCAAGCCGAGAGATCTATCTGCTTCTGCTTCCTGAGTGCTGGGATTAAAGGTGTGCAGCATCATGCCCAGCAAAACCTATCAAAAATCTTGAAGAGTAGGTGGGACTGAGAAGAACTGAGAGTAGATGAGGCAAGGAACTCCCATGACAAAGTCAGAGGCAGATAAAGCCAGGAAAGAAACACACAGAGGACCGTGTCAGATTCTGAGAAAGACAAATTGGGGCTAAGTCGCAGCAGGTCTTCACTGCCAGGTCAGCAACTCCAGAGAATCATCCTGGAAGAGGGACCTTCTGCCTGAGAGTTGAGCAGCGCATCAACATATTGGAAATGTTGAGGAGGACGTTGAGCTAGCCGATATGTGCAGGGAGAACTGATGATCCAGGATAGAATGAGACAGCTGTCTTGGCCTTCCAGATCAGAGCTTTCACATGATGCCCAGACTAGACTGGGAGAAGTCGGTTTATTGGTTCTTGAGTATATCAGTGCAGTCCAATGGGGGCATAGACAGGCCCAGAACGAATTTTCTCCGCCCTTGACATGTCCAGTGTGCTGAATAAATAATGTTGTTTTTTGTATGTGCCACAATATGACATGGTTGTGAAACACTTATGAATGAATGATTAGGCCAATAACAGTAGCTACATGAGGAGAGAATTGGCATATGCACAGTAAGAAATAAAAGCCAGCACTTGACTGCTCCAATGGGAGACCATACCCATCCACATGGTCATTTAATAGCTAGAAGAAAGATCTGAAGCTCGGAGATACCAGGGTGAGTAATAGCGTGTCAGCCAGAAACCCACATTTTAAAAGGAGAAATCATTGAAGACAATTGAGCGAGCCAACTTTCAGAGTTCAGGTAAAGCTCATAACATATGGCCCAGGACCCTGGGAGTGAGTCAGATGTAGCTTTGGATTCATGCGAGTGGCATCTTTCAGACTGCAATACATTTCAATCACATATTGCAGTCTATGTATGTAGGAGATGTCACCTCTGCCTCCTTCGCCTCCTTTTGTTCCGAGACACAGAGTCTTCCCTAAGAAGAGACTCAGGTAGGTACCTCCCACGTGCAGAATAAAGCTCCGCTCATTCTCCAATCAGCTCTTCCTAACCGTGCAGACACAAGAAAAGCAGCCGCCATCTGAAATATATCCTGGTGATTTTGGCCCGTGTGATGATTGACATTTGAAGCCATTAAAACCGTTTCTCATTCTAATCTGTTCACTCTATTCATCCTAAACCTCGCATTGGCAGCATCTTCATGAGCACTGTTGTTTTGCCTTTCTTTCTTGCTCCCTTTCACGGGTGTTACAGAATTGGTACCCCTTGTATTTCTTCTTTTCAGGAAGGGTGGAAACGCTAAGGCTACAGTGCTAGTAACATGAGTCTGTGTTAAACCACAGAGAAGCCTCAATCTGGAATACTAAAAACTACCCTAGACAGAACATGTCCAAATCATGTTGCCCTGGAAGCCTACAGAAATAATGTAGATTTTTATATTATGCACAAGCTGCATTTGAAGATACTGGCCTTATGTTACTTAATTTCCCTATAATAAATAAAAGCCCATGTGCTCACTGTTTTAGACTTTGGTAGTAGGAAAGTTTATCTCTGCTGACAGATGGCTCTGCTTCCTCTCCTGAGCTAATGCAAACTGTGTAGCTCACGGTGTTTCTTTTTATACCTTGGAAGTCAACATGCTCAGAATTAAGTGGTGTGCTTATTTGCATCGGTTTTACAATAAATTCCCCTTTGTGTTGCGGCTTTCATTCTTTTAAATTTGTTCTTTTAAGTTTTTACTTCTCTCTTTACTCTGAGTTTGTTTGAGTTTTTTCCTGGAAAATGTTGGTGGGTAGAGGATGGGATGGGATGGATGGATGCATGAATAAATGGATGACTGTGTGATAGATGGACTGTATGACAGATCATACATACAGATATGATAGATAGATGGGTAGATCATGTGATGGATATGGATGAATGGATGGATGATTGTGTGATATATGGATGGATGAATGATTGTATTATGATGGGTGGATGATTGTGTTATGATGGATAAATGGATGGATGATTGTGTTATGATGGATGGATGGATGATAGATGGAAGGATGATTGTGTTACAATGGATGGATGATTGTGTTATGATGGATAGATAGATGGATGAATGGATGGTTGTGTTGATGGCTGGCTGGATGATTGTGTTATGATGGATAGATAGATGGATAAATGGATGATTGTGTTGATGGATGGATAGATAATTGTGTAATAGATGGATGGATGGATGGATGGATAATTGTGTAATAGATGGATGGATGGATGGGGGGATGGATAGATGGGTGGATGAATCATGTGATGGTTAATCCTCATTGTCAGTTTGACTGGATTTAGAATTAAGTGTGTCTATGAGATTATGTCCAGAGAAGTTTCAGTGATAAGAGAAGACCTACTCTAAATGCAGCACCATCCCATGGGGTAGTCCCACTCTGGGGGCTTAGGTCCCAGACTGAATAAAAAGGAAGGGAAAAAGAGGAGAACGCATTAATGCATGAACACCAACACTCACCTCTCCTTGCCGCACAAGCAGCCAGATCACATTCCGGCTGGCATGTCCTCCTTGTTGTGACAGGCTTTTTCCCCCCAAACTGTGAACCAAAATGAACCTTCCTCAAGTTGCTTTTGTCTGGTGTTTTATCATAGCAATAATAAAAGTAACAAATCCATATGGCTCTGTGAGAGACAGATGAATGGGTATAAACACGTTAGCTTCAATTGTTAGCAAAATTCATCTTCTTTTTGATATTCCTTTATGCTATAATTCCAACTTAGCTAGTGTATTTGTATAGATATAGGAAGTTTAGTGGGGCCAGCACTCAGGAGATAAAGGCAGTAGGACCTCTATGACTTAGTGGCCAACCTGGTCTACATAGCAAGTTCCACGCTAGCCAAGGCTATAACGAGACCTTGTCTCAACAAAATATATTTAAGAAGCTTACCATTAGTTTACTTATTTTTCAAATGAGAATAACTTCATTTCCAACGTCATACAGTGTTCCGAGGTTTAATTTGATAACACACATGATTGTTGAATATGGTCTACCTAGGACAGGAAAAGTTCAATGAATGCTGGCTCTTACAATCACTCAATGGTGTAACCCTTCTTTCATCTACTCTAATAGTTTCTTATCCGGGTATTCATCACTTTATGTAGGGACCTTTGACTTTGTCTTAGAATTAAGAATTTTAGAGTTGAAAGCATTAGCTTATTAGCTAGAGTGATTCTGATGATCAGGGAGTGGGGGTAATGGCCTGTTAGTAGAGACTTCTTCAAGCACCTCGGGAACTAGAATTTACCGTAAGGGAGATGAGCTTCCACCAGGACTCGGCAAAGAGCTGAGAATAGAGAAGAGAGATGAGCTTCATGAGGTCCAATATCCTGGATGCAAAGACCGAGATGACCATAAATAAAAACAGAAGTTGCTGGTTACTAAATATGCTGCATATTAGAAGTCAAATACATGTAACTGTGAAATCCTTTTGTGCAGGAGAAGCCAGCACCCTCGTTCTTTTGCGGTCCACAGCTATCATAAGCCTTCCACTGGCTTGAACTAGTAACTCAAGGCTAGCTTCTGGAGGGAGCAGAGGAGCCGGTGGGAGTGCTGGGCAGAAAAAGGCATTAGCAGGAGGGGCAAACACCTGGGAACTCCCTGGAATTTCTCCAAATACTTTGGGGCCAAGGGTTAATTTGCAAGGATTTAGAATTCTGCATTGTAGTAGTGAGTTAGCTAGCCAGTAAACATTGAATATTCATGCTCATGCCCTGTTATTTGTCTCTGTGGGAGCCTGGGGATGGAGAAACCTGAGAAAGGTCCACAGGTAAGTAGAATTCAGGCTCTATCTTGCAGGCAAGGGCTGTCCCTCTGGCACCTAGTCACAGGTGAAGCCCCTCTACCTTTCTCTGCTAGTCTGAAGGGCTCCAACCCTTAAGAATGACCTTCAGAGTCCTTAGTGTAACCTTAAGGATATGTACTGGCTGGTTTTGTGTCAATTTGACACAAACTAAAGTCATCAGAGAGGAAGGAGCCTCAGTTGAGGAAGTGCCTCCATGGGAACCAGCTGTAAGACATTTTCCCACTTAATGATCAATGGGGGAGGGCCCAGTCCATAGTGGGTGGTGCCATCCTTGGACCGATGATCCTGGATTTCATAAGAAGAAAGCAGTCTGAGCAAGTCGTGAGATGCAAGCCAGTAACCAGCACCCCTCCTTGGCCTCTGCATCAGCTACTGCTTCCAAGTTCCTGCTCTGTTAGAGTTCCTGTCCTGACTTCTTGTAGTGATGAGCAGTAATAAGGAAGTGTGAGAGTGTGAGCTGAATAAACCCTTTCCTCCCTAACTTGCCTTGTGGTCATGGTGTTTTGTCACGGCAGTAGAAACCATAAGACAAGATCCATCTGCTAATGTCCCAAACCTCAGGCTCTCCTGGCGACTTCATTGTAGATTGACTGATGGAAGGCATGTGGGTTTGAGAGTGAATCCAGAGCCACGTGCTAGCTGGATATCACCATTTTGAGTACAGCGTGGTCCTCACAGGCTTTTGCATTTGAACACTTGGTCATGAATTGGTGGCACTATTTACGAAAAGGGGGAGGTTAGAGAACTTTCTTAGTTACTTTTCTATTTCCACCACAAAATGCCATGTCCAAGGCAACTTAGAGAAGAAAGTGTTTAAGGAAGATGGAGCTTTAGTTTCAGAGGGCTAATTCATGTCTATCCCCACAGGGAATGTGGAGGCAAGAAGACAGGCATGGTTTCGGAGCAGTAAGTAAGAGCTGATATCTGAATGGCAGAGAAAGACAATACACTGGGAATGGTACAGATTTTTGAAACCTCATAGCCTATGTTTAAAGACACACACACCCAAGAAGTCCACACCCCAATCCTTCCTAAATATTTTGTTTGTTTGTTTGTTTTTATTTCATTTTTTTGAGATAGTTTTTCTTTGTAACAATTCCGGATCTCCTGGAACTCACTTTGTAGATCTGGCTGACCTTGAACTCAGAGATCTGCCTGCCCCTGAATCCCAATCAGTAGGATTAAAGGCTAGCACCACCAGTGCCTGGCTCCTTTCCAAATATTTCTACCAACTGGGCAACAAGCTCTCAAATATAAGTGCCTGTGGAGATATTCTCATTCAAACCACCACAAGAACCTTTAGGGGGTAGTTGATGTCGGTCCTGGGGAGGAGGTAGGTCATTGGGCCGGGTCCTTAGAGGACATCATATTCCTGTCTTCTTCCTGTCACGCTTACATTTCTGGACAACTGACATGAGTAAGTCACCGTTGCAAAGCTTGCACTCCTAAGGATGGAGACACTCGAATCACCATACTTTCCCCACCGTGACAGGCTGTGACCTCAAAAACTGGGAGCTAAAATAAACTTCTCTTCCTTTAAGTCATTCACCATAAGGAAAGCAACCATTGAGTTGTATCCTCAACCTGAGACCCCTATTTTAAATCCACACCATGGAAGCAGCTCCAAGCAGAATAGATGTTGTTGAAGTTTGACAGTCTTACCCTTGGTGTCTCATCTGGAAGCAGCACTACGGGAGCACCCTGACCCCTGAAGGCCTCATGCATAAGATCTCAGCCTTATGCATTCAGGACTGATGTGGTTCAGCCAGAGGACACCTGTTGTGCCGCAGTCTCCCTTCAGACCTGTGTCTGCCCCAGGGCCTCTGCTCGTGCTGTCTGGGATAGAGTGCCCCTTCTTTTCCAGGGCCAGGCTGATTTTTCTTCCACTCTTTTCTCTATGACTGTTCGAGGCATTTAAGCGACTCTTTCCTGCTAATGCCCAGGGATCTGGTCCAGCTCAGTCATGCTCTGTATCTGACACAGTGATTGCTAAGATGCCCTGTAGACTTAGCTAATACTCAATACCTGGGCTGTCGAGACCCTGAGTGACAGATTCTGACTTTCATCTTTTATTTTGGGTGGGAATGTTAGTCAGGTTGTTGCCTCTCATGAGGTAATTTTTAAATTCCTTTTTTTCAGTTCTCATTCTTCCAGTCTGGTGGCAGAAGGTTAGAAAGCGCTTGCCCATAAATGAAAGCCCTGAGATGGGTCTTTGAAACCCTTTCCAGGGTGATGTGGTGCACACCAGTGTGGCTGAAAATCCCTTTCTTCATGCTTCCTTTTGCAAAGAAAGAACAAAGTCACAGACTTCCAAACCAAGACGTTTTAGGGGCCAGTTTTAGCCTGGATGAACCACTCTGCTTCTCTAAGTACCCCACTTTTTCTTGCGATTGATTATGGCCTGCAAACCAGCAGCCGAAAATATAGGATGTGGGAAAACAGGAGGAAGAGGATGAAACCAGGACATTTCGTTCTTTGAAAGAAACGGCCTTTGGTTGTTTACTCTCTCTGTTAAATGTCAAGACTCATCAGGCATCAATAGAATTGTCAATAGATACTATTGGTCAGCCCTATGTCCTATGCACTCTGTTGCTAATGAGGTAGAATGTGATTCCCACTGCCACACTGTTTACTCCCTTTAACATGTGTGCCTTAAAAAAAAATGACCACAGTACCAGTAAAAAAATTACTTTATTTAGGTGAGATTTTCATTCTTTGCTGGTATGTTAGTCAACTTTCTATTACTGTGTCAAAAATGCCCAAAGTAATGTAAAAAAGTTTATTTTTGTCTTCAGAGTCTGGACATTTCACTGTGTGGTCTTCTGGCCTTGTCGCTCTTGGCCTGTATCAGCACAGCAGTTCATGGAAGGGTGTGTGGCAGAGAGATGTGATTGCATGGCATCATGGGAGAAAGGGGAACAGGAAGGATTGCAAGCTCAGTAGCTCCTTCAAGAGCACGCCCCAGTGACCTAAGATTTCTTTCTAAACTCCACCAGTTACAGGTTCCATTATCTCTTCACGTACCACTGGGGACCAGTCTGTCAACATGGACTTTTGACAGGCATGCAGATGCTCACTGATGTCAGGTTTCTCCTCTCCGTGGGCTCACAAACCACAGTTTCCAGACCTCCAGCAGTTAGGCAGGACTATGGCATCATTGCTTCTGCACACTGGGATCCATATACCCTCTGTTCTCTTTGTCCCGGCCTTAACAGCCTGGCAGACTACATGTCTTCGAAGGAGCAGTGGTACTCAACTTGCAATGGAGAGTGACATGAGCAAGATAGACTTTAACCAAGTCTCCGCAAAGCCAGGCTCTGTTTATTAGCACAGACCTCTGACTAGTATATATTCTTTCTCCAGCTGGGAGTTTTCTCTTTCCATTGTTTCTTTAGTTGGTCTGCATTCTTTTAAGTTCCTAGCATCTTTTTTTTTCTCGGTGTCCTGAAACTGTTACAGTGAACACCCTTGAAAAGAAATGTGTCTTGGATACTAAGTGCTGATTTTATTTCCTGACTTTTAAAACCACAATATTTTTATTAATTCATGGCGAATTTTGAGAACTTCATGCTATGTCTTTTGTTAATCACCCTCACTTCTCCCTAACTCCCCCAGAGTTACTTATGCTTTACATTCTTACCCTTCCCAACTTTGTGTTTTCTCTCTCTCTCTCTCTCTCTCTCTCTCTCTCTCTCTCTCTCTCTCTCCACTGGAATATGGTCAGCCACCAGGGGCCATGCTCTAAACAAAAATTGACTCTTCCTCCCCCAGAAGCCATCAGCTGTCAAGAGCCCCTCAGATGTGGGGACTAATGGAGAAGTTATTAAATTTCCATCATCTGACCCAGGTAAGATTCCTCATTAGTTTACCCAAACCAAACTCCACAGAACACATTTTAGGGCTCCTTTTCTGTATTTTAGTATACAGAACCTAGGACATTCATTGGGACATTTCAGCTCCACAGACCTAGATTATTTTAGCAAATGCTAACGAAGCTAAATTCAACTCTACAGACCCTTGCTCTACATTCTGGAGTAGCTGTCATAACAACACTCTTTGAAAGTGTTGAACAGCCAGGTTGTCTCCCATCCTCTCCCTCAATCTCTCTCGGCTTGTTGCATCTGGTTTTCTTCAACATCGGCATCAACCAATGGGCCCTCTCTGGTCCTTGTTGTCTGTGTATGAATGGGAGGGTTTGAGATGGCTGTGCCTCAGTCTTGATGTTTGTATCCATGTGGACTGATTTCAGAAGGTAAGACTGTTGACTTATCCATCCCTCTTTTAAGTCTCGTAACTGTCATTATGTCTAGTATCTGTCATTCTCTCTTGTACTTCTTTTATGTCATTGTGAGAAGACCTGTACTTGGCCACCACTGTCTGTACCAGGAATCCATGTTTCAGGCTACTGAATTTTCTACTGCCACACACCTAAACCTCACCTTCCACTGCTGTTCTGATCAGGAATGAAGGCAGTAGTCAGGTCTCCAAACACTGATTCTCTTAGTATCTCTTAGTCACCACACAATGCAATTAAGGACAATAGGAAGCATTTATTAAGTCCCTAAACCCAAGGATGCTTTATCAGCTTCCCTTAATCTCTACACTCCTGGCTTGTGTTACCCTAAATGTTCTTGGGTTTCCTCCCAATTCTCCCATGCCTTTCTTCTCTCCTCACCCTACAACCATTAATTATCAGTGATCTTGATAATTTCAGTAATTCTGAACCTTCATCTCTTCTCACTGTTTGCAGAAATCTATAGGAGATGTCTTTTTCCAAGAGGATGCTGGTGGTGTTCTAGCTTTAATCTGAATATGGAAACTGCTCCCTAACTTCCAGTTCATATCGCGGTTGTGTAACAAACGGGGAAAACACAGCACATCCGAAAGTTGCCATCTTTCTGTATTCCTTTCCTTGAAATGCCCGTCGTGTCTGTGAAGGCCACGCCCAGGCTCCTGGCTCCTCCCACTATCTGCCCCTCTTACACCCAGCAAAGTTTCCAATTCACTTGATTTTTAACACCAGATAATCTTTTAGATCTGTCTCCATCTTTTCCACCCCCACAGGTTACCATCACCTCTGGCCTGAGTTACTTCAACACTCAAACTTGTTATTTACCATATTGCCACTCTCTCGGTCTTTTTTTTTTTTTTAACACATTGTAGGGATAAGCCCTCCCCTTGGGGGCGGGCTGCCCTCAGGCGTATGTTTACTGATATATTGTGCGGGCAGAGGCTGCGCGCCCCTTCCGCTTCCTCTCCTGTTTCCGCTGGCTACTCCGCTGGAACCTTGGTTTCGTGAGTCTGGTTTTGTTATTAAACTTGTTTAAATATCAATTACTGGTGATTTATTAATCCGACCGCTGCAGTTGGCCGCCCATCGTGGGGCACAGCACTCGCTCTTTAGACCCGCTGTGTCCGCAGCAGGTCAGGCACACAGGCTGCCGACTTCCCCGCCCGCAGCTGCGCGGCTCGGGACGCGAACGCGGCCCCGAACGCGATCGCCTTAGCCACTCCGCCCCCTCCGCCTCGGGTGACGCCGCCCGCCGGGCTCCCGCCGCAACCCCGCAGTCCTCGGCACTCCAGCGCCCGCCCGCCCGCTTTAGGTTAGCAGGCACGGCTTTGTTCCGCGCACCTCCCCCACACCGGTTCTAGGCTGCTGCGGCTCGCAGGCAGCTCTTTGTGTTCCTCTCGCAGAGCAGAGGACTTAACCCCTCCCTCTCTGCCTTGACGTTTGGAACTGAACAGGGAAGCTTAAATATTTGCGGTTTTACAACACAAACCGCCACATTGGGCCCCAAGGGGTCATTTGTATAAATTTCAGTCTTGAGGTTCATTTCAGATCAATTCTCCACGTGGATTCAAGTGGACTCTTTCGCCACCTCTGGCAGGAACCAGTCATTACAGGTAAAAA
>NW_026067929.1:7301227-7395780 GCF_014885135.2 Alexandromys fortis | reverse complement strand
TGTAGGGATAAGCCCTCCCCTTGGGGGCGGGCTGCCCTCAGGCGTATGTTTACTGATATATTGTGCGGGCAGAGGCTGCGCGCCCCTTCCGCTTCCTCTCCTATTTCCGCTGGCTACTCCGCTGGAACCTTGGTTTCGTGAGTCTGGTTTTGTTATTAAACTTGTTTAAATATCAATTACTGGTGATTTATTAATCCGACCGCTGCAACACATCTGTTTGTGCCAGGGCTTAGAAAGACGTGTTCGTGCTTATGATCCCTTGTGGCTGCCTACTGGGAGTCTTGCTCTTCATCCTGTCAGACAATGTCCAGCCCACATTTTCCCTTCAGCTTCACCTTTCTCAACCTCTGCCATCCTGCCAAGCTACTTATATTCTGGCCCATGACAGATGTCATTACTGCAGTCCATTGTCACATACCCTTAAATCCTGGTGGCACCAACTCTGGAGAAGTTTCTCTTAGCCCCTAAACTGTGTTTGGCCAGTCTCTTGGTTGTTGTCATGGAGCCCTATGTTTGATTCTGTCTTCTTCCTGCTTTAATGTACGATAATGGCCTTTCTCTTGCATGTCTTTCCTAACAGGGCTGTGTGTTTATGGTAGATCCCGTGTTGCACAAACCAGACCTCCCTTCAGTGAAAGACTTATTGCTTGAGCTGCTGGGACCATGCTCGGCAGATAGCCTTCAGCTGTCCCCCTCCTGAGGAATTGCTTCCTCCTGCCCAAGGTCTCACCCACTCCCAATGAAGCCCATATATAGAATGCTTTGGAGTATGATTGCTGGGATGTCTTAGTCAGACTTGATGTGCTATTTCAACTCTTGGAGATTACTTGGGGTAGTTATAGGCATGACTTAGACAATTATATGATAGTCTCTCATGTCATAAAGAGACTAAACCATTTACTCATGTTAACTTGATTGAACTATAAGGCATAAAGATAAAAAATGAAGAAACTGGTTGCATTGAAGTAGCCATCATAGGACATTTACGTTATAAAAAAAATAATAAATTTGTCCCAAGTAGCACCCTGTGAGATAGTAGAAACTGGTTTTCCCATGTTGTGGATATCTAGTTTCAGGACAAGCAAGGAAAGACTTTCTTACTCAAAATAGTGTATTTAGTATGTGCTTGTGACTGGCCCAGGGTTAACTTAAATGCACAGCTGCCTGTGAGAAGACCCACTTCGTGTGTGAGAGTATGTGTAGGTAATGACACTTAGGACACCATATAATGAAATGGCAGATGCTGAGAATAATATTGAGAATAATAATTTGATTTGAATTCAAGATTTTATTTTTTAAAAAGTAACAAGACTTTTCCAAATGGAAAACAATAAAGAGTGACTCTGAAAACTGGGGCAGGCCGAGAGCAGGAAGGGAGCTTCCATAGCTGGGTTCAGCTCTGTTGTGGAAGCTACGGTGGAGGGGTTTGCTGTCAAGGCAACGGGGCAATACATTTGATTACTGATAAGACTTAAAACACGTGGTAGAAGTGCAAGATCATCATGAAAAAGTAATTATAATTCATAGGACGTGTTTGAGGCTGATTTAGCCCTTAGAGATTGCAGAAGTTTGAATGAAAATGCCACCCCTCCCCCCACCATAGGCTTATAGGCAGTGATGCTATTAGGAGGTGTGGCCTTGTTTGAGGAAGTGTGCCCCTGGAAGTAGACTTTGAGGTTTCAAATCCTCAAGTCAAATCAGTGTCAGTCTCTCTTCCTGCTACCTGCAGACCCAGACGCAGAACTCTCAGCTACTTCTCCAGCACCATGTCTGCCTGCCTGCTCCCCGTCTTGCTTCTCGCTATGAGGACAATGGGCTAAATTTCTGAATTGTAAGCCAAATCCGATTAAATGCTTTCCTTTATTAGAGTGCTGTGGTCATGTTGTCTCTTCACAGCAATAGTACACTAAGACAGAGATTTTTGTCTCTTGGCAGTATTGTTGCAGGCACAGGGAAGCTTAACCACTTCCACCCTTATCACTGAGCTTCAGACACACACACACACACACACACACACACAAAATTACTGCTTTTCCCATACTGTCTTTGAGCATGGTTAAGAGAATTTATACAAATAGGAAATAGCCGAACAGAGGAAATGTCCCCCTAAGGCCTCCACTGTAAGGTGTGTTTTCCCAAGTGTCTGAAGATCCCGGGTATCTTGCTTCCACCTCGGTTAATGTTTAATTTACTATTTATGTGCTATTTGGATGTTCCCTGCCTGAGACTTTTGGTTTGCCCAGCCAAAGCATAGTGCAGCTTCTCATATTTTGCTAATATTAAGGACCAAGGAAGTACTAAATGTGGTGTTCGGTTTTGCCATTAAGCACTCATGTAAACGTAGGGTTGAGATTCAGAAGGTACTGTACGGCATCCAAGAGGGATGAATTTCTTGAATCTCTGAGACCATTTCCCTGTGCTGTTGTCTAGGCCATCCTTAACTGAGGGACACATGAGGAGGAGGAGGAAGAGGAGGAGGAGGAAGAGGAGGAGGAGGAAGAGGAGGAGGAGGAAGAGGAGGAGGAGGAGAAAGAGGAGGAGGAGGAAGAGGAGGAGGAGGAGGCTCAGGTATGGTGACTAAGTGAACTGTCTAGTACCTCAAAAGCTTACAGACTCCCCGTCCTTGTCTTCCAGTGCTGGGAGGGGAGTGGGGGAAAGAAGAGATCAGACCAGATCGTTTGGGACAGTAGTCCTTTGCTAGCCAGAAGAAATGTATGTCATCATTCTAAAAGCAGATGCTACATCATAAGGGCCTGCTTTCTAGATGCAGCTATATATGAGCATGCCTTCTCAGTCTCTGCCATGTTAAATGTCCATTATGACTTTGTTATTTTGTCCTTTCTGGAAGCCCACCTCTGATGTCTTCTCTTCATGGCTACTACCAGGCTAGAGCCATGGAGCTTCAGGTCACCTGCTTTCCCTATGGGGGGGGTCTTACTTTACAGAAGGGGCTGTGTTGTCAGAAGGCCATCAGCCTGTTTCTTCAGTTAGAGTCTCTTAGGGATGGTGGGATACATCAGTTCTCGGATTTTAGCCATGCTCTGACCGGAAAGGGTTGTGTCTTCCTCTTGGTGACATCCTAGTTTCTCCGGTGATTTTAGAAGGTAGCTTGAAGGCATGGCTGCTCCCTCAACCCCGAGTGAAAATAAAAATCACTGGGCTGAGCCAAGCAAAAGTGTCCCCAGTCTTTAAGGACCCTCACTGGGCCCTCCTCCATGCCAGCATCCAGGTGAACCTGTGTGCCAGGGGCCCCTTCATGGGTAGCGCCACTATCGTGTTCTGATATGTTGGAGAAACATCAGGGTGAGCTGTGGACAGTGGCTGGGAGAGTTTCCCTTTCTAACCAGCCTTTCCCTGCAGAGAAATCTTGTTCTCATCATCCACAGTGCTGTGTTGCAAGGATGCCAAGTATGTGCCAAAGAAAATGATACTGTATCCAGCCACGAAAGTGCACAGTTCCTGTATTTTAACAAGTCTTCTTTTTCTAGCCTTATAAGGAGGAAGATGAAAGATTCTGTTGGGTCATCCTGCCAGGGGTGCCTGCAGGTGGCCCCTGGAAAGTTCCTGCTGTACCAGCCAGGGGTGCCTGCAGGTGGCCCCTGGAAAGTTCCTGCTGCAACTTAACTATAGTTTCCAGGGATTTCTAGGCCTGTGACTGTGGAACACACAGGAAGTGCCAAAGTTAGGCAGGCAGAAACTGCCGAAAGCTAGTGGACCATTGTTGGTGCCTATGGCCTAGTCTCCTGGGGACTACGGTCTCTCTGGGGAGCCCAGGCTCTTGGCAGCAGCTCAGCTGGAGCCTCATCAGCCGCTGGCAGCCATGCTGGGGACACAGGCCTTTCTGTGTCCCTTCCCACCCCACAGGGCCAAGATACTGACCTCCAAGTCATGGACTCAGCAGCAGCTTTCAGCTTGGGCTTTTTGTCTCTGAACAATAGATAACCATGGCTTTCAAAGGCTCTGGTCTCAGCATCTTTTACGGGGCGATTTCCTTCTCTGTGGGTTTTCCCAGATGTCTTTGTCTTACTTCTTGTCTAACGGGCCTCTCTGTTTTTGGAGGGGCTTCCAGAAGAGCCAGCGGCAAGGGGCCCTTCCTGGAAAACCATGGTGACAGATCTTCAGGGTCAGCTGAGGTTGCTGTAGGGGTGACACTGGCAAATGGCTGCCTGTCATTGTCCTCCGTCACTCTCCTCAGAGCATTGCAGAACATGGTTAATGGGGATCTAGTTAGGAGGCAGCTCTTTAATGGTGCCAGGTAGAGATAAATATCAAACTCTAAGAACTCTTTTGGGGGCCTCCTGGTAAATATATTAGAACTTGAACTTGGAAATCTGAAGCTGTCACCAAAGGGTACTGGTTTTCTTGAGGCAAGGGACAAATCTGTGGGTCCAGGTTGGAGTCATCCTTTACGGGAATCCCCAGGAGCTAGCGTTCCACTGCTCTAACGTAGTTGGCACTCCTCTTCCACACGTGTTTATGCTTTATTCGGTTCAATAACTAACAGCGAAAAGATTGCCAGAAGCTTAAGAGTGAATAATGAGGAATGAGTTAGGGGGAAGACTTCACCTTCAGTAGGATGCCTGTAGTCCGGCATGTGGGAGGCTGAGGCAGGAGGATCACTTGAGGCCAGGCTGAGTGCATAGTAAGGCACTGCCAAAGAAGAAAATATATAATACAGTCATTAAAATGCTGGCCACACAGGCTGTGGTACTGTGCTTACGGAAAGTATAAAGATAGAAAGGAATTATGAGTGTATTTAAATGATTTCAAATTTAGGGGAAAAGTCAGACATAAAGAAAACACCAGAAAAATCCTAAGTGATATCAGTTATTGTGAAATTATAGGTTGTTAAGTGATTATTTTACCATTTGGGTGCTGTGCTTGCCAAGTCATTTTATTTGTCTCCTTATGTGTGTATGTTTGTGTGCGTGTGTGTGTGTGTGTGTGTGTGTGTGTGTGTGTGCTCGCGCATGCGCACTGGCTTGTATGTGCATGCGTAGAGGCAAAGGGTGATGTCCAGTGTCTTCTTCAATTGCGGTTTTAGCTCATTTATTGAGACACAGTCTCGCCCTAGACCTGGGAGTTTGCTACTTCTGCTACACTGACTGGCAAGTGAGCCCCTAAGATTCATTCCCTCTGAGCCCTGGTCCCCCACTGCTGGGGTTGCAGGCTTGTGCTACCATGCCCCGCTTTTCTATGGATGCTAGGAATCTGGACTCTGGTCTTCATGCTTGCAGGGCAAGCCCTTTCATCCCTAGACGTCCATCCCTCCATCCCTCTGTCTCTGTCATTCTAACATAATTATTAGCTGAAAAGATTAGTCTATTTGACCTAGAGGAAAACTAGTCTCATTAATTTATAATTGCAATATACTTAGGGATTATTGTGGAATTATGTCTTCTCTGACTTTTGGCTATCTCTGAAAAAGACTCTTCATTTAAAAAGTAGAAAGACTTGCTCCCTGCTATTTCTTTCCATGAGAGCATATTTTCCTAATTTGTTTATCAATATATTCCAGGTCCTAGCATCGTGTTTGGCACATAGTAGGGCCAGTAAATATTTGCTAAGACGGTGGAAAGGAGAACCCAAAGGAGCTAGACTATAAAACAAGGCAGAAAGCCAAAAGAGGGAAAAGGCCAGACCCAGGGAAAGCCTCTGGAAATGCTGCGCAGGTGACGGCCATAAGGCACGTGGCAAGTCTCATCAACCTTGCTCTGAGTAATCTCCATCCTGTGGGACCATCAATCAGCTCCAGAGCACTTGCTCCCCAAGGCTCACTCAAACCTGCCACTCTATTCGGAGGACTTCTCTCAAGCCCCAGGAGATGACCTGCAGGCAAGGACAAAAGATTAGTCAGTGTCAAGGATTTCTGGGCCCAGGGGCAGGGGGGGAGCCCTGCTCTCCCGACTTTCCAGGACGGCTTGAGTTAAAGTTGCTCTCCCTGGGACTGCATCTGAAATCAGGCCTTTGTTTGTCTCAAACTCTGCTTCCCAGACACACGACCTCTGTAAAGAGACAGAAGCAGGAAGCCCTAAAGATCTTAATGGGCTTCATTTGTGATTATAGAATCAGGTAACTTTTCATTTGTTACTATTGAATTCAACAAATCCACATCAGACTTTGCTTTTATAGATGGAGAAGAGATGCAGGAAGCAGAAACAAAGACAAAAAGAGCACCATCCAACAGCTGTGTCATTTCATAGACCACTGGGACCTCCCTGACCAGGAACGCAAAGGGAGGTACCCACGCCAGGCACTGAGATGTCTCTTTAATACCTGTGTCTTCTGGGAATAGTACTATCCACCCACCTAGGATACCTCTGTTCATGCCCGCTTTTAAAATGTATTTCTGGCACACACCTTTAATCCCAGCACTTGGGAGGCAGAGGCAGGTGGATCTCTGCGAGTTTGAAGCCAGCCTGGTCTACAGTGTGAGTTCCAGGACAGCCAGGGCTACACAGAGAAGGTTTTGAAAAACAAAACAAAACAGCAAGTTATATTCAAAATTAGCTTACACATTAATGTGTTTTCATGAGCCCTTTTCCTGCACCCGTAGTTTTGTTGAACTGACCTCTTCTCCCTCCACCCCTCCCAACAGAACCCCGCCCTTCACACCCCCATTTAATCCCCCAAGGCCCAGTCTTCCTTCTTCCATCTCACGTGGGCCCTACTATCATCTCAAATAATAGTTTTTAAATTGGGTTTGAAGACAGCAGATTTCCATAAGGTTTTGTCATGCACTCTTTCATTTGGTTTACCCTCCCCAACCTTCTGATGGCCCATGCTCTTCCCTGCTTAAGCCTTTCATCCCCAGGTATTCTGCCTCCCTACTCTCATTTCATCTGTGCTCCTTCACTCCCCTTTCTACAGACCCTGCCTAATAGCTACTTTCCAGTTTCCTGATTTTTATGTGTGCTCGAGTTAAGCATATAAAATCAAGATCTGAAGCTAGGTGAGGCATATGTGAGGGAACATGCTTCACATTTGTCTTTCTGGGCCCGAGTCACCTCACTCAGCATAATTTTCCAGGTCTATGCATTTACCAGTAAATATCATGATTTTATTTGTCTTCATTGCCGAATAAAATTCAATTGTGCATTTATGCAACATTTTCATTATCTATTGATGGATATTTAGGTTGATTACATTTCCTAGCAGCTGTGAATAAAGGAGCAATAAATGTCAAGGTGCAAGAATCTCTGGAGTTGAACATAAAGTCTCTCTATATATGTATGTCTATAAGTACGTGTGTGTGTGTGTGTGTGTGTGTGTGTGTGTGTGTGTGTGTGTGCGCGCGTGCGCGTATGGCCAGGAGACACCCCAGTGTTTGGTTGCAGAGCACAGAGAAGTCAACTTCACACTGAGCAGGTAGCTTCCTCCCTCCTGGCTAGCTCTCATTGTTCCAGAAGGTACTATGCATCGGGACCTGCCAGGCCAGCTGTGTCCACTAGTGCACTCGTGGCATAATCATTATAGGGTAACCAACCAGTTCTGATCGAATTTGAGGACTGCTCTAGAGGAAAGAATTTGTGCCTGGTACTGCAAACCTGGTCCAAAGCTCATAGTTCTGGAAGACATAGGCTCTAGGGGGAGAACCCACTATGGTTATTTTACTAAAGAGTCACATTCTCAAACTGCCCTCTTAATATGTTTGTGTTGGTGTTTGGGATGTTCTAAACATCATTCAGGGACGTTTCTTTTTTTGCAGTGGTTAATACATAGATTTAAACCTGGTCAGAATTCTGAGAATAAGTTACTGTGTGTGCTCAGTTTTAAATAGAATGTCTTTATCAATGCCTCCAGCCCATCCTCACCCAAGGTTCAAGGAGCATTGCTGAAGAGGAGGTGAAAAACAAGAACTAGAGGATGAGGAAGAGTACTCTGCAGGGCTTATAATGAGGTGGACTTTGGATGAAGTGGACTCAGGAACTCATAGCAGCTATGATCACCTGCGCATGATGAAGTCCACAAATTCCTAGCTGAGAGTTGCTGACAGCTGAGGGTTGATGGGGAGTGAGAGTCCGTTTTCTCTGAGTTCGTGGACAACTGGTTGTTGCCCATGCTCTTGTTGACGGTCCACCCATGCGTATACAGGTCATAATAACTTTACACAGTAGAATCTATATAACAGGAGGATGGAAAGGGGACATGTTAGGTGCTGAGGAAGGAAAATGGGGGTGTATATGATCATAATATATTGTATATACATATATGAAATTCTCAAAAAGTAAGTTTAAATTTCTTTTTTTCACAGAAGAACAAAAAGTGTGTGGGCCCACAGAAGTGGGTTCTCTCCACCTTGACTGAAGGTCAGAGAGCTTAAGCCTTCTCTTGCTCTTTCAAAGTTATTGATAAGAAGACTGACTTAAGGAGAGGCTACAAAGAAGATAGCCTGACCTATGATGTGGTTACTTGGTATTTTGCATATTAAGATGGCCCATAGAGGTGGACCTGCTTCACCTTGACAAGTGGTCAGAGTATTCAAGCCTATTCCTGCTCCTTCAAGGATGTGACAGGAGGTTTGACCCAGGGAGTGGCTGCCTACAGAATGCTTGGTCTAAGGTGTGGTCATTACATGTTCTACCTAAACAACAGAATACTTAACTAAAGGATATAGTTGCTTGATATCTCAAGTATTGAAGCAAGTAACTGTTCTGGTTGTCCTTTGTGTCATGTTCAAACAGTCTTTTGCCTTCTTCCCCACTTTTGGATTGGGGTATATTAGCATATGGAAAATAAACACAGGCATATTCAGTAATCACTGGATTGCCCTCCTGGTTCTATCCTCTGTTTTTGTATTTCTTTCATATCTGTGTTCCTCCTCCTTAATTTTCCTAATCCACACGACTGTACCCTGGAAAATGTGAGCCCCATCGAGGCTAGACCCTGACAGATGTTGCCCCGACATATGACTATGACAGACGGTGTCCAGCATGGGGCCAGTTTTACAGGTGGAAAAAGTGATGGACCCCACGTGTGAATGTCACACCTCAGGTGTAGAGGTAAAAAATGAGTGCTCAGGTAGATAGTAAATAAAAGTAGAAAAGCGTGGGGGAAATAATTGGGAGTAAATAAATCTGTAAATAAAAATTTGTATCTAATTAGATATAGGACAAGTAAAAAGTAATCAACTGTCTCTACAATTGCTTAGAGAGATTTTAAAAGACGGGAGTGCAGGTGCAGCAGCAGCAAATGCAGAGATTTTTAGAAGACTGATCCTTCCGAAAGTATTTTTCTTGCAAGGTGGGAGAGGTGGACAGAACAAGAGGAGAATGAGTGATAGCTGACATCAGTTACTCTGTGTCTTTGTTTTGCTGTTTGTAACGCCTAAAGCTGAGTGGACTCCATTACCATGCCAGCTGAAACTGGCCTGCTTGGGAAATTTTGCTGTTATCTCTCTAATCCTGATTTCTCAAAAGGTCAGCTAAACCGCTTAGTTTCAGTTCAGCGACCTGGAACTTAGGCATGGGTGACCTCATTTTTACTTTTAGTCTGGTCTCTTGGGTGCAGTGAGGGAGCTCAGTACAGAGCAATGGCTGCCTGTGTTTTCTATTTCGTAGATTGAAGACTTAGCCGCAGAAAGAAAACTGGGTATTTACAAGCATAGCTGTGCATTGGTGGTGAATTAACCGAGTACTCTCAGAGATCCCAGAAATGAGGGCCATTATTAGCCCCATTGTTGACAGAGAACACAATGACACGCGTGATCTTCCTTTATGCCTGTGAACACTTATCCCACTTTGAAATGAATGCTTCTCACTGTCTTCTATAGTAATTTCAATTTTACATGTCAGTTTGACTACATTAAGGGATACTACTTAGTTGACTGATAAAATATGTGTGTGTGTGTGTTTTCAAGGGGCTAGCATTTGAGTTAGTAGGCTAATAAAGAAGATTGTCCTCACAAAAGTAGATGGCATAATTTGATCCATTGAAGTCCCAGATTTGGGGAGAAAGGGCCATTAGTTTTCTTTTTTCTAGTTTATTTACTTAATTTTTTCTCTTTTCTATTCTTTTGGGGTTGGGACATTGATACCCTTCTGTATCAATCTTCCAATCTTGAAGCTCGGGGGGTTTTGGTCTTACTCTTTTTTTTTTAAAATATTTATTTATTTATTTATTATGTATACAATGTTCTGTCTGTGTATATGTCTGCAGGCCAGAAGAGGGCACCAGACCTCATTACAGATGGTTGTGAGCCACCATGTGGTTGCTGGGAATTGAACTCAGGACCTTTGGAAGAGCAGGCAATGCTCTTAACCACTGAGCCATCTCTCCAGCCCATGGTCTTACTCTTACACTGCACCTTACAACTGGTCTTCCTACCTTACCATCTTGGCTATGACAACTCATGGGGCTTCTTCCATGTTTCCAGGGCTGTGACCAAGTCAACCCCGTTAGACAGCTCCACTTATCCTTTCTATTTACCCGAAGAACCCTAACTGGTGTGTTCACAGGAGGATTTTTCTTGCCCAATTTCTCCTTCTGTGGAAGACTGGCCAGTAAAAATGTAGGGACCAGGAGCCCAAGGGTAATCAGTGAAGAGCGTATGTGAGTCACCACGACTCAGGGTAGATGGAGCAAAATCAGATTCAGGATCAGCTCAAACATCCCCGTGTGGAGTCAACCAGGAAAAGCAACATTTCAGGGGCAGTTCAGTCTGGCCTGACAATGACATGTTGTACAGAAAGATGGGGACACTGGATCTGATCCTTACATGGCAAAGAGGATGAAGATGAAGGAGGAGGAGAAAGAGAAAACATGGACACTTTTGTAAAATCTACATTCAAGTAGTTGCAAAACAGCCTTGGTTAGATTCAAGGGCCATCTCTTTGGCTCTTCAAAGAGACAAAATAAAAATATAACAAGATAAAAATATGACATGTGAGGTATTTTCTTTTGTAGGATAACTTAACCCATAGAGAAGAGATAAACCTCAGTCTTAGTTAAGGTTTCCATTATTGTGAAGAGATACCATGATGACAGCAACTCTTATAAAGGAAAACATTTAACTGAGGTGGATTACAGTTCAGTAGTTTAGTCCATTATCATCTTGGCAGAACATGGTGGCACAGAGACAGACATGGTGCTGGAGAAGGAGCTGAGAGTCCTATGTCTTATTCCACAGGCAACAGGAAGTGAACTGAGTGTCACATTTAAGCAAAGGAGACCTCAGCATCCCCCCAAGAGCGACACACTTCTTCCAACAAGGCCATGCCTAATAATAGTGCCACTTCCTATGAGGAGTTATGGGAGCCAATTACATTCAAGCCATCACAATGTTTGAAAACATTTTTGGCTTGTCACATGAACTATGCTAGCCAGAATATGTTAAATTGAGGACTGTGAAGGAAGAAAGTCTCCGAAGAAGTGCGGCTTTCTAAGAAGCACAAACCATTGGAGGAAATGATAGCAATGAGGACAATAGCTTTCCTGGGTGCTCAATCCAATCGTACATCTATCCATGGAACATCTGTCAGGTGGGAAGCGTTGTGCCAGTTATGCAAAGGCATGGGGAGGGAGTAGAACAAGGTCAAGCAGGACTCCAAGAAAACAGAGAGTCTAAAAGGAGGCAGCCCGTGATGTAGATGCTCAAAGAGAGATTTGAACAGGCAGGAGGAATCTACACTAGGATAGAAAAGCAGACACCAAAAAGGAACAGGCCAGGCTAGAAGAGGGAAATGACAAGACCAGGTTTGGGGTTTGTTTGGTTGGTTTTTGTTTTGTTTTGTTTTGGGTTTGGTGTTTGGTTTTTCAAGACAGGGTTTCTCTGTGTAGTCCTGGATATCTTGGAACTCACTCTGTAGACCAGGCTGGCGTGGAACTCAGAGAGGTCTGCCTATCAAGTCTGGGATTAAAGTCGTGCATCACCACATTTAGCAACAAGTCCAGTTTTCTTAGAACATGGGTGCTGAGAAGGAGCTGTCAGAATGTGTGTTTGGAAAGTGAGGTCTCCTCATTTATAAATCATCATTTAGTGATGTGTTTGGACTGATGTGTTTGTAGGTTCTGACGTGGCCTTATTTGAGGGGTTGTAAGCAACTTCACACAAGCCCCAGACCCTATGAGTTGTTTTTATCATTGCTCTAAAATGCCTGTTTGAATGAGATAGCTTTGGAAAGCTAAAAAAGGGTTTGAACTAAGCCAAGTGTGGAGGCTCACACCTTTATTCCAGCACTCAGGAGGCAGAGGCAGGGGGATCTGTTAGTTTGAGATGAGCCTGGTCTACAAGTTGAATTCCAAAACAACTAGGGCTATACAGAAAAACCATGTCTCAAAGAAGCAAAAACAAAAGAAATAAAAGAATATAAACTAATAGTAACTGTTACTAAAATGTAACCTGGGCAACAGTTAACAAAATAAATCAAACATCATTCTGTCACCAATTAAATTCCCAAAGGTATGAAAATGGAAACTAAGAGCAGCCAGATTGCTGTAGATTAGTGCCAAGGCAGAGTGTGATGGGTCATGATTTCCAAAGATGGTTGTAATGACATCACGCACCCCACATTCTTTGGAGCAATGTGGTCATTCCACTCCTCCCATGGTGGGGGATGTATTTCCTTCCCTTCTAGAATTTGGGTAGGCCAATGGGATTCAATGGAAAGAGCCTTGTGACGGCTCTAAGACCAACCCTTCACTCATCTGGCAGCTCCATTTCCTGCCTTGAACTTACTGCTGATACTGCTCTCTGGATACCAAGACACAAAGCATGAGAAATCCAAGCCTCAGGGGAGAGGCTCATAGATCATCAGCCCAGCTGTTCTCACACGTCTCCTGGGCATGATATGACCCTTGTCATCTTGGACTCAGCAGCTGTGATTATCCTGGTGAGACCTACACAATACCAAGAAGTTAATACTCTTATGGATGGCAAGGAGGAGCTTGTGTTATTCTGATATGCCCCTCCCAGAATAGCAGTTAGCTGTGGCAGGGATACACACACACACACACACACACACACACACACACACACAGAGAGAGAGAGAGAGAGAGAGAGAGAGAGAGAGAGAGAGGAGATTTTCTTCAGGGGTGTAGCCATTGGTAAGTTTTCCATGCTCTTGCAAGTAATTCTAATTAAACTCATTAGCTCATCAAACCAGACTTGGGCGGAATAATTTCTTCTTTGGTCTCCCTTAGTTGCCCTCTTTGGGGGAAAACAGAGCTTCTCATCTCTTCAGGAAAAGTTCACACAACACTAGTAAAGAAAAGCCTGTGGGTGACTAGCATTCTTGGTGATGGGAAGTCAGGCTGTAACACGCTGAGATGGTCTGAACGAGAAATATTGTGTTGAGCTGAGCCTAGCTACAGAATGAGGGCTAATGGGAGCTATGTAAGGTATAGAGCTGATTTTGGTGGTGGTGTATCTGGAGTTTCCTTCTCCCCAGTGGGGACTAGGGACACTAGAAGTGTATATCAGAGTATGGAAGGAGAAAGCTGGGAGACGAAGAGAAGCTCTGGAGTGAGTGACTGGGTCTGGGGCTACCCCAGGGCAAATGTCCGTGATACAGGGCTAAATGAGAACACCTGAATTCTGGCTACTACTGGAGCCTCAGTTTCTCACTTGTAAACGGCGTGGAAACGAATCTTTGCAGAGTGGCTTTGAAGACTGACCTCAGTGATACAAGTAAAAACTTCACCATTATAGTAAAGAATGGTATTTGAGACTCAGTTGAGACTCAGTTAAGAAAGGGTTTGGTCTTTTTTTTTTTTTTTCTTTCTCTTTCTTTTGGATCCTGGGCAGAGCCAAGGAATACCTTTTCCTGTTAGTCTGGGCTTCCATACTCTTTTTTTCTTTAAAACATTATTTTTTATTTTATTTTATTTATTTATGTTTCTCAGGATTTCTCCTGTGAAGAGTCACCAAGACCATCACAACTCTTATAAAGGAAAACATTTAATTGGGGCTGGCTTACAGTTTCAAAGTTCGGTCCATTATTGTCATGGCAGGAAGCATGGCAGAGTACAGGCAGACTTGGTGCTGGAGACGGAGCTGAATGTTCCACATCTTGATCCACAGGCAACAGGGAGTAAACTGTCTCACACTGGGCTTAGCTTGAACATATATGAGACCTCAAAGCCCACTCCCACGGTGACACACTTCCTCCAACAAAGGTCACGCCTATTCCAAAAGGGCAGAACCTCTTAATAGTCCCATTCCCTATAGGCTAAGCATTCAAATACATTAATCTATGGTGCCATTCCTGTTCAAACCATCACAATATGTATACCTAGTATCCGTGGGGGCCAGAGAGTGCCAGTGCTACCACTGGGTCCACGAGAAATGGAGTTATAGATGATTGTTAGGTGCCATAGGGTGCTAGGAATTACTCCTGGGTCTTCTGCAAGAACAACCAGTGCTCTTCACCCCTGAATTGCCTCTCCAGCTTCTTACTCTTTCTTTAGCTCCCTGCTGTGTGGATGCTTGTCCACTTTGTGACTGACCTCCAGTCTGTGACTGACTGTGCCTTATTTATTTATTTATTTATTTATTTATTTATTTATTTTTATCAGAATAACACTAAGACTGCCATGTACTTCAGGGACTCCTTGGGAGTCAATATATGTAGAAGGGTTGGCACAGAGCGCCAGCACACAAGAAGTTGTTATAAAAGGTGATAGTCATTATTTTAACCACTATCATGCTTTTATTTTTCCAACAGGAAATGAGTTTCCTAGCTGTCTTTATGTTTTATGAACAGTAGCAAGATCTCTACTTCATTTAACAAAGAGAGAGCCAAGAACTAGTTCCTTATTATTGTCTAAGCAAGGGTTGTCTATGGGCTACTGCAAATGCTTAGTGTCTTTTGGAGTTATGAAGGGCAGAGGTATTGAGAGTCCTATCCTAAAAAATCAAGGGATGCAGTACTGGCTGTGCCCCTTCAAGATTCTTATTTTTAAAACACAGAATGAGAGTGGAAATGAGAGTAAGATAGATGACAGACAGACAAATAGACAGATAGATGGACCTAATGACCATTGAGTTTGCTGTGTCAGTGAATTAACAGTTAAAACGCAAGTAAGAATCTTTCTGTTATGTAAAACAAATTCCAAGTTGGGTAGTAAGTAGTTCAGGTGGGCACGACAACACAGACATCAGCGTGCAGGTACCTTTTGATCTTTAACATCCTCTAGGCATGTCTTCCTTCCTCGAGTTCTATCTGGAGATACAAGCTCCATTATGTCTATATTTCAGAGAGGAGAAGGAGATGATCGGAACAACCAAAGAGCCCTCCCACCCTCACACCACCCCCCACAGCTGAGAACCCTATCCGGAAACTTCCCAGGGCCCTATCCAGCTTAGGTCTGTGTCTCATTGTCTGCTCTGCAGTTGAAATAAGGTGCTCACCAGTTCAGAGTTTTCTCCGGAAGGACTGGGCTGAAATCTGATGAGGCTGATGCTTTGGGGCTGCAGCCAAGCCCTGCATTGGCTGATGCTTTGCCCCACACATTTCTGTGAAGTCAAAACCCATCCTGCTTAACAGAAAGTATCGGAAGTATTAATTACCATGGCACTCTGAGTCTTGAAAGTAGAGTTTTTCCCCCTCCTTTCATATGAAAAATCATAAATATTTAAACTGTCTTCGTCTGGTGCGCCTTGCTTTCTGATCCCTTTATCCTCCTACCCTCATTCCAAACCTTAATTCTTAGATTAATTTTTAATACTGACAGTTAAGGAAAGAGCAGTTGTGTTTTGTGAAGTTGCACTCTCTCTTCCGTGAGTTGCCACATCTGCTTTACCCTTGGGATCTCATATGATACTTCATGAGTCTTTTTAGATGAACCCAGGACTTATGAGTTCTATTCTTGACTAAATCAGTCACTTAGTTAATATCTAATTTGAATTTATACAAACTTGTTCCCAAGAGGAGTCCCAAAGATAATTTATAAAATTTGGCACAATTACAAATAAATAGGTTAGGTTGGTTAAGGGCTAAAAACTAAACTTGCTAGACAGATTTTTAAGTTATCTTTTTTCCAGTGATATAGAAGAGAATAATCCCAGCAGAATACATCTTTGGGATTATACTGGGTTGAAATACAATGATTATTTGTCAGATATGCTGAGAACCACTGCCAGGAGAGCCTTGAAGATTGAGTACCATTGTGATCTAGCAAGGCCAGTTTGTTTGTTTATTTCTTAGATAGTTGACGTTTTTAGAGTGCAGGGAATGTAATGTGAGTTGTCCACTTATACTGGAGATTCAAGGGAAGCATAATTGCCAAATACAATAAAACTCCCAGGCTGTTTCCTCAACTGTCCAAACAAATACCATTAATGAAATGAATAGAATCTATACTAACTGGTACAATGCCCACTCTGGATAGATTTTGCTTTTTCCTCAATAAGTTTAATCAAAAGTTCTTTTAAAAAATACTTAGTGAGCTAGGCATTACAAGTTCAAGGTCAGGCTAGACTACATAGTGAGTTTAAAGCCATTCGGGCTACATAGAAAATCGGGCTACACAGTATGTCGCTATGAGGTAATTCTAAGAATCCAAAGTCTAATTGTCTCTCTAGAGATTTAAGGAGACCCAATATCGCATTGTCTTCTTGGTGTGTTTGTAAGGGACCAATGTACAAAAGCAATCTGGTTAGGACACCATTCCTAGCAGCAAATGTCTTGCAGAGAAAGAGCCTCATGTACAGAACAAGTCCCATTCGCTAGGTCCTGGGCTCTAACTCATCACTCATGGTTCTGGCTTCTGGCTTCATTGCCCCAGATCCTTTTCCCATTTGTGCAAAAGACCACCCCCTTCCCACTGCATTAGGATTCTGAAGACTGGACTCTCCCCCCATGAGCTATCTTTCCTTCCCCGTGATGTCACACAGTTGATGTCTTTCCAGATGACTTCACTTACAGTGTGGTCAGGTGGGATCCTACAGTATCTTAAGCCTGGATAGAGTGATAGAGACAACTACTGTATAGGAAGCGGCACAAAACACAGTTATAAAATCTAAGCAGAGAAAGAAGCTGATGGGGTAAAAAATAACAGAGGCAGCATGGATTTTATTTTTCTTTGAACCTAACTTCTGCTTATGAGAGGTAAGATTTTCAATTGCCCATTGCTATTTACAAGTCAACAACACAGATTTAATCTCTACCTATGAGTGTTCCTTAGGTTTGGTTTTCATTATTTTGTTTTTAATGAAGAGGCATAGTGTGTTCCTTCCAGATTAAAATTAAGTGTTTTTGTGATTCGGGCTGATATCGCTGCACTCTGGTTAGAACCGCAACCACTAGTATCTCAATTTATGGGCGCTAAGAGGAGAGGGTAGCTGAAGTCTTGTGTATTTCTACACTCTGTGAGAGGGTCTGTAAATGTGGTCTCTTGAAGTATCCCCAGCTAGAGAAGAGCCTCCCTTTCAGTGGGAGATTATGGGCACACCTTCCTCTACTGGGCACCATCTACAACTGTAGTTTGTGGTTGGTTGGTGTTGACCAAGGTAGATAGTAGAAGAGTCTTCCAGAAGTCCAACCCTTGAGATTCTTATTCCCCCCACACTTTTAACATTTAATTATTTGTGTGTGTATTTAGGGGACACACGTGGCACTCAGAGGAGTTAGTTCTCTTCTTCCTCCATATGAGTCCCAGAGCTCCAGCTCAGGCCATAAGGTGTTGTGACTAGTATCTTCAACTCCTGAGCTAATTCAGGAAATTGGGAGAATAGTGTGTATGTGTTCATGTGTGTGTGTGTGTTTACTAGGCAGGAATACAATCAAAAGTAAGGCATGGAAGCCCGCACAAAGAGTAACAGGAGAAGAGGAATTACGCATGAAAAATCACGGGATGCTTGCAAAAAGCTTGGTTGGAGCTACCTGTACACAATTTTGAGTGATAAACTGCAAAATGGGGAGACACTAAAACTACTTCTGTGAAAAACATCAACTTATTTATTCATCTGTGCTGTGGACAATTGGTTCTCATTGGCCAGCCATTTGCAAAGTACTATACGTCAGACAAATCTATGTATTATTTTGATCCTGACTTGATGCAAAATCCAGTAACTAAAAACAATATATATCAAGAGTCATAACAGAAAGTAGAAATGTAACAGGGTCTTAGACCTTAGCAGACCCCCAGACTTTAGCACAGCTGACTCCATGATAGAACTGCCATTCAGGCATACAATCCAGCACATAGACGGCACTACCTGTGAAAATAAAACACAAAGACCTAATCCATCAAAATCCATAGTTCTGGGAAACTCTATATATATACGAACCTTGATTTTTGGCTTCTGTAGTTCTGCTTCTGACTAACTGTTCTTGTTAACTGAAGTATGTCAACCTAGGACATGGTTTTTATGCTTAAAAGTTAACCTGAGAATGGCTCAGGGCTACTGTGGGATCCTGAATATTCAGGGTAGTGACTGGCCAGCTAATAAAGACTTTTTATTGGCTTAAGTCCATGTCTAAGACCTCTTCTCTAGTGGATACACCACAAAAGAAAGTGCTGTATTATATAAACTAAAAACTGGAAAGCCAGAGAGATTGTTTCCTAAAGCGAACTAGTGCCAAGTATAAGAGAAGCTAGTAAGAGAAACGCAGGTGAATTGGACAATAATGATGTATTAGAGAGAGAAGCAACAAAAGCTACTCAGAAACTACCAATACTTTTTGTATATGTCATATTATATATTGAATATATGCAGTCTTACCACGTGTCAACTTATATAAATAAATAAATATATCATTGCAATATGGATGCAACAAATGTAGATAAACAGTTATTTGTTAATATATGTGTTATTGCAATGGGATATTATTTAGATTCCAAAGGAACAAACTATTGATTCATGCATTAATGTGGACAAATCTTCCATGTGTGATTCTTAGCAAAAGACACTGAAAATATAAAAGGAGAGAATAGCTGGGCTTGGTGGTTCATGGCTTTAGTCGGGGCAAGTCTCTGAGTTCAAGCCTAGCCTGTTCTCCTGATCGACTTCTAGGGCAGCTAGTTCTAGGACAGGCTCCAAGGCTCTAGAGAAACCCTGTCTCGACATACCAAAAATAAATAAATAAATAAAAAATAAAATGAAAAAAAATGAAATTCAGTTAAAAAAGACAAGTATATTTGAAGCTGTTTAAAGATAGTGAGGCAGAAGCAAGAGGATCTCTGAGTTTGAGGCCAGTGGAAACCCCATCTTAAAAAACAAAATCAAAACAAAACAAAAAGAAAAAAAGGAAAATGAAAAAAGATGGATGAGGAGCCTGTGGGTTGGTGATGAGGACACTTTACTTTAGGTCTTCTGTTCAGTATAGGCAGGCAGCCCTGATGCCACAGACTGGAAAAGCAAATAAAATGTCCACCACTGAGCTCAAGTAGGGATTTGGGTCCTGTTTTCTTCATGAGAAGTGTGGTAATTTCTGCCCACTAGTTTAAAAGCTGCACAGAGGTTAGAGTCCCTGGTAAGGTCTTCTGCATTCCCAAAGAACCGTTAGTGTCTCTCCCCCACCTGCCTTCGACTGGGTCGGCATCTCCATAAAAATGAATGGGGTTGATTTCACTTGGATGGAGAGCTCAGCCTGTTTCCACCCAGCTGAGCAACAAGAGGAAGTTCTATGTCCTGTGAGAAGTCTCTGCTCTTTCCATCCCACCGCAGATGAATTTTTGTTTTTGTTCTGGGTTTTGTGCCAGGGGGAGCGTGTTTTTAGATTTTTCTTTTCCTTCGTTTTTTTGTTTAATGGTCACTTGCTTTGACTCAAAATATGACAACTTTTGTAGCAGACATAGTAAATATTTTGTTTCTAAGCCCTCACGATTACATCATAGGTTTTCCTAAATTCTTACACTTTTACTCATCAATTTCTGCTCGCTTATGTTGTTAATATTGACTTTAATCAGTAGACAGTGTTCCATTTTTAATTTATTTTTATTTGATTTTGAAATTTTTTTGAGATTATAATTCGATCATTTCTCCCTCCCCTTTTGGCTCTCCAAAGCCTCCCTTTATTACTGTCTTTCAAATTCATGGCCTTTTTGGTCACCAATTGTTACATGCATATATGTTCCTAAATATAACCTGCTTGGTCTCTTTAACGTTACTTGAATGTATGTTTTCAAGGCTGGTTCTTTGATACTAGATGACCAATTGGTGAGTTCTTCCTTAGGGAAGATTTCCACTTTCAGCATTTGTGCAGGGTTGAGGTCTCCTGCCTCACCTTCCCATCAGCTTTGGTATCTGATGTTGGTCTGCTCAGCTCGTGTTTAGGCCTCGTGTGTTCTCTACAAGAATAGCTGGTGCTCTTAATCCTAACCCATCTCTCCAGTTCTTTTTTTCTGATTTCTTAGCATAGGCCCTTAAGGCTATAAATTTCCCTTGTGGGATTGCTTTCATTGTGTTTCAGGGGTTTTACTGTGTTGTGTTTTTATTTTCATTTCATCCTTTCTTGATTTCTTCTTTGACCCATTCATCATTTCATAATAAATTGTTTAAGCCCCATGATTTTGTGCGATTACTAGAGGTTTGCTTGCTGTTACCATTAAGTTTCATTGTATTGTGGTCAGATAGGATACAAGAAGTGATTCCAATCTTTTTGAATTTGTAAAACTTTGTGTTGTGCCCGAGGATGTGGTCTGTTTTAGAAACACTTCCATGTGCTACTGAATAAAATGTGGACTCTTTGGTATTAGGCTGGAACATTCTGTAGATATCTGTTAAGTTCATTAGATGTATGATGTCAGTTAATTCTGATGGTCTCTGCTTAATTTTTTGTCCAGATGGCCCGTCTGTTGGAGAAAGTGGGCTATTAGAATCACCTATGATTAATGGATTGATGTTAATCTGTGTCTTCACACAGTAGTAGATTTTTTGATGATACTGGGCACTCTACTGTTTATGTATGTTTAGGATAGTAATGCCTCCTTGGTTGACTTGCTCCTTGATTAGAATGAAAAGTCCTTCTTGGTCTCTTCTGATTAGTTTTAGCAGTGCCAAGAATGTTCTGTGGTGTGGCTGGCAGTTCTCTCTATCCTGGAGGCCAGGTGTGTCAGAAGAGCTCTGCTTCCTGGTTCTTGTTATCTCTTCTTCTAATAAGCACCTCTGCCTGGGGGCTAGAACGAGGAGGACCTGTTCCACACTGAAGGGTGCCAGGACACCTTCTGACTGGGAAAACCAGACTGACCAGCTTGTCCCTTCCCCACGCCGCAACTCACCCCAATTTCTACCCCAGGCTATCAGCTGATGGTACTCTATTTTCTGGGACTGTTATCTTGAAGCTCTGCCTTCCTCTTTCTCCTCGGTTCCTTATAATAAACCTTCTTTCTAAAGTGCAGCCTCTGTGGTTCGTGAATTTCAATATTTGAATTCATGAGACAAGATCTGGGGCCACTGACTCAAGGGAAGTTTTGCCCGACTGGGAGCTTCTGGCACCCTAAATCCTGAGGAAAAGCCCACCTGAGGGAGAGAGACGAGCTCTGTTGAATGCAAAGACTTGCTTCTGCCCATTTCAATACTTCTATTTCCTGTGTGTTGGCAACTTGTATTTTAAAGTTGTGTTCAATTTTTCCCACTTTCCCCCCCTCCAGAATGCCTACTTTCGCCTACTTTCTAGAGATCTAGAGATTTATCCTTGAACTTACCGGTTTTTTTTTTTTTTTTTTTTTTTTTTTTTTTTNTTTTTTTTTTTTTTTTTTTTTGCTAACCAATGAACATTGAGTCTCTGTCACAGGTTTGGACTTTTTCTTCTTGAGGGTTCAAGTTGTTACCTGGGTTTATTGTGTTTAGATTTTGCATACATTTCCTCTTTATCTTTAAATTAAAAAATGTATTTGGGAATTTGCCTACATTTTGTATGTGCACTTTGTGTACCTGGTCCAGTGAGGCCAGAAGTCATTAGAGTCCTTGGGACAGGACTTGGGTGGTAGTGAACCCTATGTGGGTGCTGGGAACAGAAGGCTGGTCCTATGCAAGAGCATCAAGTGCTTTTGACTGCTGAGCCAGTTGTCCAGCCCATGTCTCCTTTCTTACCCTCCCTTGGCTGGTATTTTCTGTGTGGTGGCATAAGGTCATTCTAACCTCCTTACATATTTAAGAATAGTTTCTTTTAAATCTCAGAACATATTTGTGATATCTTTAAAATCATTGTCCCTCGTTTGTGACATCTGGTTCCTGTCACAGGTGGTTTCTGCTGCTTGCTGTTTTACTTTGCACAGTAGTATCTTTATTATTACTTATTTATTTTGAGAAATACAGGGATAAGGCTAAGAGAAAGTGCGAGAAGAGGGCAGGAGGCAATACTGCAGTTCATTTGTACACGGAGTTGATTTTGCGGTTTGTGCTTCTGAGTCTACAACCAAAAACTAAAACAAAACTAGCCCTGAAGTCATACTTCCCAGTTTCTTTGTGCATCATTTTATATCTTGGAGCAATTTTGGAGGTTGATTATTTTGACCCTGGGGCGTACAGCTAGGTCCTTGTTTATTTCTTTTGCATCTTGGCTGGATAGTTTTAACAAGGTCTTCTTTCTTGCAATGAAATGCCTCTGGTATAAAAGGCTACAACCTTGGGTGTGTGCACAGCCACCTTGTTATAACAGGTGTCAGTTCTGATCATCTACCAAAGCTATTTCTCTCTGCTAACATTGTACCCAGCTGTTAGACTTGACTAACTGGCAGCTGCTCTAATTTTTTGAGCATGACTTGAGACATACATTGCTCTGTTCTGATCCAATTTTGTGTATGCCTTTTTTGAGCAATACTTTAAAAATTATTTATATTTTTGTGTATGTGTGTGTACCTGTGTGAGTTCATATACAGCAATGCATGCAGAAACCCCACAGAGGCCAGAAGGGAGTATCAGAACCCCTGAACTTGGAGCGACAGGTAATTGTTCTCCACCATGTAGGTGAGAGGAACAAGACTTGGGTCCTCTGTTGGAGCATCCAACACTCTTATATGCCTTGAGCCATCTCAACAGATCTTTCAGGGGGTCTTTCATATATATATATTTGTAATGTGTATGAGTTTATTTGCATTTGTGTATGTATGTGCACTATCTGTGCTCCTGGTGCCCTCAGAGGCCAGAGGTGGGATTTAAATCCACTGGAACTAGAGTTACAGACAATTATGGGTTGCTATGTGGGTACCGGTAACCAAAACTGGGTCCTCTGCAAGAGCAACAAGTGCTGCATCATCTCTCAAGCTCCAAGGAGAACTTCTTAAGGCCAACTTTTGGAATTTGTTCCTGACCCCAACAGTGCTTTTATTAGCTGTAATTCCCCCCAGTTATCTCTGGAAAGCTGAGTATTTTGTGGCTTAGCTTTTCCGTCTCATGGAAAAACAAGTCAGGTCTTAACTGCCTACCACCAAGATCTCCACCGTTTGAGAGAGCACGCGATTATCCCATACTCTGTAAATAAAGTCAGTTCTCTTGGAGAACACCCCGAGGTTTCTGAATCTGTGTCTACCTGTCCTCCTTGGGAATTCTTGGAGCCCTTGTTCTGGATGTGTTTTATCCTGAGTGACAGCAGGTTCTGACTGGAGCACCAGCTTTTATTGATGTGGGCCTCTGGCCAGTGAGTTGCAAACAGAACTTCTCCATTATCAGTGTGTGCTTAGGAGAGAGCCTCTGCCCTCTGAGTGGAGCCCTGGTGGGGGAAGGAGTCCCTGGCTTCTTGGCATGCTCACTTGGAATTCATCTTTGACAACCCATACCTGGGATGAGAATTTTGGCAGTGTCGGTCTTTCAGGGAGAAACTGGAGCCATTGCCTGGGATGTGAGGTGACAGCAAACTCCATTTTCTTGGCCATGCTCATCTGAAACAGAACTCCTTCCATGCTGAGAAGGAACAGATGGTGGAGTAGGAACCACACATCCTTGCTATGTTCACCAGGATTTATTTGATACATTGGGTATGTGATTATTCATTTGTGTAGGACATTGTCCTGAAATAACCACAAGAAATATTATTATTAATTATTATTGGTGCTGAGGATCAAACTCATAACCTCCCAGGGATTAGGCAAGTAACCTGCCTTTAAACAACCCTTCCAAAACCATTCCTAAGATTTGAAATTAATTTTTAAAGAATGAGTTTTACCAGCTGTGATTGCACTGCTAAGTGACTACACTGAATTTTTATTATTATTCTGGAAGTGCGTTACCCAGCATCTTCAGCGACAGATATAAACACTAAGCAACGATAGTTAAGCCTACCTCTGTGGTGTTCATTCTTTTGCTACATAAACTCTGAAGTGGCCTTATTACTTTGCAGTTAAATTTTGCATTGATTTAGGTCAAATTGTTGTGATTGAGACAATTGCATATACGAAGAATTACATAACAATTATAAAACAAGGATAAATCCCACACCTACAGGCTCAAGCAGATTTCATTATAGCTTTAATAATTGTAGATAGTTTTACATTTTAGTCCCTAAGATGCTAAACAACTTAAAGAGAAAAAATGGCCATTTTTTTTTTAACAGACTTAATTCACTTTTATTTTCCTTGTATAAAAACCCTTATGTGGTGGCCACAGCTGGAGCCTGGGTCCTCTGAACAGAGACTCTGGTGTGGTTTTTCACAAGATGGTCAGTGAATTCCTGATAAGGAGACTTGGTGAACACAGTCTCTTTCCAGAGGTCGGGGGTCAGGTAGCTGTAGGTCTTAGAGATGGCATCAAAGGTGGCCTTGGCAAAGTTGCCCAGGGTGGCAGTACGGCCCCTGGCTGATGTGTAGCAGTCATCGATGCCAGCCATCATCAGTAGCTTCTTGGGGACAGGAGCAGAGACTATGCCAGTGCCTCTGGGGGCAGGGATGAGACGCACCAGCACAGAACCACAGCGACCTGTCACTTTGCAAGGAACAGTGTGGGGCTTGCCAATCTTGTTCCCCCAGTAGCCTCTCCGCACAGGGACAATGGAAAGCTTGGCCAAGATAATGGCCCCACGGATGGCAGTGGCTACCTCCTTGGAGCACTTGACACCGAGACCTACGTGACCATTGTAGTCCCCAATAGCAACGAAAGCCTTGAACCTGGTCCGCTGGCCTGCCCTAGTCTGCTTCTGCACGGGCATGATCTTCAGAACCTCATCCTTTAGGGAAGCTCCCAGGAAAAAGTCAATAATCTCAGATTCCTTAATGGGCAGGGAGAACAGGTAGATCTCCTCTAGGGACTTGATCTTCATGTCCTTAACCAGGCGGCCCAGCTTGGTGACGGGAATCCACTCCTTGTCTTCAGCTTTACCTCCGCGAGCCCCGCGGCCTCGCCCTCGGCCACGGCCTCGACCACGGCCGGGGCCCCTCAGACCGCTGCCGAATCCTCCAAGGAAGCCGCCACGGCCTCCTAATCCTGGGCCCCCGGGTCCTCCGGACCCTCCCGCTGCACCGGCGTCATCCGCCATTTGGTGTTTTCTAGAAGAAGAAGAAGAAGCAATGGCCATTTTCTTATTTTCTTTCAGGATTATTATACCTGTATATCTGGCATGATTTCCTTTTCATTGAGACAGGGCCTTTTTACGTAGACTTGACTGCTCTGGAACTCACTATGTGAAGACCACGCTGAACTCGAACTTGAGATCTTCTAGTCTCTACCTCCGAAGTGCTGGGATTGAAGGCATGCTCCACCACTCCTGGCTTTTTAAAAAAATTTGGGGGGTGTGCTATAGGAAATGCTTCAGTAATTAGTCTTTAAGTTATCAGCCCACTTGAGCATGGCCTCTTATCCTATAAATGCTGATGTAAAATTGCAGCGGTCGGATTAATAAATCACCAGTAATTAATATTTAAACAAGTTTAATAACAAAACCAGACTCACGAAACCAAGGTTCCAGCGGAGTAGCCAGCGGAAACAGGAGAGAGAACGGAAGGGAGCGCGCAGCACAATATATCAGTAAACATACGCCTGAGGGCAGCCCGCCCCCAAGGGGAGGGCTTATCCCTACATAAAATGTGCACTCCCTCTCTCTTTTGCTGCTGGATTCTTTTCCTGTTTCCCCGTTCCTGCAGAGGACTGTGATCTGTGCGTCTACCCCTAAATAAATAACCCTTTATTATCCTCGATTCTGAGCTAGCGTGGGATTTCTTTTTAGCATTCTTCTTCAGGGGTGCATCATCTATTTTTAATCAGTTCTAAAATAATTTGTCAAATTTTCTTAGATAATGAGTGCTAAGGTATTGTTCACGTTTACATAAAGATTTAGACATTAATACAGAACTGGCGTCTGACGTTGCATTGGAAAAGAAGTTTAGCAAAGTAATACAATAAAATATTAGCACAACGAGGAACAGAGCTGATGGGGTCATCTGTGTGAAGTGAGTTTACAGCCTTAGAAGTTGTAGGGCGAGGCTGGAAAGGCGGAATTTCATGTTTTGTGAATTCTCCAGTCCGGGTTCCACCTGATACCTGTCTGATGTCTCATGACACCTGTGTTTCCTTCTTTTGAGCACACAGCGCTGCCCTCTTCTACCTCCATGAGCAGCGCCAGACCGGTCTCCTGAAAAAGTCTTCCAAGCAGGGTCCTTAATAAAGAGACTGAATTCACACCACACACACCCAAAGAGGGGAGGAAGAGAGAGAGAATCTAAGAGAAAAATGGGCCTTTGGTTACTATAAACAGCCTAACTAATAGATAGGGTATAAACAATTAGGCTTACTGATAACTCTCATGTGATGAGAGGCCTGGATGCAAGTGGTTCCAGAGAAGGTTAATGAACAGCCGTGGGCAGCCCTTCTGTCCTCAGGGTACATGGTGCACATTCTCCCAAGCACCAATTCTACACAAGATGACATTTGAATAAAAGAGAATAGAGGAGGTTTTCTTTTTAATCCAAGACTTTTTTTTTATATAACACATCAAGATTCCTTTTTCCCTCCCTACCTCCCTCTCTCCCTCCCTCTGTCTTTTTTTCAAGACAGAATTTCTCTGTATAACAGCCCTAGCTGCCCAGGAGCCAGCTCTGTAGACCAGACTCACAGAAATTTGCCTACCTCTGCCTCCCGAATGCTGAAATTAAATGTTTGCACCATCCCCACATGGCTTCCCACTAAGATACTTAGTTGAAGATTCCTCTTCTGTGTCAATGTCCAGGCTAGGGTCACCTGCCACCCCTAAACCAGTCACTATCAAAGGTGAGTAAGAATATCATGATGGACATGAGCTTAGGTTAAGCAATACACGTGTTTGAGTTGACCCATAATTGCCTGTTACCTGGAAAAAAAATTGAGATTCTACTTCAGAAGCAAGAGAAGATTTTGAAATATTCAACACAGAGGCTTAATGTAAAATCAAATCCTACCATAGATTATTTCCTTTTTTTCTTTTTTTCGTCCGTAGGAGCTATCACACTGTTATAGTGAGCTTCAGCAGTCAACTTGACACAACTTAGAAGAATTGCTGTGCCTGGGCTGTATAACAGGAGGAGCTAAGCAAGCCAGGAGGAATAAAACAGTAATCAGCATTTTCCTCTGGCCTCTGCTTCAGCTCCTGCCTCCAGGTTCCTGCCTTTATGTCTTAGTAAGTGTTCTATTGCTGTGAAGAGATGCCATGACCGCAGCAATGCTTCTAACAGAAAGCATTTAATTTGATTTGCTTACATTCTGAGGTTTAGTCCATTATTGTCATGGTGACAAGCATGGCAGCATGCGGTAGACATGATGCTCCACTTCTGGATTGACAGGCAGCAGGAAGAGAGACACTGGGCCTGGCTTAAGCATTTGAAACCTCAAAGCCCACTCCCCAGTAGCATACTTCCTCCAACAAGGCCATACCTACTCCAAACTAGAACACACACTAAAGTATGTGTATTTTTAGTTTGTGTGGTTGGTTTATTTCCTTCTTGTTTCAGTTTTTAATATGGTTCACTCTGTAGCCCAAGCTGACCTTGGACTCTATCACGAGCCTCCTCTCTCTATCAGCCTCTCAAATGTTGGGATAAGACACCCTGTCATTTCTTTTGTTAATTCAGGATAAGTTTTAATGGTTTTATCTCTACACTGTAGCTGTGCCTTAATCTACTGCTATCTCAGCCAGCAACTGTGGCTCTTCAGTTTCTGGCCTACTTCTCTGACTACTTCGGCCACAACTTTATGGGAATTCTTTTTCCAAAAGCACTGGCTCTGTTGCTAAAGGTAGCTTTAACAAAATCTTTATTGCTCTATTTATAAATAAAACTTGAGACTCAAAGGCTGGGATAAAAATTTCCTAGCTCAGAGAGGTTGAATAGAGCCTAGCTAACCTTCTCTCCTTGCTGGTGTCTCCCCAAATCTGGTCCTTCAGCTCTGCCAAAAACAAAAAGCTGCATCACCTCCTCCTTCCTGTGTCTCTCTATCTCTCCCGGATGCCCTCTGATGCTCTATGATTACTTTCTGTTGACTAGTTGCTAACACAGTCTCCTGACCCAAGGTTAATTTTATTTAATTAATGCAAATGCAAACTTGGGGCTCACAGTGTGATTGAATATCCCCCAACATTTTATACGCTACTTAAAGTATATAGTTGGTTTTAGTCTATTCATAACCATTCAATCTTCACCACAGCAATTTAAAAATATTCCATCATGCTACAAAAGACCTGGTCCACCTGCTTAGGGATAATATTGCTCACAGAGGACTGGATGTCTCCTATTTCATTAAGCCATTAAGAAAGTGCCTCACAGACATTAACACAGGCCAATATAATGGTAATTTTTTCTTTCCTAGTTCTACCCCTTACCAGCTTCATCTAACTACTAATCTACTTTCTGCATCTGTGGATTTCTTGGTTCTAGACATATCACATAAACAGAATCACACAATTGTGATCATTTGTGACAGTAACTTAGCAGAGTAGTTTTAAAGTTTATTCACACTATAGTGTACCTCACTACTACATTTATTTAAAAATTTCTGAGTAATATTCCACTAAGAAAAACGCTTATACTGTTATCTATTTCTCAACAGATTTAGGTGGTTTCCACATTATGAATGGCCATTCTGAATACTTCTGCTTTTGATGTTTGTGTGCAAGCCCCTGAGTGTTTTCAGTCTCCTAGGTTACACATCTAGGAATGGAAGTACATAGTCATAGCTTTGTGTTTGGCATTTTTAGGGACTATTTGACTGTTTTCCTAGGTCCTGCACCGTTTTGCATCCCAATGATAACAAAATTGTGTGATTCTGGCTATTATATATTCAGAAAAAGGAATCCACAGACACAGAAAGTGGATGAGCAGTTATATGAAGTTGGTAGGGAATGGGAAATGGGACAGAGGGTGCCTACTTCTTTATCTAAGCACATTCATTTGTTATTGCCTATCTTTTTTGTCTTGAGGCATCCCAGTGAGTGGGAAATAAAGATTCATTGTTGTTTTGATTATGTTTCCCTTATAACTAATACTTTGGGCATCTCTTTTTGCATACTCATTGGTGATTTGCATATCCTTTCAGAGAAATATCAATCCAAAGCCTTTGTCTAATAAATGTGTTTTTATTTCCTTACATTATTAATTTCTAATGTTTTCAATATACTCTAACGAGAAGGTCTTTGTCATATATATGGTTTGCAAATATTTATTCCATTCTTTACATTGTTCATTTGCTTTTAGACAGTTTCCACTAAGTCACAAAAGTTTTAAAGTTTGATGTCATCTGTTTATTAGTTATTAAAATGTGTATTTTTGCTTGTATCCAAGAGATCATTGTCTAACTCAGTTTTCCACTGTGTATTCTTTTTAAGAGTTTCAGAATTTTGCTTGTTTGTGTTTAGAAACATTTCATTTTGAATTATTTTTATTCACTTTTTTTGGTGTGAGATAAGAACTCAATTTTTTTAAATTTTCTTTTTCTCTTTAGATGTGCGTATTCTTTGATCCAGAAGCATTTGTGAAGAAAATGTTTTTTTTTTCTCCCACCAAGCATTCTTGGAATCTTATGAAATCTGTGAACCCAAAATGTAAAGGGAGTTTTCTGTATTTTGGTCTATTTGATAGATCCATACATCGTGTTAGTGCTAGATCCCGCAGTCCTTCATGAGTTCTCCAGCTTCCTTCTTTCCCATATTGTTTAGCTACTGTGGGCTTCTGCGTTTCCATTTCAGTTTCAGGATTTGTTTGTGAATTTCTGCAAACAATTCCAGCATTTTTCATATGGAGTCCACTGAATTTGAAGATCAATTTTTGTTCTGTTTATTTATTTATTTTGGAAGCACTACTCTCTTAATGGTATTCATTCCTGATCAGTATGCCTCTCTTCAGTTTCCTCAGGAGAGGTAAAGGGTTTTGAGTTTCCTTGGTCTGTGACAAGGACTGTTTTCCCAAACCTCTCCAAAGGCATGAGGTGTAAAATGAAGTCACAGATTTGCATAGCCATCTTTTGCCATTGCTCTTTCTTCCAATTCCAGACACCAAGTGGGCTTGTAGAGTACAGTATTTAAATTCATTTGTGCCTCTACAGTAGAACATCACTTCCCGAGTAACATACAGATACAAATTTACTGCTGGCAGCTCTGGAGGCTGCAAAGCCTCGGGTGGAGGCACCAACCATTTCAGTATTTGGTACAATGGTCCTCTTTGCAATATGGCACCTTGTAATTTGCCTGAACTCTTTTTTTTTAAGTATTTATTTATTTATTTATTATGTATACAATATTCTGTCTGTATCCTGCAGGCCAGAAGAGGGCACCAGACCTCATTACAGATGGTTGTGAGCCATCATGTTGTTGCTGGGAATTGAACTCAGGACCTTTGGAAGAGCAGGCAGTGCTCTTAACCGCTGAGCCATCTCTCCAGCCCTTGCCTGAACTCTTACTTGGCAAAAGGCAGAATGGTAACAGTCTGGAGGGGACCACACTGACCCTTTTATAATGGTGTTATTCCCATTCATTGTAGTGGGACCCTCATGGCCTAACTGTCTTTTGAATGTCACACTTCCAAATTCTGTTACAATTGCATTTGAACTTCAACATGCATTTTGGAGATGACAATGTTGAAATCATAGCATCAGGATAAAAGACTTCAAAGTCACTGTCAGCCAGAGCCAGTGCATGTCCGACGTTCAGTGAGGAAAACTCTAAAATCACAGTTAGATGCGTTTTCATGAGCGAGTACACTGTGGAACAAGACTGCTTAGTTCAAATCCCAAGTCACTGTGTGACAGAGAATAAGAGGTTAGAGAGCAAGTCTATTTTTTTTATCCACACAGATGTGAGCAAACAGAGTTAAGTTCTCACCACAGTCATGTGCCTGTCCTGCTGCCAGGCCTTATCTGGCCTGATGGCTGCCATCAAACAATGAGTCCAGTGAAATCTTTCCTCTTTTCAGTGTTTCGTCTCCAGTGTGTGACCACAGCAATGAGGCAATTAGCTAATATAGACGCAGTTTACATTCCATTGAAGGCTTCAACATTTGTTAAACATTGTTCTTCTACAATGATTATGAAATTAAGTACTGATTTCCTTTGTTATAAAAATGATCTTGGGTCTTACAATTGCTTATCAGAGGCCTTATAATAAGACCTAAACTTTGTCACACAATTGAAGTTATTGCCATTATTCTTCCTTGTTGCTTAAAAAACAAAAACAAACAAATAAAAAAAACTGGATGTGTCTCTTCATTAATTTAATTTTGTTTTTGAGATTATGACATAATTATGACATTTCTCTTTTTCTTTTCCTCCCTCCAAACTCTCCCATATACCCCTCCTTGCTTTCCTTCAAATTCATAGCTTCTTTTTTCCTAATTGTTATTGTGTGTGTGTGTGTGTGTGTGTGTAGATATAGTATTCCTAATTCAACCTCTTCAGGTCATGTTATTTGCATACATGTTTTGAGGGTGACAACTTGGCACTGAACATCCAGTTGGTGTGCTCTTCTCTGGGTAAGACCTCCTCTCCTGCTCCCAGCTCTCCTAATTTGTCTATAGTTCATTGTGTAGAGTTGAGACCTCATGGGCTTTTCTCTGTCCACTTTGGCATGTCCATTGGTGTCATCCTGCCGCAGCTCACATTTGGGCAGTCATACTGGTGAGACTTTATCACTTCTGACATTCCCAGGAGACATAGTCTTACAGCAAACTCCCTGAATCTCTGGTTCTTGGAATCTTTCTGCCCCCTCTTCTGTAAAATCCCCTGAGCCTTTGGATATGCTTCTTGCTTGCACATAATGCAGACACACTAGAGTTGGAAGGTCTGGGGTGTCTTCCTTTGGAAAGATCAGTTGCTTTTAATCTCTGAAGCAGAGAGTCCTTTTTATCCCATTAAGATGGCAGAAGACTATTTTTCATGACAGCATAAAAGGAAACTCTGCCATTTATTTACCTTGTAAAAATTAATTATATCTCTCCAGTCATTTACCAGAAGCTGTGTTATTATGAAATTAACTCAAATATATGCTTCATGAATTTTTTCATAAGTTGGTGGGAGAACTTTTGTGTTCTATTCTTCAGGAAAAGTTTTCTCATCATTTACTTCACACTCCTTTTGCCTTCTCTCTTTAATGTGAATATGGAACAGAAAAAGAAAATTTTCAGCTTTGTAAACATTATCACCAGAGCTGTTTTAAACTTCAGTGTCAGTAAATGATCTCCTACTCATATGCAGGGGGAAAACCCCACCCAGTCTTTAGGCACTAAGACTGTGTTTCAGGAAGATCATCATCATATATGTTTGCTAGTTATTTCAAAGGAACCAAAAATCCAGGCACGGTATAGTGGCATACTTCTTTAATGCCAGCACTTCAGAGGCTGGCAGACCACTGAGAGGTAGAGGCTTGCCTGGTCTACCTAGAAAGTTCTAGGTCATCCAATCAGAGTTGCATAGTGAGACCCTGTCTTAAAAACAAACAAACAAACAACAAATAACAAAGAACCAACCAACCAAAACAGAGAATCACATAAATTCTTCTAGTCTAGATTTTTATATATTATGTATACAAGAAACAATATGTTTTTGATTGGGTATTAATTTTGTATTTCTGTTTTTCAACCTCTTTCTTCTCCTCTCTCCCTGCTACTTCTTTTCTTCCTTTATCTTTTAGATTTGAGATACCTCATCAAAAAAGAATTAACAGTGGCTTTGTGTATCTATGTGTGTATTTCTTGTTCTTTTTTCTCTCTGTGTACACATACACACACGTGTGTGTGTCTGTTTAGTGTGTATTTGTGTCTGATTGTTTGTATGAACATAATCTTCATGTTCTGTAAATGGAAGTTTCTATCCCACCTTGTTCTGCAGTCATTTAGTTCCAAAGAAACACACAGAGGCTTATATTAATTATAAATTATTGGCCTATTAGCTCAGGATTAATATTAACTAGCTCTTACAACTTAAATTAACCCATAAATCTTGTCTATGTTAGCCATGTGTCTTGGTATCTTTTATCAGTGAGACATTCTCATCTTGCTTCCTCTGTATCTGGCTGGTGACTGCAGACTGAGCCTTCCTTTTCCCAGAATTCTAGTCTGGTCACCCTGCCTATACTTCCTGCCTGGCTACTGACCAATCAGCATTTTATTAAACCAGTAAAAGTGGCAAATCTTTACAGGGCATAAGGGTATTATCCGACAGCAATGTTCAGTCCCTGTGTTGGGGTATAGATGACCTTAGGTCCTTGCCTTCAAGCTTTTTTGAGGATGAATCTCTTGATGTTCACTGCTGCTTAAAGAGGGCTAGCTGGCACATAAACTTCAGGGCCTTCTCTCGTCTTTGTCTCATATCTTGCCTTCGGGGTTCTTGGAATACAGATGCACATTATCATACCCAGTTTCCATAGGTTGTGGGGGTCTGAATGCTGGTTTATCCATTGAGCCATCTTCCCTATCCATCTCTGCTCATGTCTTTGACTAGATTTTGCTTATCTCAAAGTACACCAGGCACTCTTGCATAACCAAAAGGAGAGTGACAAAACCCAGGATTAACCGTTGTGCTAGAACTGAGATGTCAAGGTACTTTTGGTAATAGGATTTACTTTTCATGGAAAAAGAACTAAATAAAAGCTAAAAGAATTTTTATTATTGTAGGAGAAATAATAATCTTTGAGTTTATAGCAAAAATATCAGATTATTTTCAATAACTGGGGGATGTTAACTTACTCTAAGGTTTAGATTGGAAACTTGTTTTAGATCTGAAATTTAAGAACTGATATATTTTTTATTTTGAGTTCAGAGAATCAAATAAAAAAGAAATCTATTCTCTTGCATCTTAGGACACAGATGAGTAAAAACCCATGCTTGAAAATTCACTCCTACTTAAACAATTTTAAACAATTGATTTTTTTCCCCATTTGACATTAGATACTAGTGGTTATTCAAGCAATGCCTCTACTTATAACTCTCACAATCCATGTATATTGACTATTTCTTATGATTATTGAAGTTGACAATTGTAGTGCCACTTGGCTAAGCTAATAATCAGAACAAGTTAATTAAATATACCATGATTACCAATTACTGAAAAATGAGGATAAAAATCCAGTTGCCTTTTATGCCCTAATTACATTTGTTTTATGATTAAGAAAATATACAAGGAGTATTCAGAGTCACAAGCCGTCATGGTCGGTAACAAGGCTGGAGCGATGTGGAAATGTTCTTTGGTGCAGAAATGATATGAGGAGCCACAAAAATACATCTGCCTGAACTTCCTGCCTCACATCGTTACCTGTGGGAGCTCAGAAATGTCAGTGTTATCCGTCATCTATTTTCTCTGTAATATTATTTAACACATCATTGCAAAACTCACATCTAATAAGATGCGTCCATGGATTGGATTGGTGTTGGCTGGCCTAAACTCTACGATAGGAGGAAGCTGAAAGCTTATTCTGAGTGTCTCTCCTCATCCTTGAACCAGCAACACTTTACCCAAGATACCTTTTCCTCATAATAATGGCAGAATAAGGGAAATCTAAACAGACGATCATGTTTCAAGTTTCTGCTGACGCTTTCCTCACTATGATCCCATGGCCCAAGAACAATAAGTCTGGAGAAGGAAGGAGCACTTGGCACAGAGAGCAGGGATGTGGGTGCATGCAGACAGGGCAGCCCTGTTACTTAACAGTTTAGCCAGCCCTTCTAAAATCACCTCTTTTGTGGTGTGATGAAGATGAACAAGAAATTGTAGTGCAAGTCCGTGGTACAGTGGTGACACTTAGTCAGAGATCCTAAAATTATCACCTCCATTCATCAAAAATGATATTGTAGACCCACGGCATTACATCTGAGTGAGGGAATGTTAAGGGGCCTCTTAATAAGTTGCAAAAACCACACAGAAAACTTTTGAATTCCCTCTGCCCAGATTCTTCTATTGTTTATGTTTACGCATATTGCTTTGACTGAACCATTTGAGTTTGTTGAAAATATCATTTTCTTTACCCATGAATGCTGTGGGGGTATATTGTCCCCAAACAGGGATCGTCTGTTATATAGCCACAGTATGGATACCAAACCCAGGGACTTTAACATTGAGATGATATGGGTATCAATTATTGGGTTCTTATTTAGACCTCTTTACCTGTCTAATAATTGCATGGTGATTCCTGTCTGCTTCCTCTTTCAGTCCTGAGCTTGGTCTAAACTCCTACCTTGTGTTTAGCTGATGGAGATCTTTCCTCAGCTTTCAATGACAGTAATTTTTCAGTTTTCATTCCCCTTTATGTTATAGACTTTGAGAGATTACAAGCCAGGTATGCTGGTACATTCTGGTAACCCATAAAATTAGAAGGTTGAAGCAGAAAATGCATGAGTTTTTATTTAAACTGATCTAAAAAGCCAGTTATTTGGTAGACGCTCCTCTATGTTGATTTAGTGTGACATTTAGAAATGAAGTACACAAGCTATGCATTTGGGGCAGAATACTGCACGGGAATATATGTTCTTCCCAGGGAGACACAGAGGTTCGTTATCTCCCACCATTGGTGGTACTGATGTTGATCTTGACTAAGGTAGTGTCTGTAAGGTTTCTTTAAAATTTTGAAGGTTTTATTGATTGTGATTTTGTGTGAGAGTATGGGGTGTGTGTGCTGGAGGGGGCAGTTGAATATATACCACAGAGTGCCTGTGGAGCTCAGAGGGCAACTTTGTAGAGTTAGTTATCTCCTTTACCCTATGTGAGTTTGGGGGATTGAACTCAGGTCACTGGATTTGTAAGGTAAGTACTTTTGCCTGCTGAGTCATCTCACCAGCCCAAGACCTCTTGATGAGAAATCACTTCTACTTATACTTTGAAAATAATCTGCTAGAAATTACTGTTTTTCATATGCTCACCCTACTTTACGCCGTCATTGATACTTGCCTGAATCTATGGCAGTTCGTCCTCTAAATCTGCGGATGTCACATCCTAGATTTGCTTAGCCACAGAGAGAAATTGCACCTCTCTTGAACCTGTACGTGTTTCCTCGATATCATCTCCCGAGTGTCATCTAGGGCAGCTGTTATGAAGCTTTATGATGTGAACGATCCAATACAGTGATCAAGTAGCATTTATGTGGTGTCACACATTGTAAGGCACCTAGAAAGGGGTTAATGGGCAAAAATGTGCACAGGTCTATACAAACCCTACACAATTACAAATATGGCTCCACTAGAAGCCTGGGACCAGTCCTGCAGGGATAACCAATGACAGCTGTATTATTAGGTTCATTATAAAATGGTAATAATTTTATGCTTCTGTTGTTTTTCTGTATGTAATGGATAACATCCTACTGTAAATGAGTAACTCCCGTTCTCCATTCATGTATTCAACAGGTATGGACATTCAATTTTTCTTTTTACTCAGTGGATTATAAGATATAACACATTATTAATAGTGCATTTTGGTGCTCGACTTGTCCCATATTAGGGAAAGTCAGGCAACCCTGGAAGCTAGCTCTTCAGTCCTTGAATCATATTTTTGCTTTCTATAGCTTTTGGCATATCAAGTTGTCCCAGGCTCATGCTGTACTTTCTTCCTTTGCTCCTGAAATTCATTATTTCTCCAAGGAGCCTTAGTTAATATGTTCTTTTTCCTTCAGGCCAAATCATATTAATTTAGATGAAAATGTTGCCCACAAGCTCAATAATTCAGGTTTAATAACACTATCATGAGCACTCCGAGGGACACTCTGCTCAAACACGTTTTACTGACTTTTATATTAAAATTCCAAGTTGATGATATTGTAAATGATCATGCTTTAGAAAACTGGCTATCACACAAAATCCACATTATTTATCAACTGTTCACATCAAGCTGTTAAAACAACATAAAACCTGGGACTCGTAGATTTTACTCTAAACAAGACAGGCACATCCTATCACATAATAGGGTTACCCTTGGAAGATCTTTGCCCCAGAGAAGAAACGTGCAAAAACAAAACTCAGCAAGATGAAACAACTCCTGTGTTTGATGTCACTTCGAGTTGATAGAAGATAGAGGTTCAAGCCCGTTTTTCTCTTTCAGAGGGTGGTCATTTAGCTGAATGTAGGCTGGAAACTTCAGTGACTTAAAAAATGTTCTAATTCGTGGCCAGCATCAGTCATGGTCAGTTGCGATGCCTTAAATCTGCGGCTAACAAAAAAAGTCCTTTCCTCTTGAATCTGTGTAGGAAGTGGGCTGGTCACCAATACATCAGTTTATTATTTTTTTTTAACTTATTGCTCACTTATTTATACACTAGCATTCTTGTTTACAAAATTCTCCCTCCCTATCCTTAGTTTCTTATTCCAGAAGTGCTGGCTTCTCTAATAAGAAGCAGTTTTTCCAGGTGCATACAAGGACCACATATTTCTGGTAACAATTCATATCGCCTTGTGACTTCAGAAGGCCCCAGACAGAAGTGATAACCTAGAGCCAGAAGCAGCAGAAAAATCACACTGACAGTCTACTAGCTCTATTCTCTATGCAAGTTCAGTCTGGGCAAGAAAAAGGCAGAGAGGGAAAAAGCCAAATCTCACTATTCCTTCCCAAGCTCATAAAGTTCCTAAAATACAACCATTTCGTCCCTTTCTCTTTCTTGGTGGCTAGACTCTTAGGTTTTTATTTCTTTTGGAGGTAGAGTCTCGTGCAACCAAGGTTGTTGAACAGGATGATCCTGAACTCTTTGACTCTCGTGGCTCTGCCTCCCAGGTTTTGGGTTTATAGGCTCTTACCGCTGTGCTGGATTTATGGGGTCCTGGAGAGGGTGCAGAGCTTCCTTGAAGTCAGGCAAGCCCTCGACCCTCTGAGTCCCATCTCCAGCTCTTAAGGTACAGTCATATGAGTCATCTCTCTCTGGTATTTCTTGGGACGACACTCTAATTCCTACATTTTTACAATTGCCACGAGCCATTCAGTGCTTGTTAATTCTGTGCCCTTCACGCACTTTCTGGAGGGAGCAGTTTGGGTTCACAGATACCACAGCTGACCTTTCTACCACTCTCCAGTCACTGATTGAAGAAAGTGCTGGATAAACACACACTCACTCTCTTACAATTTGATTGGCTCCTTTATCCCCAACATGCGGTGATGCAATGTGTTCTATAGTTTAAAAATAATTTGTTTTTTAAATTTATTTATTTTACACCTTAGCCACAGCTCCTCCTCCCTTCTCTCCTCCAGTCCCTATCCCCATTTCCCTTCTGTCTCCACCCTCCCCCAATTCACTCCTGCTGTTTCTGTTTAGGAAAGGGCAGGTCTCCCATTAGTATTGATGTTGGAAATCAGCTTGTATATTGCTTTCATTATGTGTAGGTATGTTTCTTATATCCCTGATCTCGCCAAAACTTTTATCATGAAAGGGTGGTGGATTTTGTCAAAGGATTTTTCAGCATCTAATGAGATAGTCTTGTGGTTTTTTTCTTTTGGTTTGTTTAAATGGGATTACATTGACAGATTTTCATTTGTTGAACCATCTTTGCATCTCTGGGATGAAGCCTGCTTGGTTATGCCGGATGATCATTTTGATGTATTCGTGGATTAGGTTTGCTAGTATTTTAGCAAGCTTTTTTTACATCAATGTTCATGAATGAAATTGATCTGTAGTTCTCTTTCTTTGTTGAGTCTTTTTGTGGTTTGGGTACCAGGGTGACGGTGGCCTCATAGAAGGAATTTAGCAGTGTTCCTTCATTTCTATTTTGTAGAATAATTTGAAGAGTACTGGTGTTAGTTCTTTGGAAGTCTGGTAAAACTCTGGGTTAAAACCATCTGGCCCTGGGGTGTGGGTTTTAATGATTGATTCTATTTCCTTAGTGGTTATCGGTTTGTTTAAATTGTTTGTCTGATACTATCTACCAAGAAATTTGTTCATTTCTTTTAGATTTTTCAATTTTGTGGAGTAGAGTTTTTTGAAGTATGACTTAATGATTCTCTTTTTTTCCTTAGAGTCTGTTGTTGTGTTCCCCTTTTTGTTTCTGATTCTATTGATTTGGATATTCTCTCTCTATTTTTTAGTTAGTTTGGATAAAGGTTTATCTATTTTGCTGATTTTTCTTGAACAACCAACTCTTTTTTTTTTTTTAAAATGATTGTATTGCCCTCTTTGTTTCTATTTTATTGATTTCAGCCCTCAGTTTGATTATTTCCTGCTGTTTACTCCTTTTAGGTGTTTCTGATTCTTTTTGTTCTAGAGTTTTCAGGTGTGCTGTTAAGTTGCTAGTATTAGAACTCTCAGAACTCCTCCTGAAGGCACTTAGTGCTATGAACTTTCCTCTTAGCACCTCTTTCGTTGTGTCCCATAATTTTCTTGCATCCATTTTCATTGACTTCTAGGAATGAAGTTCTTTATTTCTTCCTTGACCCAGTGATAACTCACTATAGAGTTTTTCAGTTTCTATGAATTTGTAGTTTGTTGTTTCTGTTGTTGTTAAAATCTAGCTTTAATCCACGGTGGTCTGATAAGATACAGGGGCTTATTTGATTTTTTTTTTTTTTTTTGTATTTGTTGAGACTTTCTTTGTGGCCAACTATATGGTCAATTTTAGAGAAGGTTCCGAAGAGTTGCTGAGGAGAAGGTATATTCTTTTGTTTTAGGTGAAATATTCTATAGTTATCTGTTAGGTCCATTTGAGTCATAACATCTGTTAGTTCCTTTACTTCTCTGTTTAGTTTCTGTCTGGATGGCCAGCCCATTGGTGACAGTGGGGTGTTAAAGTCTTTCATTTATTATTGTGTGGGGTTCTACATGTGATTTAAACTTTAGTGATGTTTCTTTTACAAATGTGTGTGCCCTTACATTTGGGGCATAGATGTTCAGAGTTGAGACACCATCTTGACAAATTTTTCCTTTGATGAATATGAAAAGCCCTTCTCTGTCTTCTTTTAGTTAGAAGTCTATTTTGTTAGATATTAGGATAGCTATATCATTTTGCTTCTTAGATTCATTTGATTGGAAAATATTTTTCTGACCCTTTACTCTAAGGAAATATCTGTCTTTGATGTTGAGGTATGTTTCTTGTATGTAACAAAATGACAGAGTCTGTTTTTATATCTAATCTGTTAGCCTGTGTCTTTTTATTAGTTGAATTGAGTCCATTGATATTGAGGGATTTTTTTTTAAAGATTTATTTATTTATTATGCATACAATGTTCTGTTAACATATGTATACCAAAAGAGGCACCAGATCTCATTATAGATGGTTGTGAGCCATCATGTGGTTGCTGGAAATTGAACTCAGGACCTCTGGAAGAGCAGCTAGTGCTCTTAACCTCTGAGCCATCTTTCCAGCCCCCGATATTGAGGGATATTAATGATCAATGATTATTAATTCCTGTTATTTTGTTGTTGTTGGTACTCTGTGTGTGTGTGTGTGTGTGTGAGTATGTGTGTGAGTGTTTCCTTTCTTTGGATTTTGATGGTGTGAGATTATCTATTGCCCTTGTTTTTGTGGGGATATTTAACTTTTTAGGGTTAGAATTTTCCTTCTAATACCCTCTGAAAGGTTGGATTTGTGGATAGATAATGGTTAGTTTTGACTTTGTCATGAAATATCTTGTTTTCTCCATCTATGGTGATTGTCAGTTTTGCTGGGTATAGCAGTCTAGGCTGGCATCTGTTGTCTCTTAGAGTCTGCAAGACATCAGTCCAGGCCGCACTGGATTTTAGGTCCTTAGTGGAGATGCTGGGTGTGATTCTAATAGGTCTGCCTTAGATGTTACTTTGCCTATTTCCCTTGCTACTTTTAATATTTTTTCTTTTTTCTATATGCTTGGTGTTTTGATTACTACGCGGCAAGGCAATTTTCTTTTCTGATTCAATCTATTTGCCGTTCTATAAGCCTTTTGTACCTTTATAGGCATATTCTCATGTAGGTTGGGAAAATTATCTTCTATGATTTTGTTAAAAATATCCCCTGTGTTTTTGAGCTGGGTTTCTTCTCCTTCTTTTCCTATTAGTCTTATGTTTGATCTTTTCACAGTGTCCCAGATTTCCTAGATGTTTTATGTTATGAATTTTTAGATTTAACGTTTTCTTTGACTGGTGAATCTATTTCTGCGATCATGTCTTCATTGCTTGAGATTCCCTCTTCCATCTCTTGTATGCTGTTTGTGATGCTTGCAACCATATTTTATATTTTCTTACCTAGATTAGCCATTGCCAGGATTCCCTCTGTGTTTACTTTACTGCTTCTATTTCAATTTTCAGGTCTTGAATAGTTTCCCTTATCTGTTTGTTTTTTTTCCTTAACTTTTAAAAAGGGATTTATTGGTTTCCTCCAATTTTTCACTTGTCTTTTCCTCAATTTCTTTAAGGGGTTTCTTCATATCCCTTTTAAGGACTGCTATCATCTTCATAATGTCATTTTGTCATTTTCTTGGGCTTCAGACATATTTGATTGTTCAGGTCTTGCTGTTGTAGGGTACCTGGGCTCTGGGGATGTCATATTGCCTTTTCTCCCACTGACTGTGTTTTACTCTGCCATTTACGTATTTGGATTTGGGATGATTTTAGGTCTAGGTGTTGATTCCTGCTTTTATCTTTGTTGGATGGGTATTTTGTTCCTTGGTCCCTCTTTCCTCTAGCATCTTCTGGCCTAAATGGCCTAGAGTTCTAGTGTCTAGCATGTCTTCAGGACTAGTATAGTGTCTTCTCTGCGATTTTAGAGCTAGGGGGTCCCTAGATTTGACCTGGCCTCTCATAAAGTACAAGTCTTCTTCTGAAGTTGTAGACCAGCATATGGAGCCAGGAGTGGTGGGGTGGGGAGGCGGCGTGTGCAGTCTGGGATTATTGGATAGGCTTAAAGGGATTTTGTGGGCAGTAGACAGTGTTTTACCTGAAGTTCTTAGGACTAGTCTGGCCTCCCTTAGAGTGTTTGGACTGAGGGCTCTAGTCTGGAACCCATGGGGAAGGGATCCAAAATAGTTTCTTAATAAACAGGCAACACACCAGTTTAGACTCTCATCACTCCTGGGTAATTGTTCTGCTTTGAGAATAGGGATTAGACATCGAAGCTCATCCTAGCCGGGGAGGGTGGAGGATCCGTGGGGTGCAGCCTGGAGGCATCCTTTAGCAATTGTCAGTTACTGGGGTCCAGGAAGATTGCACAGAGGCTCACAGATTTCACCTTTTGGAATTAAATGTCTCATTTTTGGTTCTAGAACACAGGGCATTTACTTATAGCTGTTTAATTACCCAAACCATAAGCACTAAATACATAAATGAATGATTAAAATAACCCTTTTAGCTTTTCTTGCAAAGAAACAATGTATCAACATAAACCAACACTCCAAGCCAGTTTTTCTTCTCGCACCTCATTGTCCATTTTCTGTGGGCTGGTTCTGGCTCCAGCCGTCTCTGTCCTGTTTGGAGTTCAGACTCTGCTGTGCTATCTGTACCCATTTCTTAACCTCTTCATATCTCCATTGCCTTATTTTTAAAATGAGCATTTTCATGGTCCATGTCCCCCCATGACAGTGTTGTGAGGCTTAAATTGGTCAGAGCCAGCATCAGTACTTGAACTGCTGCTGAGACCCTTTGTTTTTGAACAAAAGGCACATAGAAAGTTCTAATCAGGAACACAGGACCTTCGGTGTGTATGTTTGTTATTCTCTTGATGCTAAAAAGAGCTGAAAACCCTGCTGATTTTGTGAACAGGGAAGAGGTTAAAGAGCCCCTTTGAGGGTTGGAAATGTTTGTGATGTGAGGATAACGGGTGATGGAACTGAATTTCCATCCCTCGGGTCTCGGAGTTCCTAGTGGCTGCGAAGCTGTGGCAGCTGCCCATGGGTAGGCAGACCTGCTTCCTTCTCAGAGCACTCAGCAGGGAGAAAGGGCAGGTTATGGGGGGATATTAGGAACAGGGGACTCATGAGGAGGACAATCACAAGATACGACAATGCAGAGGAAGGGGGACCAAGGCACCAAAGGGCAGGCGCTTAGGGGAAATGGCAGGATGTTGTGTGTTAAGGTTGGGAGTCCAAGCTTGTAAATCTGGACTCAGAAGCCTTGGAGTACATTAGGCAGATGTTCGGGTGTTACTCTATGAGGGCAAAGAGTCCCGGGGATGCTGTAAAAGCTCTTTAAGCTTCTCTGAACATTTATTGACTTTCTACAGGCATGACATTGGGTCTCGGGCTTTCCAAATATGGGCTCATTTGACTGCGTCCCAAATGTTTACAAAAGTCAGGAGCAAAAGGAAACCCCAAGGATCGAAAAGATTTCTGTATGCCACAGGCCAGGGGCAGTCTCCTGGCATCTACTGTGTACTTCCCTGGGGCTAAATAATTTGCAGTGAATAGCCTGCCTAAGGATGCCTCTCTTGGGATGTTGGGGGTTCCAGATGTTTGAAGAGCCCTGCCAGCAGGCTTGGTGTTTGGGAGCTAGGACAGGGCAGCGCTGTGGGGACTGAGTAGTAGCACAGGCTGTGTTTGTTGATTTATTGTGTTGTTATTTCCCTTTTCATACTTGTCTGCCTCCCTCTGGGGCTTCAGTGGGTTTTGTTGAGGTTAGTTAGTTTTCCTGACCCAGACTCAACATCTCTTATACTATGTAAGTAATTAAAATCAAATATTGACTCCCTCCTGTAAGGAAAAACAAAACAAAAGAAAAGAAAAACCTATGTGTGTTTTTTCACCGAACAAATGGCGCCCGCATTTACCTCGTCACTGCCTTCATTTCAGACCAGATCTTTCCTCTTCACCTTGGGTAAGAGGAAGAAAATGAACACTCTGAATTCTAGGGTGGTTTTGTAGGAAGATTCCTAACTCGACAGTGCTTAATTGTTGAAAGGCCGCGGCATATGAATGATCTCATGTCACGGTTACAAAATGAAAATCTCCGCCAGAAATTGCTTTTCCTAATTCTGTTTGATTTTTCCCAAGCACAGACGCTTTATTCAGCACACATATGAAGTCATGCACCTGGGTGTTTAAAGTCGGGATTGCGTTTCCAACAGGCCTGAGCTAGGGAAAAGGGCTTGGAAGAATTAGCATTTTCCCGGCAGCAGTTTTAAAAACCCTGGAGAAGGGCCTGTAAGCTCTCTGTCTATCACAGAGCTTCGTGGCATTAGTGGCATGCGAAGGAATGAGATGATTATGTAGAATTCTATTCTGCCTGCAAGTATTTGAAAATGGTTAAAGACACAAAATGCCCAGCATGTTTTGAGAGGCGTTGCAAGGGTCTTTCTCTTCTGGTTGGTGCTGTTTGTCTGTAGCTGCAAAGAAGCAGTTCCTGTCTCCCTTCCACAACCCACCTTCCACATTTCCAAATGCTCTGGAAAACAAAGTAGAATCTGTGAAATACAGGAAGGGAAGTTCCTCCAACCATATCCCCACCCTGCAATCCCACCCCCTCCCTCATTGTCTTAGTCAGGGTTTCTATTGCTGTGAAGAGATGCCATGACCACGGCAATTCTTCTAAAAGAAAACATTTAATTGGGGTGTCTTGCTTCCAGTTCAGAGGTTCAGTCCTTTATGATCATTGTGGGATATGCAGTGTACAGGCAGACATGGTGCTGGAGAAGTAGCTGAGAGTCCTACATCTTGCGGGCAACAGGAAGTGGTCTATGTACTAAGTGGTATCTTGAGCATATATGAGACCTCAAAGACAGCCTCTACAGTGACACACCTCCTCCAACAAGGCCACCACCTACTCCAACAAAGCCACACCTCCTAAGAGTGCCATTGCCTTTGGGGGTCATTTTCTTTCAAAGCACCACAACCCTTTTTTGAGACAGGGTCTCATAGTCCAGGCTGACCTTGAATTCTTGATCTTCCTGACTGCCTCTTGTCTGCTACAATTACAAATGTACACCACCACACCCAGCTTCCTTTTCCCAGCTTTCTTAAATTTCATCCGTTGTCCATTTGGGTTTTATGATTATTTCTGTGATTTGCATCATTCAAGGCTGTGGTGGTTCTCAGAATCATAGTTGCCCAAAGTGTTTTTCCCTAGGGACTTCTTTCTTCTCATTCTAGGATCACAGGTGTGGGGGCCCATGGTGTCTTAGTTAGGGGTTCTAGTTCTGTGATAAAAAAAATTATCATGACTGAAAGCCGCTTGAGGAAGAAAGGGTTTTTACCACACAGCTTATAGTCTACCATCCAGGGAAGTTAGGGTAGGAATTCAAGCAGGAACCTGGAGGAAGGAACTGAAGATGAGGCCCTGCTTTCTGGAGCAGAATGCCTGTTCAGTCTGGCTTTTATGTATAAATGCATACATAAACTGCACACACACACACACAATGAGATCTGGTATAAGAGAATATGACAATTAAAACAATTACCTACATTTCGATTTATTGACAAAACTTACAGCAGAGTAAATGAAGTAGAAATTCATTATCTTCTGTTATCTTTGACACTAGAGATCTGCAAAATTGTAAAACAAGGCTGCTTTTTCACTAAAAGTTGTTTTAAAAATTGGTTTCATAAATGTTATGGATCAGCAATATGCTGTTTTAACCGTCTTAATATAAAAGCTTTGCTGCTGAAACAAACTTATTTGTTTTATTATTGTTATTTTCAAAGGATAACATAATATTTAAAAACAAAATATTTTCAGTTTAACTTCTTAATATGCTAAATGTTAAGACACAGCACACTTACACAAAACCTTCGAGGCTTCCAGCTCTTGTCTGGGTATCAAGGACTCCTCCACCTTCCTTTCTCTCTTCGCCTCCCTCCAGCTCTCTAGAGATGGGCGCCGTCATGCATCTAAGCACACGCGGAGCTACTGAATTACACCCCAGATCCATATCAACAAATTATGAGATTAAAATTTCTGCGAACTGCTGATGTTAAAACCTTGAAGGTTGTGGGCCTTAGGTATCCTTGTCAAGTCGTGGAGAACCATTGAGGACCTTACACATGCAAGTCTCAAGTCAGGGCAGGTCTTAAAAAATCATTAACCTCAAATGTGTGTGTGTGATTAAAATATGTCAAAGACTTCTGCAGCTATGAAAAGCGAATGCGCCCTAATGGGGCATTTCCAATCTGTTCCAACGGTCTCTGCTAGAGAGCAACATCTACCCGACTATTCCCGCCAGCGGGTGCACACAAGGGTCAAGTTCCGTGATAAGTGAGGTTGCCTGTAATTAACTGCTTTCAAGTCGGTCGAGGCATAACAAAGCATTCAGTTAGTCACGAGCCACTTAACAAATACCCACAATGTGCATTTCTGGATCTGAGCTGATGGAGGGCACCTGCGAAAGATGAAAGCCTTTACCCTTGGGAGCGGAGGAGGGGAGGACGGAGCGCTTGCTGCAGGTGAGTGACTGCCATCCTGCCTTTCCATCTGACTTGCCTTCAGCCTCACGCTGTGACTCTGTGCTCTACAGTAATTTGCCTGACCTGATATGCTCAGGGTCATAGTAGAAACGATATTTGAATAAGGGAAGTGGAGGGGGTGGGGAGGGAGATGGGGGACAATACCAGACAGAATTCTAGCAAAAACATTTTCAAAGTATTGGGTATTGTGTGAATTCTAGAACTCCGGGGAATACCTTGAGCTCTAAGGGACTCTGTAGAGTGTAGAGAACTGTTTAGTGACTGGGTGTGGTGGCGCCCACCCTTAGTCCTAGCAGGAGGCAGAGGCAGATGGGTGGATCTCTGTGAGTTCGAGACCAGTCTGGTATACAAAGCAAATCACAGAGTAGGACTGTTATCCAGAGAAACCCTGTTTAATGGGCTGAGCTTGGAGCACAGTTGTTTATCACTGTAAGCCAGTGAGTCTCAACCTGTGGGGCACAAACCCACAGGGGTCAGATATCATATATCCTGCATATCAAGTATTAACCTATAGTTCTTAAGAGTAGTAAAGTTATAGTTATGAAGTAGTAATGAAAGAATTTTATGGTTGGGGATCACTACAACCTGAGGAACCCTATTAAAGAGTTACAGCATTAGGTAGGTTGAGAACCACTGCTCTAAGAAGAGGACAACTGAGTAAATTCTTCCATACATGGAGGGGGGGGGGCGGGATAGAAATGTACTGTGGACAAAGTCATGCTGGACTGAAAGATAATTTTCTGGATTCCAACAAGATCGAAGGGCAAACTATATGTTCACCACAGGGATATATGTGTTTGTCACAACAATTACAAACGAAAGAGTTGTGAATTTGAAATAGACCAAGGAAGGTCATGTAGGAGGCTTTGGAGGGAGAAGAAGGAAATGGCGTAAATTATGTAATTATATTATAATCTCAAAAAATAAAATAAGTAATAAAAAATAGAGGAGTAGGTACATCAACATGAAAGCATCCATTTGAGGGCTGAGCCCTTAGCCACACAGACAGAAGCCTTTGTGCAAACATCCAGGTCTGCTCTACCTGGGAGGACCCTCAACTTGTGTCCTTTCAGAAGCTTGTGGTTTCTCTTGAAGATTTATTCTCTGGGCATTGTGCTCTAAAAATCCTCTCAGCAGGTGCTGGAGAGATGGCCCAGCAGTTAAAAGCACTGGCTGTTCTTCCAGCTGACCTGGCTTCGATCCCATCACCCACATGGCAGTTTACAACCGTCTTTAGATCTAACTCTGGTTCCGGGGGATATCTTCTCACCAATTCACCAATGCACATCAAATAAAAAGTTAAATAATTGTTAAAAAATAAACAAATAAATAAATGTTCTCAGTTATAAATAGCAGGATGATTGGCTTAAACTTCCATTGTGGAATGGGAAGGAAACTTGAGTGAATGTTCCCTAGAAAGGAACATGGAAACAGGAAAGGAAGAAGGGAAAACCTTCCACCCGGGAAGAAGACAGTGTCCTACAGGAGTTTATTTTAAGATTTTTTTTTCCTGCAAGGACAGAACTCCATCATTAATCAATGGAAAGTCACTGTGTCCAGCAAGAATCTGGAGTAGCCTTGACTAGCCTCAGAGGTCCTTTCTCTCATCCATGAGTGGCCTTGTCTTGTAGGACTTACATCAGAAAGAAAACACAAAACCTTTGCCGTGTTTTTCCAAAATTAATCTTTTTTTTTCCTGTGATGTCCTTGTACAGGGACCTGAGATGCCCTTGTACAGGGACCAAAGTCCTCAAGACATTTCTGGTTGGCGTTTACTCCTTCGTCTCCTGTTCTGGCTTTTGTGACACTTGCAGCATGAATGGTTTTATGGCACATAGCTGGCTATTTAGAAGATGCAGGATGCATTCATTTGGCTCAACTCCTTGACATCCTGACATCAAGGATTGGAGGCCAGGAAGAGACACTTGTCCTTTCCCTGTCTCGGCCTCCCCGGATGTCACCACAGCCAGCTTCATCTCCCCTCTCAGCAGAACAACATCACTATAGATCCTTATCAGCCACTCTGTAGGACTCCTACAGCATCATAAGAGGGTACGCGCTCTGTGCTGTTTCCCCTAATGATGTGTCTCAGGTCAGACCCTGACTTTCCATCCCTTGGTGACTTTCTGTTGACTGAAGAGTTGAAACTACTGATCAGAAAAAACACTGTCATGGCATGCTCACTGCTGTTCATGTGGCCACTGACATTCCCCTTCGTCTCATATGGTGAGGCCGGAACAAGAGAGGCCAGGTTTGGGTTATTGGGGAAAGGGTAACAGAATTTGCTATTGTAGCTGACTTTCAAGCATATCAGAGTGTCCCATGGTAGACTTCATCTTCTCTTCCATCAATCACTAAATAGGCTTGCCTACAGCCCCATCTATGGAAGCATTTTCTCAACTGACGTTCCCTCCTCTCGGATGACTCTGGCTTGTGTCAAGTTGACATAAACTAGCACAGGCACATTTTCAGTTACTGGACAGGGCCCTCGAGTTCACAGCCTTTGACCAGAGGTACCTGCTACTGCCAAGACTCCTTCTATAGCTTCTCCCTTCCCAGGAGACTTTATTCTAGATTGACGACACTTGGGCCAAATGCCTGGCCCTCTCATTTCAGTTACAAGGTATGCCCTGGACCTATTTATTTTTACCAAGACCTCTCTGTCCCTCTGGCCTCTCTTTCTCCCCTTTCTATTTCCCCTTTTATGTTTTTCCTTTCGTTAGCCATCGGTTTTTCTGATTCACTGTGTGTTTCCCCTTCCCAACACCATGGTGTTTTCCTCCGCATGGTTCATTCTGATACCTGGTCCCCAGTTAGAAGAATATCCTTTTCTAAACATTTGTAGCCCCTTTCCTGCGTGCTCACAGTAGAGCAGGAAAACCCGAAAGGTAGTAAGACTGAGCGGATCCAGTGGTCCACGGTTCCCGCTGGAGTAACCCTTTCCATGAGACACAGGGGAAATAATTCACTACAAACATACGCATTTTTTCAGGTTACTTCTGGCCTTTACTTAATAGCTCTGATGAAAGGAAATGGGCACCGGCAGGAAGCGGCAGGGATGGACCGGAAGTGAGTTATGTTGTCTCTGCTTTTGTCTTCCACTGACCTCCTGGAGAGGCTTCCACCTGCTCTCAGTCAGCCCCACCGTGTCTGAACCCCACTCTGCCCCCTGGCGTCTGGGAATCCCACTTCCTCATGCCATGGTCCACATCCTCTGGGGCTCCAGGTCATTGAACACTCATCCTCCTTCCTCATAGTTTTTCCGTCTTGTTCAGGGCGTCGGTCAGGTGGTTGGTCTTTGGCAAACCCCGGAGACATGAGGATTGTTAGGAAACACTATTGCCCCACAGGGTCTGTTCTAACCCACCTGGCTTTCGTGATCCACATGTAGGAAATCCATTAAAGTTATTCTTTGAAAAACGAAACAGCCACAAGGCATGCAGACTCCTGTGTACACTGGCACTGCCTTAGCATCCGTGATGATTGTGGTGTGGTGGTGTTGGTCAGAAGTACATCTGTCTAACCACAGTATAGCCACTATGGAAAAGATGCGCATGGCTTCCAAGAAAACATTAGCGAGAAAAGACAAGATGATTATTGCTTCAAGATAATTCTTACTTTGCTTAATAATTTGTAATGAATCCATTACTGCTCAGTTTTAAAGCCCTTCTTAATCCTATATATTTTTGTGCAGCCTGCTTCTGAGTTGGTTGTTGTAAGAAGAGGCGTGAACTGGTGGCACTCTGGGACAATGCCAATAAGGGTTGGACGTACAGGGTAATGGTTTAAAAGGCAAGCAAGGATTCTTACCAAATCATAAGACTATGAGTGCCCACATAGGAGCCACAGGGGTCGTTAGCTGGTTCAGGCCTCTTAGGAAGACAGGAAGAGGGGTTCAGTAGTCGGATAGCTGCAACCTTTGATTGTTTAAACAGATGGGAGATCGGAAGCCCCTGAGGTTAGTGATTCAACTAAGCCTACATATGAGCAATGTTGAGATTAGAAGTAGTCTTTCAACTGGAGAGAAGTCCCCTGTGTAGCCCGGATGTTCTAGGTTTACAGGATAATGGCATGGTCACTAGACAAATATCATCTGGGAGGAGTAATATATGAAACTTCACCATCTACTCCTGGACAGCAAGGTTAGTGTGTGGTAAAGAAGGAAATTAGCACCACTCCCCAGAGGGATTTGCTTGGTCTAGGGTAGCTGCATCCAGGAGAAAATTCCTCATGTGGAATTTTAACTTCCTAGCAGTGTTGTCTTGGTTACTTTTCTATTGCCACGAAAAGACAACATGACCAAGGGAACTTCAGTTATAGATTTCCATCAGGTTGGACCAGGACCCTGAGGTCACAGCCACTGTAGGAGTCACTGAGTGGCCCAAGGTGGCCAGTGGACATGGAGACAAATGGAAGAGACCCGGGCAAAAGCACTGGAGGTGTGTCCAGAGGCTCAGGTGTAGAGACCCTGCAGTTCAGTTCAGGCTGAAAGAAGGTTCTGGTCAACTGTGCAATGGAAAATGAGAAAATTAGCTTAAACCACAGAATTCAAGATTTATATGAGAACTGGGGAGAGTTCCCTGGTACAGAGAAGACGTCTCAGGAGCGAGCGTGCGAGTGCTTCTGGGGCATTAAAAGCAGCATGGATTTATTCCATCCTAGCCAGAGAACTTCCTGCTGGGAGAGTATAATGAATTAACAGCTGTCTAAGCCCCTTTAGCTCCAGAACCCAATAAAAGATAAAAATCACTGGTTGTAAAATATTCCAAAGTTGATAAAATCATTTAGCCAAAAAAATTCTCCCAAATCTCTGTGTCACTAAAACATAAACCTGAATTGGGGGAAACCACAAACCCAAACATTTAGTGACTATAACATAGAAAGAAATGATCTCACGCCTTGTTCACTTGGAATTTAAGAAAAATTATGAGGGAAGGAATCTTTTACAGAAGTTCTTCCTCACACATCTTACTTTAAAAAGACTAGTTTTCCTTGAGCATGCATCTGAAGATACTATTTCATGCATTATGTGAAAACAGACGTATTCAGCTGGACTTTGAGTTGTAAAATAACAGTGCCGCAAAACATCTATGTCACACATTTTCATAATCAGCAGCCATTTTCTTGCCTGCTTGTCACTTTTAATTTGGCTAGATTTATATTTTCTTTTTTTATTGATTTTTATCGAGCTCTACATTTTTCTCTGCTCCTCTCCCTGCCTCTCCCTCCCCCTTCAACCCTCTCCCAAGGTCCTCATTCTCCCAATTTACTCAGGAGCCCTTGTCTTTTTCTACATCCCATGTAGATTAGATCTATGTATGTCTCTCTTAGAGTCCTCTTTGCTATCTAGGTTCTCTGGGATTACGATTTGTGGGCTGGTTTTCTTTGCTTTATGTTTAAAAACTACCTATGAGTGAGTTCATGTGATAATTGTATTTCTGGGTCTTGGTTACCTCACTCAAAATGTTTTGTAGGTCCTTCTATTAGCCTGCAAAATTCAAGATTTCGTTATTTTTTCTGCTGTGTAGTATTCCATTGTGTAAATGTACCACATTTTCCTTATCTATTCTTCAGTCAAGGGGCATTTAGGTTGTTTCCAGGTTCTGGCTATGACAAACAATGCTGCTATGAACATAGTGTTTCACTAATGTTCCTTGAATCAGACTGGGTTTCAACCAATCAACAGCTGTGGGGTCAAAGATGTGACCTGGTTGACCAGCGTGGGAACCCCAATCCAACCTGAGTCAGTCTCACAGTGTGACACAGAGCATGTTGCTCGCCCTCTTGCAGTCCCAGGTGGCAGCAAAGGCATTAGCAGCGTCTCTCCTGCAAGCGATGAAATCAACCCTTTTTAGTAACAAAAACATCTGCTATGGTGCCCGTGGGGAAAACTGGAGGCAGAACGTCTCTGGGGTGAAATAAATTGACAACTATGGAGGGCCAGTTGCTCTCTGTATTACTACATGGCCATCTCGTTATTTGCTGACTGGATGGGAACAAGGAGGCTGTAGCAATTTCAGTTGGCCTGTCAAGACCTAGATCCAAACAAAGGACAGAGTTCCTTTCTTTCCACAGCCTTTATCATGTTGTTTCTTCATGGCTAGGCGGGTCACTTGTCATTCCTAATCTTATCACCAGCCTGAAGAGTGGGTTACTGTGATGAGCTCAGAGAAATCACTGGCGTTGGGCAAATGATGTGGCAGCAACAGTGTTTACATGAATAGGACAGCTGTGGTGTTTGGGAAGATCATTGCTGTGTGAATACTTGGTTCGTGGTCACAGTCTAAGCACAAAGACTTTCAGTACTCAGATGCTGACAATGTAGTTGACATTTGATAAAGAACATACATTGAGTGTTTCATCCTTGCTCACCCGAAAGAGTATAAGGTTCTTGATTTTCCTTCACGAAAAATCTTTGTGAACTGTACTTGTGAAGATATAGCCAGAGGGCAGCTAACAGGATTCTCTATCACCTGTCTCCATCAGGAAGAAGAGATGACACCGTGCCTTGCTCTTGGTTTATGGTAAATTCAGATTCCCATCAGCATATTCTATTTTTTGGTAGCAATCAGATGAAGACCAGGAAGCCAGTTAGGTAGCCATGGCTGAGAGGTGAGCTCATCTGGCAGGCACATTGGGATGCAGATCCTAGTGTTTCCCTGTGAGTGCCTATCCCCTGCCATAGAACCTGTGTCCCCAGTACCCATGTCTTCCCTGAGGACCTGTGCCCCCCCACCCCAGTACCTGTGTAATAGGTGAGCTTGCTAAACCTCTCTGAGCCATGTTGAAGGGTTTCACAAAATAAAACCGAAAAGAAGGCACCACAATTTTCATCAGAAAAGCAGATGTTCAACAAAATGGTTGGCTTGTGGACCGTAGAGGAGGTGTATTCAAGGTATTTAGTCATAATGGCATCCTATCCCAGATAACATTGAGTTTCAACTAAGTCAATACACTTTAGTCAATGGGCATCAAACAAAAATGGACTGAAAATGAAAACATCTTTCGTTGATGTTAATGGAGTATTAGTGGGGTAAGGAGGGAGACAAAGCTGGAGTTGATGTCAGTTTTTAACTCATGGGGCCCATCATACATGACGAAGGGCCATCTGTTAGTTTGGAGCTTGCGAACAGGTGTCCGTGTGTGCCCTTGGGTGTGTGTGTCCACAAGGTATGTTCTCATACCCAAGATGGATACCTTTGAATTTTATTTTTAAGTCAGACTTGTAGAGATAGAATTTATGTTTAATAAACTTTTGGGAATCTGTTGTGACAAGTTCTGATGAATGTATATACATGTGTAACTAGCACCATAATCAAAATTTCGAAAAATTCCATCATCTAGAAAACTCCTTGATGGCCCATCCCAAGCCGATCACTATTCTTCTAGCCACTGGAAATTTAATTCTAGCCTCATGGTTTCCAAATTTCACCATGGCCTTCTGGTGTACCAGTGTATCAGTGTACAATGTCTTAGTGTAGCAAGGATGTTTCATTTCATGTAGTTAGTGATCTGTCTGCGTGTTTGTGCGTGATCCTCAAGATAGATGGGGCAGGGGATCCTTAAGTTGTCCTGAACTCAAGGGTCTGCAGGGTCCTCCTCCTAGTACTAAGGTTATTTAAGATTATGGGATGTGCTATCATATCCAGTTGGATGCTTTAAATGATTAAGGGAAACCTTGAGACAGCTGTAGACATTATAGGATCACTATGGCAAATTCTTTCGGACCTACTGATTCTGTAAGAAGAGCTGTAGGGCATAGCTTTTGGCTTAGGGTCAATATGCAAAGGTTACTGAGCTATTAATAACAATATTACATGTGCATTTTTTTATATTGCCAAGAAGTATTTTAGTGCAGGGATTAGCACAACTTCATTAAGGAAAGTGATGGGAAGCATTCCCATTCGGGTCCTCTGAAAAGCGTGCTTTCCTTTTTGCTTGGGTAGATATCTAGCCGCAGAATTCCTGGGTCAGATGCTAAGTGTGTGTTTCACTTTTTAAGAACCTGCCAAATGGTTTTCCAAAGCAAATTCCCACCCCCAGTTGCTCTACTTCCCCGCCAGCCCTCCAGCGCCAGCCTCTTTAATTTTAGACTCTAGTGGGTGTATGCTGCAAGCTCCCTGCGTCTTTCCCATTTGCATTTTCCTGATGACTAATGATGTTGAGAATCTTTTCATGTGCCTGGTGTCCATTTGCATATCCCTTTTAGTAAAGTCTGTTGAAATCCTGTGCCCATTTAAAATCGGAGTGGTTTGTCTTCTTATAATTGAGCTATAAACATTTTATATGTTCTTAATACAAGCCCACTGACAGAAACGTATGTGTGTAAATTTCTACTCTTGGGTGGCTTGCTTTTTCATTGTCTCAACAGTATTTTTGAAAAGGAGGAGCCTTCAGCTTCTATGAGTTCATTTTTTTTTCAATTAATTTCTTTGGTGGTTAGTGATTGTGTGTGTGTGTGTGTGTGTATGTGTGTGCATGTGTGGTTGTGTGTGTATGTCCCCTAAGAGTTTTTGTTTGCTTCAAGCTCACAATGATTTTTCTCTCTCTCTCTCTCTCTCTCTCTCTCTCTCTCTCTCTCTCTCTCTCTCTCTCTTTCTTTCTTACAGGCTTAATTTTTACTTTTATTTATAATGCATTTGTATTGTGAGGTAAGAGTGAAAATCTTTTATCTTTATGATGCTCACTCAGTTGGTCCAGCAGCCTCTGCTGAAGGGTCTACCTTCTTTCTCTCAGAGTTCTTGCTACCTTTCTTGAGTGTTAATTGCTTGTGCCTGTGGTTCTATTGCTGGGCTCCTTTATCTTCATTTACCTCGACTGTCCTTTGTTACTTCCATTCCCTTGAGGACTGGAGCTTTCTATTAAGTGTTGAAATCCAGGTTATATAAATCCTTCAACTATGTTCCTTCTTTTTCAGGTTTATTTTGGGTGAAGTATAAGTCCTTTGTCATAGGTATGTACCTTTTAAAGCAGTCACAAATCTCTGAGACACTATCTCTAAAACTGACTTTCCCCCATTATAGGAGTGAAAGCACAAAACAAAGTCAACCGCATTTCCCAGCCCCCAGTCACTGCCAGGACTCAGATGTGTGGCAGAGCGCCCACTTGAAACTTGGTTCTATGTAAAGGGAGTTGAAGAGCTGGAGAGAGTTACTTCTGTGTTCTTCAGGGCAGACATGACAGAGCCAGCGCTTCATTGGAGCCTCGCTGTTCACTGGAGCCTCGCTGCTGCTTCCTTCAGGGAGTCGTTTTTGAAGCCTGGATCCCACTGTGTTCTGAGTCTTGTAAACCCTTCTTCACTCCCCATTACAAACTCCCTCCTTACAAAGAAGTTACAACAGATTCTACTGTTCTAGTTCAAAACCCAGAGCAAAGTGCTAGAAGCAATACCTTGGTGCCAGCCTGCCACCTTCCTCTCTCTCCATGGTAGCCAACCACTTACCAAGCCTGAGTTTTAAATCTGTCTGCCCACTCTCTTGCCGCAGGCAAACCACCATTGTCTCTCATTGTGAGTTTGGTAATAGCTTCTAATAACTCAAATCAAATGTGATGTATCTGTCTACCAGAATATTAAATTTGCTACAAAAAGGAATGACTTTCAAATACAGTCTGGAACCTGAAACATATGCTAAATAAAAGAAGCACCATTAAGACCATACGGGAAGTGTCCAGAACAGGTAAGTCCACTGAGACAGAAAACAGGTCACTGATTGCTAGCTAGGGGCTGAGAGTGGAGCACTGACTGATAGTGTGAATTCTTCTGAACAGGCTCTGGACTTAGACGATGGTCATTCAATGTTATGAATGTACTAATGACTTAAATCACTATAAAATTATAAATTATATACTACCTATATTTTATCATAATAGAAAAATCTACACCAAATCAAGAATGTGATAAGAAATCAATTTTTTCAAAATATTATTCTCTAGACACTCTATAGGCCTCCTCATGGCTCATCTTATGCTTTTATTTCTCCTAAAAAAAAAAAAAACAGGAGAAATATTCAGGTGCTATGGTCTGAATGTGAAATGTCCCTCACAGGCTCATGTATCTGAACACCTGGTTCTTAGCTAGAGGCTCAGTTTGGAGAGGTTGTGAAACCCTTAGAATGGGTCCTAACGAGAAAATGTAGGCCCTTTAGGGTGGGGCTTGGAATGTTAAACTGACTTGAGTTGTGGTCTGTGTTCTTTGCTTCTTGTCTTCAGCTGTCATGTGCGGTCACAGGGTCACATGCTTCCATCACCACGAACTCCACTGTGCCTTCCCCACAATTATGTACTTAGACTTCTGAAACCTAAATAAATCCTTCCTCCCTTCAATCGATCCTCTCAGGCATGTTTGTGCAGCCAGGAGAAAATCATCTCACACAGTACCTTCCTTTGACTTAACATTTGTGTGTGGAGCTAGAGAGATGGCTTGGAGGTTAAGAGCACTGGCTGCTCTTCCTGAGGTCCTGAATTCAATTCCCAACAACCATATGATGGCTCGCAACCATCTTTAATGAGATCCAGTGCCCTCTTTTTGTGTGCAGGCACGCATGCAGGCAGAACACTGTATACATAATAAATAAATAAATCTTAAAAAAAAATTGTGAGTGGAGGGGCCTAGGGACAACAGCTGACTGTGTTCCTCTTAGGCTCCTTGGGCCCAAGCTTCTGCTCACTGCTTAGAGACACACCACCTCACCCTTCTTTGTGAAGTGTGATTGTTAATCTCTGGCGTCTGCTCTCCTAGAGGACTCACCTGAGCATGCCCATGAGAGTGTTTTAGATAAGAAAGAAGACCTGACGTGAACATGGGCAGTACCACCCTGTGAGCTGGGGTGCTACTAGACCGAGTGAAAGATGGAAAGACAGAAAGTGAGCGGAGCGCTAGCAACCCTCTGTCTCTACTTCCTGGCTGTAGATGTAGGGTGTCCTGTGGTCTTAGGTTTTTCCTGCCATGCCTTCCTACTGTGATGGACTGCATCCTTTCTCAAACTGTGAGCCAGAGGACACTTCTCCAGTTGATTTTGTCAGATATTCTCACAGAAATGTGAAAAGTAACTGACTTACGGGCTAATGGGCCATCCCGAACTTTATGGGGCTCATATTTGAGACTTTCCCTCTGAACCACAAGGTTTGGGTTTTGAACACCGTAAGGCTTTTTGCTTTCTTGTCTTCTTGTGGCCGGGAGGAAGAACAGAGTCCTATGGGCGGCTTCCTGACTCTGCATGGACTTCCGTAACAGTCTATTCCCCCCCCCCCCACCTGGATCGTTTCCTTGGCAACTAAGTTAATAGTCACTCACACGTTTAACTCAGCTTCTTATTAATGCTTGCTCCGTTTCGAATGGTTGTCTCATTTGAAAAGAAACTGCAGAAGCTGCACTTTTTCTCCTGCTAATTTTTTCTGAAGCTGGGCTTCTGCCAGGCTTTTTAAAGGGTCCATTCAGATTTTCCCATGGATGCTTGAAAACACAATTGGCAACTACAGATTGTACTTGACAGTCACATTTTCAGGTCTTTGCATAAAACTTTGGAGAATTTACGACAACCTGTAACACACCCAGCAACCTATGAATCTTACAGATGAGTACGATGAGGTATACAGAGGTCAAATTCTTTGTCAAACTTCAACAATGCACACTACCATGGCAGGCTATGCTGTAGAACCATCTTCTAAAAACAGAATGGAGTACCTGTCTTTCCATAGAATGCTGCCCAGGGGAAGGAAATCTTTATCCAAAGGGGTTGATAACAGAGTCGTGGTCCTGGGAATGGTTTGTAGGAGAGTTTGGGGGCAAGGGAAATTCTCATGAGAACTTCCCAGAACCTATCATGTGGGGTTCATATACCCAAAAGTACAATGTTTTTGCTTTGACTGACTGTGTGGCACAGGACAGCCTGCTTAAGAAGCACAGATTCTGGGATCAGACTATTTCTGCCTCCAAAATATAGTTGGCAGGACAACGACCTTGGAAATTTCAAACTGAGGTGAACTGGCTAAGAGGAGGTTATTTCTCTGGGAAAATGAGTGGCTAGAAAGGACTTTGAATTTGCCTGTGATCGCTCAACCATAGCTCTCTAGACGTTGGAGGCCACATCATTCTTTACTGAGGATGGTTTGTTCTGTGCACTCTGGCATGTTCAGCAGCATGCCTGGCTTCCACCAGCTAGGGTCAGTAGCATTCGTCCAGTTGTAAGAAGTAAGATAGTTGCCTCATGAGGTCAAATGTGTCCTGGGTAACCAAACCACCCCTGGCGGAGAACCAGTAGGTTAGGCATTGTTCTGGGACTCTATCCTATGCCATCAAGATGGCCAGCTTCATATAATGTTTCTTCCAATGCAGATCAAGGCTCTAGATTTATTTTGTAATTCATACAGAATTTCATATGTGTTTATAATGCGTTTTGGTTAAATCTCCCCCTCACTGCCTGGAGGATTGAGAATTTATTGTCATTACTCAGACGTACAGAAGGACAATCTGACTTCCCTAATTAGTCACAGGAGTCTTTCCTTAGTGGAAACAATCCCTGTTACCATTGTGCTCCGTTTTCACCCAGAAAAGCAATCTCGCCCCTCAAGGTGATGCTGTGTTTCCTGGGGATGGCAAAGGCCTCTTCTCAGTTAGTTCTCAGCCACCTGCATGTTCCTGCCAGTCCTCCTCACCTCTGTGGTTGCCTCCTTCCTAGGTAGTCCTTGAGAAATCTTTCTTTTCCAAGAGAAGGCCGCCTAGGTGCAGGTGGTGGGAGTAGGCATCAAGCCTACCCAGGAGGAGGCTGACAGCTGCCCACACCCAACACCTGGAATCATCAAGCCCTCCTTGTTCTCCTCTAACCTCAGATTAAAGACATGGGCTTTGAAAGTAACTGAGCCTTGAATTGAATTCCATAGTGGACCTCCCCCTCTTGCAGATGTAGCATATTTTTATTGCTTGGTTAGAGTAGGTAAAGAATCTCAAAGTTGCATTGTTATTGTACATTGTAAAGTAACTAGCCTTTTCAATGTTCAATTGTGATAGGAAAAGTTAAAAGTTTTCTTGTGGTCAATTGTTTTCATATAGATAGCCTTTGATGAATTCAGAATTGTGATAAAGAAGCCTAGAAAATATTGGCTCTTTTAGTAATTTTGTGGTTCTTTTGATGAACACTTCTATTTTACCAACAGAAGGATATAAAGAAAATGCTTGACTAATTTATTTCTATGCCTAATTTATTTTTTCCTGATAATTTTTTATTACTTTATAAATAATACCTATCAAGATTTCCACTTCCTCCCCTCCTCCCCCTCCCCTCCTGCTCCCCCTCCCCCTCCCTCTCCAGTCCTAAGAGAGGGCAGGGTACCCTGCCCTGTGGGAAGTCCAAGACCCTCCCCTCTCCATCCAGGCTTAGGAAGGTGTGCATCCAAATAGATTAGGATCCCAAAAAGCCAGTGCATGCAGTAGAAACAAATTCCAGTGCCATTATCATTGGCCTTTCAGTCTGCCTCAATTGTGAGCCACATTCAGAGGGTCCAGTTTGATCCCATGCTTGTTCAGTCCCAGTCCAGCTGGATTTGGTGAGCTCCCATTAGTTCAGGCACACTGTCTCAGTGGGTGGACCTGACTTCCTTGCTCATCTTCTCCCTCATTCTGCTCTTTGACTGGACCTTGAGAGCTCAGTTCAGTGCTCCCTTGTGGGTCTCTGTCTCTATCTCCATCTGTTGTCGGACGAAGGTTCTCTGGTGATATTCAAGATAGTCATTAATCTGACTATGGGACTAGGCTAGTTCAGGCACCCTCTTCTCTACTGCCCAGAGTCCTAGCTGGGGACATCCCTGCGGCAAGAATCAAAAATTCTTACTGCAAACTCCTTTAGTTCTCTCCGTGGGCTGGTGGCCCTGGTGGTATCTATCTCTCCGTGTATTCCTTGCCTAGGGTTTAATTCACCCTGGAGCCTGTGATTATGTCTCTCTCTTTTCCTCTGTCTCATCACTTTTCTTCGAACTAAGTAAGATGTTCAATTTCTCATCTAAGATTTATAACTAATATTTGTAAATATTATACTTTCAAGGAAAGTTGTTTGGAATTCAAAGCAAATTATTATATATTTGGCTTTCTGAAATCTAATATTTTGTATTCATAGCCAATTATATCTACTATGTCATAAGATGCTTATATAATACTCTTGAAATTTATTATTTTATGTTGTTTCCATTCTTTCCTTCTGAAGAACAATATCTTAATTTTGGCAGAGAAAATAGCAGTCCAAGAAGAATCTCTTTGGAGAAGAGGGACTCAATTTGTTATATTAATTGCTTTTTTGGCTCTGAGTTACTGGGGTCATAAAAATCATGCAAAATTTATACGTTAAGCTGCAGCGAGGACAAGCCCAATTAAAATTCATTATGGAAGCTCTTACTCCTCTTTCGTAAGTCCACATTATACAGTTAAGTTTTTAAAAATTTTTCTGAGACAATGGCTGCATTTTTTTTTCCTGGACTATTCCAGAGTTGTGTAAAAGTCTCTATCTGGGACAGACCCAAGCCTTTCTGTCTTCTCCACGTGTAGATAATAAAGAAAATCCTTTGGCTCCCCGAGCCTTGCGTCCTCTCCCATTCCCCGAGAGCACTTCCAGCTCAGCTCGTGTTTAATCCCGTGAATTTTAGGTTCTGGTTTTATTTTTTAGCCCTGGAATTTCCCATTACATCCTAAGCACTTAGCTATGACTGAAAAAATTCTTTGTCATACTTGATTCAGCACTTTGTGGAGCACGGTAGAGAGGAGATGCCGAAGTTATTTTCTTTGTTAAAAGGAGACCTACCCCTTGTCTGTGCACTCAGGTCTCCAAATCCATCCTTGGTTTTATGATACACCTGCACCACTCTACTGCTTGAATTTTTGTTCTCATTATTATTATTATTACTATTATTAATTAATTAATTTTTTGAGACAGTGTTTCTTTGTGTAATAGCTTTGGCTGTCATGGAACTCTCTCTGTAGACTAGGCTGGCCTTGAACTCACAGAGATCCACCTACATCTGCCTCTCGAGTGATGGGATTAAAGGCCTGTGCCACCACTGCCCAGAAGTTTTTTTTTTCTCTCTTCTATGTGGTTCTTTTACATACCCTGCAACTATCGGACAGAGGTATTTTGTACTTTCTCCTAACTCTCCAGAATTCATCAGCTTGTGATCATTTAGAATGTGAACTAGGGTATGCCAGACTGACTAAATAGCTTCCTCCTAGCGAGAGGCCCACAGAAGTGTACAGTCCCTGGAGCCTGTGGCCAGTCTTTTGGGCTAAGAGGTTTTGCAGATGTGATTAGTGCTCTCATCACAAGAGGATTTAGATGGTAAAGGCACCTACTTTGAAGCCTGGTGAACTGAGTTTGATCTTAGGACCTGTACGGAGAAATAGAAAGAACCAACTCATGTAAATCTTCCTCTGACCTCCACATACAAGTGTGCTGTGTCATGTGTGACTATGCACACATATACACACAAAGAGAAATTAAATCAGTGTACTTTTTATCTATTTTTTTTTTTTAGTTTCATGAGGTGGGTGTACTTTTGGTTATGGTCACAGGGCTCTTATATGAGAGAGAACACATGAGGAGTCAGTGAAAAAGAGAGGACCACATAATGAGAGACACCATATTGGGAAGATGTGTTTGTTTTGTCCATGGAGAGAAGGAGCACAGGGAGAGAGATGCAAGTAGACACTACCATCAAAAGACAAAACTAAAAAGGGAAGGAAACAAATTCTTGTTCAGATCCTCTAGAAAGAATATTGATCCGATGAAAGACTGATTGCAGTCCAGTAAAACTCGTTCCAGATTGCAATTATACTAACAGTAAGGTGACTTTCTACACATCCTGTTTCCTCAGCAGCTAACTGGTGTCTCCTCTGATTCCACCCCTCTTCCAGCATTCTCAGTTTGGCTCTCCCACCAAATCTTATCACTTCAGCTAGTGGCCAATTGGCATCCTTATTAAAACAATCAGAGTAAGACAATATTCACAGTGTACAGAAGGATTACTGCACAGCAACGGAGCAGCAACTGTGTGAATCACCAGATGTTAGCTTGCCCTCTCCAGTGTTCTCACAACACCAATGCTACCCTACGAAAGGGTAACAAGACGTCTCTAACTCCTGTGGTTTGAATGTGAACCATTCCTAATAGGTCCGTGAATACTTGACTCGCAGTTTAGGGTGTGGGTTTGGAAAGTTGAGAAACTTTTAAGAGGCAGAGCCTCGGTGCAGGAAGTGGGCCAATAGAACGTGTCTTGAGGCTTCATAGCTCAATCCTATTTCTGCCTGCTCTCTAGTTCTTGCCCCACCAAGGTGTGAGGGGATAAGGAGTCCTAACTGCACACTTTGGTCACCATGGAGCCACCAGCTACTGTGCTTCCCCTGTGATGGATTATATCCTTTCAGACCTTTGTTAACCTTAAATACGTTTGTGAAGATTTGTCATCAAACAACTGTTACTATTGTCCAATCAGGAAAAAAAAATAAGCCTCTGATGCCTTTTTTTTCTTTGTCTGGGCTCAGAGAGCAACTGGGAGCTGCATTTTCAGTGTCTAAATCTTATTCCTCATTTTACATGCTTTATATAAAATCCCACATGACAACTGCATGGCAGTAGCGGACACGCCACGGAGACACTTGAGTGTGGCTGATCTCTAAAAGGCTGCGGTAAAAAGAAACTTCATTGTTCGTGGCTATAATTGTCCTTCCACAGCCACGAAAAAGGAATTTGCCACACAATTTTGTATCTATGGTTATGTGAGTGAAATTCAGGTGACAGCTGGAGACAAGAAGATGGGGTGAGAATGGCCGAAGATGAGATGGATGGTTACACTCATCACATGTGACACCAGGGTGGCTTTGACAGGTGAGGCACCAGCAAGACTTCTACAGTGCTCCTCCGCAAGATTCCAGTGCAATGAAAGACCACAGCCGCTGATACCTCTTGCTTTTATTTAAGACTCTTTTTTTTTTAAATGTGGAGGTTCTGGGCCGTCATCTAGATAACTTAGGATGATTCAGAGAAAGACTCCTAAAAGATGGCGTGGAGACCCATCATGAATGAAGGAAGGAAACACGCAGGGTTTTCACCAGGGAGCACCCCTTCAAATACTCCCATGCTCAGTTATCACTATCTTCATCATATCTGTTTTCATCCCCAACCTTGTTCTCTCAAACTCAGAAAATGTCATGTCCTCATAGAGTTGTGTCTCCATAAACATCAAGGTCTCATATGACATATTTGGGAGCTAATTCTGAAGTAGAAGTGAATGACTGGAAAGCATGAGATACTGACTGAGGAAAAGTCAACCTGAAAGGAGTCATTGAAGCTCTCCCTGTGGATATCAGGAGCTCCACCCTGCCCGGACCTACAGGGACGCACATGGACTGAGGCCGGAGTATCCACCAGGAAGATGGAGCTTCTCAAGTCTTTACCACCATTCCTCTCCCCTGTCCCTGGAGTGTTGTAACTGCAGACACAGAGGGTGGTAGGGGAGCACAGTGGGAAATGAAATGATAGTCATTGTTGGGCTTGGTTGGCATGCTGTCCTTTCAAAGTGAATGCCGCGAGCTCTCTAAGAATGTCCATCTTTGTGGTAGAAGGTCCCCAGCTGAGGTTCCACGTTGACATGGGTGATTTGGAGTTCCCTGTTCAACTTATAGGTTCTCACTGAAGATTCTTCCCTCCCTAAACAATTGTCCCAATAAATGTAAAATCTTGGGGGTGGGACTTCTGAATCCTGTCTCTTTAGTGAGACTTGTAAGCTCTGTTACTTTGCTGGCTCTTACGAGTTTCCCTCCTCTTTCCAAGAGGGATTGCTTCTGTCTGGAGATAATAAATGCGCAGCCGGTTCATTCCTGGGTACCGCTCATCCTTGCCTTATCTGTACTAGATTACTCTCATTACACCTTCTTATCAAATCACTTGTTGGCTGATGAGCCAAACATGCTTCTACGTACACAGTCTCATTCTTCATTTGGGAGTATTTATTGAGCATCCGTGTACCAGGCCTTGTTTTATGGGGAGTCAACATGGAATCAAATTGAAAAGTCTACTTATACCAGTAGTGTGAACAGCAAATACTTATTATAGTAGAATGCACTGAATTATGTCTCCACAAGTAGTACGTCTATGTCCTGTATGTCCTGACATCTGCCTGTGAATGTGACTTTATTTGAAAAAAAAACTTTTACGGATTTAATTAAAGATCTCTACAAGAGATCGTCCTGGGTTTAGGGCCACCCCTAAAACCTAATGATTTGTGTCCTTAGGCCCAGGAACAGGAGAGAGATTTGAGACATAGTGACAGACAGAGAGAAGCCACATGAAGATGGCAGAGATGGAAGAGACCATGCCAAGGTCAAGGCACAGCTACTTGGATGGACCAAGCCTGGACATTGAGTCTTTGGTGACTCTAATGACTGTCTTTTTTTTTTTTTATGGTGAAATTTTCTTTCTTTCCTTCCTTCCTTCTTTCTTTCTTTCTTTCTTTCTTTCTTTCTTTCTTTCTTTCTTTCTTTCTTTTTCTTAAAGATTTCTGTCTCTTCCCCCCAGCCGCCTCCCCTTTCCCTCCCCCTCCCCCAATCAAGTCCCCCTCCCTCGTCAGTCCAAAGAGCAATCAGGGTTCCCTGCCCTGTGGGAAGTCCGAGATAAGAAGAAAGAGTGGCAGCCTTTTTTGCTGAGAATAAGAGTTCTCTTAGAAACAAGAAAGAACGCTGTTAGTACCCAGGCAGACCTTGGCGCTGACCCTCCGCCTGGCCGAATGGCACTCACTATAAGCAGGTGCAAAGGACACTTTAAGAAAAGCTCCGCCCACTCCCAATCGCTCGCTCCCCTCTGAAGCGCGCTCATCTCGGCCACCCTCCCCTCCCCTCCCTCCCTCCCTCCGTCCCTCCCTCCCTCCCTTCCTCTCTCCCTCCCTCCTTTCCTCCCTCCCTCCTTCTGTCTCTGTGTCCCTTTCCTCCCAATACCCTCTTCCCAAATAAACTCACACCCAGGCTCTCTGTGCATGGCATACTTTGTCACCCGCCACGGTTCTTACAAATGCTTCTCGTCTCCGTGGCCAGTCTCTCCCGCTCTTCACTTAGTGATGATATCCAGACAGAAAGCAAGGGCAGAGTGATGGCCCCAGCCTGGGGCTCTGCTCCCATAGCCAGGAGCCCCATGCTTTCAGAATTTCTTTTTATTAACCTGGGATTCTGGTCTGTTGCTTTCCCTCATGGGAGGTGAGGTCACAGTCTTCTCATTTTAAACGGAGGGAAACGTTAGGTGTTGGTGGTCTAGGGCTGTGTTTATTCTCTCCAAAAGCCGTCCACTCTGCCAGTGAATGGTTACTGAGCGCCTGCCACGTATCTGGAGGGATAATGAGAAATCACCTGTCGACTATAGGTTTATTAGTGAAGGAAGGGTGGCAGATTAAAATTTAAAAAAATAATCAGTGTTACCTAGTTAGTGTCAGCAGTAACAAACAACAGGGACAAAGAAAGGGAAACAATCGATTAAAAAACAAAACAGCAACCAAATGGGGGAAGTTTCAGGAACCATTTTATCACCCTCTCCCTAAGTCTCTGTATGTGGTCCGGCAATTTGTCCTCTGCACGAAAGGTGAGGTGGGGGAGACAGAATGAGAGGATCCACCGACCCATCGCCCTTTCACAAGCCTTACCCTGGCTCCCGGCAGCTGCTTTCCTTAGGGAATGGGTTTCCCTAGCTCTATCGCCTCCAAGGGCCACCTTTTAAAAACCTCACACAATAGCATTCTGTGAGCCAGATTCCTGGCTCTGTCTTCAGTGTGTTGGGTCCAACTCTGTAACGTCTTTGTTGATTCTTTTGGACATTGTTATATATAGAAGAGGGATTTAGTAATATTGTTCATGATTCCTCTCTGACTGCTTTATTAAAAAATGTGATTACCTTTCCTTTGGCTCAAATGCTCTAGGTGTGGTGCTGCCCAGAGGCAGGGGGAAGGATACAATGACTCATTTAGGTTCTTTTCCAAGGTCTACTTCAATGAATTAGATTTTCTTTAGAGCCCTGAGTCATTTTCCCTGCACAGTGACTTGCATGGCAGACTGGTGAGGTAGCCAAGAGTCCAGGGAGCCAACTGCAGGGTTTCATGAAGAACTCGACAGGAATGTGGACTTTCAAAGAGCCGAGGCAACCCAGACCCGTGGCTAGCCTACTCCTTTGGGAATATGGTTCCCCAAACAAGGGAAACCATCTTCCAGCAGCCCCATGTTTTCTCCTTCTCACATTTCACTGTTAGAAAAGAGTCTTACATCATCAGCATGATTTGCCTTGTCAGAAATACTGCGGGTGCCTCTGCAGACAGCTGCAGCGTTTGGGTAACTGGTCCCCTGGGCTTACAGGAATCACCTCTCCATCTCTCCTTAGCTACTTTGCATTCCTGGCCTGCACTGCTAGATGGAGCTATAGAAAATGCCACCTTGTCTTAGGCTCACCAGAAGGTGAGCTTGAATGACACGAACCTCCTGGGAAATGAACCTGTGTATCTGGTTGCTCTTAGATGCAGGGAAGGACAGCACAGGAAACGGATATTATCTTGTTTCCTTTCAAAGCTGGCTTGAATAGTGAAAGGCTCTGTGTGTCAGAAATGGAAATGGGAAAATTATCAACGGGATGTCTGTCCAAGGGTTTTCTGGCTGGGTTCTCACAGACAGCTCCTTTCTGTCAGGGCTTAGAAATTGCAAAGGGGAAATTATTTTATGGCTGACATTCCCAGATAGGTCCACAGATAGGCCATTTGCTTGACATTCAAAATTGTTGTCATTGTCTCTGTGTGGGGATTGCCGTATGAAAGAGAAGGGAGGGAGCTGTGTTGTTAATTACTCTAGTTTATTAGATTGGCCCCTGGCTCTTTGTTTGGCACTCCTAAGTGAGAGCCTGCAGAAAATGAACTTGTGGTATGTGGTCTATTGCTGGCTATCTAGTTTTCAAATTCCAGGCTTACAGCAGCAGCCATTTTTATGCCTCATGATTTTGTGGGCAAGGAATTCAGGTCAGGCTCAGCTGCTCAGTGATTCTATGCCGTGCAGGGTTGACTGAGGTCACGTGTGGTATTTGGTTGGCAGATGGGCTGGTTCGCTCTGAAGGGTCGGAGGCAGCTTCACTCAAAATTCTAGTACCTCATCTGGGAGATGACTGAGTGCCAAAACTGGACTCGCTAGCATGGGAGGGGTGAGGGAGGAGGGAGAGAAGGAGGGAGAGGGAGGAGTGGAGAGGAGAGGAGTCAAGGGTCCGGGCTATAATGGGTTACCTGCTTTTGGAAGACCCTCTACAGCACTGCTTGTCCCTTCCTTCCTTTCTTGTCTGATACTTTCAAACTTAGCACCTCTTAACTCTCAGAGGCCTCTTACCTGCTTTCTAGATGAACGCACATCATTAGGAATAAACCAAGTCTAGGGAGAAGCGCCAGTTCTTGGGCCAAAGGAGCTCATTCAAAAGTCATCATTTACAACCGCTGAGAATTTGACCAAATTAACTTAATCTTTCCGATCAACCCCTTCCTGTTGGTCTAGGTCACAAAAGGGGACAAGAAAATCGAAATTACTAGGGTGTGAAGGAAGGCAAGTTTAGGAATGTGAGCTTTTTCAGGGTCGTGAACAAACAGCAGACACCAACCAGAGTTTACATATGTGTAATTCACTATTACAATGAGAAAACGCAACTGAGTGAATCGACCACATTTAATGATATACATAATCCTCACTTGCACCACATGGTAATTAGGCATTAAAGTAAGACTTCACATAAATAACTGTAATTAGTAGCACTTGGGTGTTACCCCAGCAAAATTTTAATTTATTATAGTTTTGTTATCTTTGTAGTATTTATCCATAGTTAGCAACAATGTTAAAGATTACCTTAACCATAATCTTTAACGCAGTGTGAGTTACCATTGTTAGCAATCCATACTGTTTTTGTTTTGATTGTGATCATTCATTAATTAATTCATTCATTCATTCGTTTATGAGATAATTACTGGGTACTGAGTATATACCAAGCCGTGAACTGTTGATTCAAAACGTCATGGTGAGACAGAGAAGCTTTATTTCAGCTTCAGCCTCCAGCAGGCAGACACTTCAGGCAGCCTAAGCATATACAAAGGAGGTTGTACTATCTTAATGATTCAGTTAGGGGAACTATAAGTGTAGCTGACTCTTTGCCTCTGTGAGTTCTGCATTCTGTATTTTCAGAGTCCACCGACAACAGATGAAGAACATTAGAAAAAGTTGTGTCTACATAGAGCCCACCCAGACCTAGTTGTAACTCGTTCTTACCCTTTAACCAGCATTGTATCACAGGGCTACTTATATAGTATTTAGTTTTACTTAGGTACCATGAGAAATCTAGAGATGACTTAAAGTGCACAGAAGGATGTATCTAGGTTATTTACAAATGGCACACGGTTTGACATAAGGGATTTTGGTACCTTCATGGAATCCTAAAATTAACCCCTTGTGAACACTGAGGGGTAACTGGAGTTCAGCTAGGATGAGGTGCAGAGAGAAAGTGGGGTATGTGTGTGAGTCAGGAGGAAGGAGCCAAGGCCAGCTCAGAAAGAGCTTCATGGCACAGAAAATGGTAGACACACAAGGAAGAGGACCTGGCCAAGTGCTGCAGGTGGAAGGGAAGGAGGAGGCCGATAATTCTGAACTGCAGCACTGCATAGAATAGACATCTTCCTTGAGACACGACAGGAAGGTTTGAGGGGGGGGGGCATCTAGTGTGAATACTCCAGTTTTGAGCTGTGAATAAGATCTCCTGGAGGACCCACCCGGGAAGCCCTTGTAGGCTGTCCAATATGGTAGGCCACCAGTCTCGGGTTGCTATTTAAACTTAAGTTAATTAAAAGGATATAAAACCTGAAATGCAATTCTTCTTCACATTAGTTCCACTCGGTGGTCATGTGGGCCCCGAGGCTGTCAGACTGGATGGTAGTGATGTAGAATGTTCTCTTCAGAGCGGCTGAAATAAATGACGATGAACTTCAGTTTCTCAGAACGACAGAAACCCATTTCCTCAGCGTCTGAGTACCTGAAATTCTGGTGCCACCCAGTCAGCCGGGCTCTGCTCCCTCTGGAGATGCTGGGCACTGTTCCATGATTTCCGCTTGGCTTCTGAGGTGGCCAGCAGTCTCTGAGGTTCCTTAGCTGTGCACACAGCAATCTAATCTCTGCTCTCGTTACCCAGGAGGGTCACAGCCTGCCAGATATGTCTGTTCTTACAAGCACAGCAGCCCCTGGACATATAAGCCTTCTCTAATTCAGAATGACAAACTGATCGTATCCAAATATTCCAAATAAGATGCCAATCACAGGTGTGGGAGGTAATGACTCCCACAGGTCTTTTGGGGAGCACAATTCAGTTTGTAATAACCACAAACTTGTATTGAATACACTGGTGTAGAGTCTGTCGGAGGGAAGGAAGCAGAAAGCATAGGAATGGATGAGACTAGTTAAGAGCAGGCATGGGAGAGAAAAAAAAAAAAGCACTGGTTCTCAACCTTCCTAATTCTGTGACCCTTTAATACAGTTCCTCATGTGGTGACCCCTAACCATAAAATTATTTTGTTGCTACTTTATAACTGTAATTTTGCTACTGCTATGAATGGTCATGTCTTATATGCAGGAGATCGGATATGTGATCCCAGTGGAGGGAATATCCCACCCTAAATGGGTTGCTACCCAGAGGTTGAGAAACACCAGCCTAGAGGGTTGTAGGAATACCAGGTATGGGCACTGGAAGAGAAGCCCATACCGGGATTGGGGAAAGGGAAGGTGAGGGAAACACAGGAAAACTGGTGTATGGAGTCAGTGAAACCTTCTCAGGGTGACCAGCGTGGCCAGCAGGTTTGGAGAAACTGAGAGGCCAAATAGGAAAGGGCCCGAAAGGAATCAGCCATGAGAAGGCTGTAGGCAAAGCCTTTTCGGTGAAGTTGCACGAATCAAACAGGGTGGAGTGGCAGGGGTCTATGATGCCAGTCACCTGGGAGGCTAAAGGGGGCACTCACTCGAGCTCAGGAGACTTTGAGACGGCCTTGGGAAGCACAGGGGAAAGATAAATAAATAAATAAACAAGTGAATATGAAGGGTCCACATCAGGGGGGATGATGGCCGAATGATGGATGGGAAGTTCGAGACAACACTGAAGAAATGAACAGAACACAAATGCAATGCGTGGGTGGTGTGGCTCAGTCACTAGACGTCCATGCATTTTGAAGGAGACGTGGATGTGGGAGAGGCTCTGGGGTGAAAGGCTAGACACCCCATGATGCTTTATGGAAGAGCTCTTCCTGCTTGGATCTCCCTGGTTGAGTTCTGGTCTTGGGCCCCTGGCTGTTCTGGAAACCGGTGGCTCTCTCTCTCTCTTCCACAGGGTGAAGTGGAGCTGTGACCTCTAGCTACCATCGTAGGTCAGCTTCTTGTCTTGTCTCTCCTGTCCTACGCAGTTCTCTTGGCTTCTTTAGCCTTTCTATTCCCCCAGCCTCTCCTGGGCGTGGCTGTAACTGCCTCCCGTTGCATCCCTGGGACCACATCTCCCCATCACAGCTTCCGGATGACCAGTCCCTGCTGATTTCCTCTGGCTTTGTGCATTCCAGATGTCCGAGTCCTGACTCACACTTCCTCTGAGGGCTAATGACTCACCATTCCCCTGATGCTCTAACCTCCAACTGACTCCAGGTGCCACCTCAATTGTCACTGTTTTCAGGAAAGTGTTCCCACTCTTAGGTCCCATTTGTTGTACCCTTCTGCCATTTTCTTCATAGCCTCTCCTTCCATGCACAATTAAATATCTACTTTAAGTTCACATGTTGTTTTGTGGTCACACCAACTAGGCCTCAAATTCCAGGAAGGTAGGCACCGTTTTCTGCTTACCATGCAATCCCCAGTGCTTGGTGCAGTAGCAACTTAGGACTTAACTGTTAGTTCAGAGCCAGTAGCTTTGGATGTGTCTTTCCTGCCTCAAACTTTCATTGTGAAATATTTCAAACCTACCATACAGATGACAGAGATGGTGTCCTTTTAACTGTCTTATGAGATAGGTACTCTTAGCCTATTTCAGTAACAGTGAAATGGAGGTGTGTGGTGTGTGTGTGTGTGTGTGTGTGTGTGTGTATGTATGTGTGTGCATGCACGCATGCTCACCCATGTGCAGGTGCACTCATGCTGGGCACATGTGTAGGGACAGGGGTTGCTGTTAGGCGTCTTCTTTCTATTGTTCTTCATCTTAACACAGTGTCTGTCATTGAACTTGGGGTTCACTATTTCTACAGTCCCCAGACTCTCTCTCCTTACCAAGCACTGAAGTTACATGTCCATGTGACCACACCCGGCTTTTATGTAAGTGCTGGGAATCTGAACCCGTGTCCTTACGTGGACACAGAAAACTTTTTATACAGTGAGCCATCTCTCTAGCCCCAAAGAGAGTTCGTGCTTTAGTAAGGCTGACCAGGTGACAGACATGGTGCCAGGATTTGAACAGGAGGGGTGGGTGATTCTTCGGGACCTTCAAGTCAGAGCGGAAGAAAGGACCCCGGTGGTGGTTGCAGCCTGTGGTGTGTCCCTTACTCCGGAGACGCCATCCGCTGTGAAGAGACAGGAGGGTAGGGTGGAGGTGGGGAGGTTTACCACAGCTGCAGAGGGGATGGAAAGGAAATCGTGTGCTGATTAGGAGGATGATTGTCAAGAAGCATTCAGAACCCAGCTGTGGGATGGAGAGCAGGAATTTATTGTGGAATCATTCAGCTTAGTTCAAATTTTCTGGTCATCAGCACTTAGGCAGTTACAAAGCGGTATCACTTGTCTTGGCTCCAACTCTCCTCTCTCCCTATGCATTGTGGGTATTAGGTATCAGTGCCCTATTAGCTTCTCAGGCCCACATTCTCTTTCCCTCTTCCTTCTGTCTGCTCAGATGGCATTTAGCTCTCTGCTCCCATCCCAAAGCCTGAAGATGCAGGGAAGAAATCTGAGCTCTTAGGTTGTGAACTTAGTGCTTAAGACTTCATCACGTGTGGAGATGGGGCTGGTGTGGCGGCTCTTTTATTTTTTCGTGTGTGTGTGTGTGTGTGTGTTTGTGTGTGTACATGTGCATGTGGGCGTGTGCATGGTGTACCTGTAGAGGTCAGAGGACAATTTGGGGGAGTTGGTTCCCTCCTCCCTCCTTGCTAGGGCAGTGTCGCTCTTGTTTCGGCCACTCTGCGTACGTGAAGCTGTCTGACTCATTAGCTTTTGGTTAGTCTCTTGTCTCTACTTCCCGTCTTGCTGTAGGAGCACTGAGATTACAGACGCAGTCTGCCACGTTCAGAATTTTGTAAGTTCCAGGGATCAAATGCAAGTTTGTCAGGCTAGTGTGGGAAGTGTTTTTACCCACTGAGTCATCTTGCCAACCCATTGTGGTGGCTCATCATTCTCTACAATGGCTTGTGGGAGATTCAGAGGGAGGAAGAAGTAGGAGGACACAGCACCCAATTGTCCCTCATGCCCTCACTCAAGAAAGTGTCACACAGTCACCATACAGGGCCCACTCTATGCAATGTTCTTGCCAGGGACAAATAATATTCCGTTGCACAGCTGGGGCTCGTTCTGTTTGTTCATTCACTAAGTGGGTTGGTGATATGCTACGTCTACACAGTGGAGTATTATTAAGCAATTTTGGTTCTTTCTACCTGTTAATGGTATGAGTAATGCTGCTGGGAACATAAGAGTCTAAGTTGTTATGAAAACATATGTTTTAGTTTATGAAGAATAGAGTACCCAGGTCGTGACTTGATTACTCTACAGTTAGCATCTTGAGGAACTGTTAGATTGCCTGCCAAAAGGAAAGGCTCTGATTTTAAATTCCAGCGAGGAACAAGGGCTCTGGTTTGCAAACGCCTTTACACGAGTCTCTTTTATTCTTTTGGGCATCCAGTGACTGTGAAGTGTCATCTCACTGTGGTTCGGAGTTGCACTTCACTAGTGGCCAAGCATACACAGCTTTTTTTTTGTTTGTTTGTGTATCTGTACTTGAAATTCCCTGGTGCCCAATAAGTCATGCAACCTTCCTCATTCCAGAGGAGTAAAAGAGTACTGCCTTACACCCAGGAGGAGGGAATTCTGCATAGAGTCCAGAAAGGAACAGTATAGACAGGTGTTGCTCTCTTTCCAGTCTATTTGGACTTGGGATAGTACAGTGGAATTCCCATGAAAACTCCAAAGGATGGTTTAGGAGACCTGTCAGGTAGCTGAATACATGGAGCTTTCTGGAAGGTGGCAAGCTTGGGGAAGACATAGAACCTACCTGCCCCTCCTCCAGTGCCTCAGTCTGTTCATCTCTCCCTTTGTGTCTTCTGAAATAAACTGGGAAGAGTTAGTGTTTTGCAGAGTTCTGTGGGTCACACACACAAATTAACCCAATTCAGAGTGGCTTGTGAGAGCCCCAGTTCCTTGTTGGCCAATCAGAAACAGGTGAAGCAACTTGAACTTGTACCTGGCATCTGGAGTCATGGTGGGGAGGGAAGGTCTTTGGATGAAGCTGCAGCCTCTGATTTCTGACAATGCCTTCCTGCAGATAGGTGGTAACTGCTTTCATGTAGACAGGTGAGAACTGGATTGAAGCAGAGGAAGCCCACTGCTGTCAGTTGCATAACTGTCTGCTTTTTTGCTGATGGGGGATTTCCCACGTTCAGCGGTCACAGGAGCTTTCTGTATTGATTGTTGTTGTGTGGTGGAAAAATTAGAAATCAAGGCATTTCTCATTCCTTCTGATATTTGAAGGAAGGTGTTGTGTTTAATAAAAGAGATAGAATTTGTGTTGGGTTTTCTGTCTCTATCTTCAGACCCCACTGTCTTCCTTTCCCTCATCTTTCCTGCACAGTTCTAGAGAGAATTCAATGTACAATGGGAAAAAAGAAAACACCATGTTCCTGTGATTTCAACATCTTGTTATGGGACAGGGATGTAGCCAAATAAAGTGATGTGGGATTTCCCTCTGTATGCTGTGATTACCAGTAATAAATAAAGAAAACTGGCTTGGCCTGCTGATAGGGTAGAACTTAGGTAGGCAGGGAAAACTAAACTGAATGCTGGGAAAAAGAAGGGCAGAGTTAGAGAGGAGCCATGTAGCCTGGCTGGAACCAGACAGAACTTTACCCTATAAGCCACAGCCATGTGGCGATACACAGATTTCTAGAAATGGGTTAAATTAAGATGTAAGAGCTAGCTGGTAAGAAGCTAGAGCTAGGGGTTGGAGAGATGACTCAGTGGTGAAGAGTACTGCTTGCTCTTCTAAAGGTCCTGAGTTTAATTCCTGACAACCACATGATGACTTACAACCATCTGTAATGAGATCTGCTGCCCTCTTCTGGCCTGCAGGCATATATGCAGGCAGAATGCTGTACACAAAATAAATTAATCTTTTTATTTTTTTTAAAGAAGAAGCTAGAGCTAATGGGCCAGGCAGTGATTTAAATAATATGGTTTCTTTGTGATTATTTCAGGGCTAAGCAGCCAGAACTAACTAGCAGCCTCCTTACTACAATAAAACCTTAGGAGGTAAGGGTATTAGGAGTCATGAACAGCAGAGAACAGAGGACCCAAAAACTTTAGAAGGATAATGGGTCAGAAAAGCATTGAGTATGTGCAGAGACAGAGAATGAAATAAATGCTTCTTATTATTCTTCAAAAAAAGTATTTTTAGTACTTAGTATTTAGATATGGGGAACTAAAATCTACATACCTGAGTCATGGGGGAAGAAAAAACGAACCTCAGAGGTATATTATTCTAGTAAAAGAACCTGAAGTAGCAGGAGACCCATGACCTATGTGGTAATTCCTTGCAAATTGCAATAGTCCCCTCAGACGGGATGTGCCGGCTTATGAGACTTTAGTATCTAGAAAAAATGAAAACTATAAAGAATCCGGGAGGCACTCCCCAGCTTTATGAAAGGATAATAGACACCGGGGAGGAGACGGACCACCCAGCTGCAGGGAAGAGCATGTGTGGCGCTGCCGCACAGAGCACACTCAGACTGCAGTTTTATTACTCATTCCCTGGGCTGCTCTTTGCTGAAACACCAGCTCTTTTGAGTCATTCCTGCTCCGGTAAATAATCCCTTCACCTATACACCCGTTGGTAGCTTCTATAAAAACTCATTGCTGCACCAAGTTGGACTTTGGCACAGTTCTTGCTTTGGTCGGTTGCGGGTTTCTCTCCTGGAGCCAGTGGATACGTGTGGGGCCACAGCAAGACCTTATGAAGTAGAAACTTTGTTGCCTTCTTCACACTCTTACTCATTCTCTCCATAGTGAAGACCTCAGTTTAAAGATCATTTCTCGAAGATGCGGAGTAGGAGATTCAAATCCCTAGGTTCTGAATACCATGTATCCATTCCCAGATACATTTTCACATGTCTTAGCTTGGGGTTACATAGAGGTGTTCACAGGTAATTTACCATTAGCAGATATCCTTGTCGTGTACCTTTGCTTGCTGCTTGTGTCTAGCGCATATGGAATCCTATTGTTTTAGTTGTTCTGTAGCGTACGCATTGACTGACTGTTGGGCCTTTGAAGAATAGAGTCCCTGTTTCCTTTACTTGCTTTGGAGACCCTGATCTACTGAATTGGATCAAGGTTGAAAGGCTGAGCTATACCAAGAGGAGCCAGTGTGCAGAAGCTGTTCCTATTCTGAAGTGAGTGTAGGCGGAAAAAGGTCCCCATTTGAAAGCATCCCTTAGGAATCCAGAAAGAGAAGGAAGGACCAGTCAGGCTTTTTCTCATATTCAGATGCTCACAAACCATACCCCTAACCCACATGCAGTTCCTATTTTCTCCCCTGTAAATATCGAAGAACCAGGGATGGAAGTTCCCGAGATAGCAAGCCGAACCTTAACAGAACAGGGCTGGGCCAAGCAAGGTGAGGCACAAGGTTGAGAGGAGCAGTCCAGTGTCTGGAACAAGAGAGTGCTGGCTGTCGAGGTCTCAAACAGAGCTTCTGGTCTGCCATTCTTTTATTTTTCCTTCTCGTGACTTCAAGGTCTGGGAAAGAGCAAGATGTACAAATGAGCTCTTTCCATCAGCAGGGAGTGTGTGATGGTTAGTATAAAATTCCAAATGACAGGATCTGGAATCGCCTGGGCCTCTGGGCATGTCTGTAAGGGGCTTATATTGATTGTGCTAGCTGAGGTGGGAAACCTGCACAATGCAGGTGGCACTATTCCCTGGATAGGGTCCTGAACCTTAGCCATGGAGAAAAAGAACTGCATAGTAGCTTCCATCCAGCCTTCCCTGCTTCCTGATTGTGGGTGTGATGTGCACAGCTGCTGCAAGCTCCTGATGGCCTGGCTTCCCACCGTGAAGGACCCTCTAGCTGCAGGTGAAAAGAAATCTATTCCTCCTTAGGTTGGTTTTGTCAGTTTTGCTTTTGTTTTTGCTTGTCTTTTAAATCAGAGCAACAGGGAAAACAAAACTAAAATTGTAACAGGCTAGTTGTCAAAAAAGAGATACTGTCTTCTTCCTCTGCACTACCTACAGGGTGACTGCCCTTTATTTTCTGGATCATGGCTGCCCCCTGGCCTCTTGTGAAGCCCAAGATTATCAAAAAGAGGACCAAGAAGTCCATCTAGCACCAGCCAGACCAATATGTCAAAATTAAGCAAAACTGGCAGAAACCCATAACAGGGTAGGGAGAAGATTCAAGGACCAGATCCTGATTCCCAACATTAGTTACGGGAGCAACAAGAAAACCAAGCGCATCTGCCTGGCGGCTTCCGGAAGTTCCCGGTCCACAGCATCAAGGAGCTGGAGGTGCTGCTGATATGCAACACACTTATTGTGCTGAGATTGCTCACAACATTCCCTCCCAGAACTGAAAGGCCATTGTACAAAGAGCAACACAGCCGGCCGACAGGGTCACCAGTCCCAATGCCAGGCTACGCAGCGAAGATGAGTAGATGCTTGTGTGCATGTTTTATTTGTGTTTAAATAAAACCACAAAAACTGCCAAAAAAAGATACAGTATCCATCTCTGAGATACCTGGAAATATGTATTGCATATTATAAGGAAAGATGGCAAGTGAATAAGCTAGTAACTCCAAGGGGCTGGTTATGGCTTCAATAATTGGCTGAACAACATGCTGCCAGATTTGAATGTGGAAGGTGTTAGAAATATTCTCTAACGTGAATGGGGCAAGACTACTGAATTTATTACACTTTAGACTCTTAAACTTGGCAAAAAAGGAAAAAAAAGAACTAAAGAATGCAGTGAAGATGTGTCCTTCACAATCTGGACGGATGCACTGTGGAGCGGCAATGTCATCGCCATTAACTCTTGGGGTTGCAGAGTAGGCAAAGCGACAATACAGTGAGTGTAATACAACTGCTCCTTGATTTTATAGTTGGGCTCAGCATTCTGATATGATCTCCCATCCACCACAACTCTCTACTCGATCAACCATCTGTGCTTCTCGGAGTTTTAAACCACATCTTGTTAAAAAATATGCACACTCAAAGCAGCGTGAACATCAACCTCTTTGTTACGTCCCCCATTGTGGTGTAGCTCTAAGCAAGCGGAAACCGTAGTGCAGTAGATTGAGAACCTGGCACCTTCTCTTACCTTCTGCCCGTGTAATCTTGAAAGTATAGAAAGCCACAATGTGGAAGAACGTGTGCCATTTTATATTAGTGAAATTGTTATTGTTAGACACGGAGTCATGTTTCTTTAAAACTCTTTAAAGACCTAGTTAATAAATTCCACCCGTGACAAGAGTACTAGCCTCGTCGTGTTCATCAACCTGAACCAGGTCTGCAACATCCCCAGGATTTTCCTCTTACTATTGACTATTTCTGTAACAAACTATTCGCAGCCACCTTTTCGATGACATTACGGTAATGGGAAAGAAGATGGTGTGCTCGCTTGTTGGCAGTGAGCTCTCCCAAACAGTGACGTCACTCATAGGTGATTTACTCACGACACGCCAGAGAACAAAGGGGAAATTAGTAAGAGTACCTACCGTAAGAGAGAAACATTCCCTTATCTACCCTTTTCCAGACATGACCAGTGACAGGCGTGATCACTGTGAAACTGGGACTGAGATGAACACCATCGCCAGGGGTCCGCTAGCCTGTTTCTACCTTCAGCTGCTCACACTGACTGTGGATCCAACACAATGAAGTCTCCTCGAAAAAGCAACAGGGTCTTGGCTGCTGGATATTAACCTTTAGAGGAAGTGAGGGTTAGCTGGCTCTCTTAGCTGTGAGGAGCTCTCTTCGCTCTTGTAAATTGCAGGGAAGAGGCAAGAGGGAGTCAGATAAGGAAATCAGATTTTAAAATATTTACATATATAAATGCACACATCAACATATATATATATATGTATGTACACACATACATATACGCATTTATCACTAATCCAGGGGAAGAAACTTTAGTTGGTTAAGACATGCAGTATGCATTACTTTTAAATAAATAGCACTCTGCCAGGATAGCACAGTTCTGCTTAGCAGGAGCCCGTCGGGATCCCCACTTGATAAATACATAAGAATGCTTTCCAATTAACTTATCAATGATTTATGAATACATAGTTCTCTAGAGAGCTTACAAATATTTGGAAAACATAATTACTTACAGAAGGATTCAACAAACTAAATTTTCCCTGTTCAACTAAATGTTGTAGACACCATTTGTTTGCTTAGCAAATCCCTTCTTTACCGTTGAGGGAAGCACACACTTGAGCCCGGCACCTGCTGGCGGTTTCACAAACACCGACTTTTTGTGACTTTGCAATTATGGGACTTGGTGCAGCTCGAGCTGATCTGTCGAGAACAGTGATTTTGCAGAGGCACCCCAGGAGGAAAGGGCTTCTCATCCTGGCAAACAAAACCAAGAGGATGAGCTGTGGTTGTTTGTCTCATTAGGAACAATGACAAGTGTGGTTAGATGACACTAATGTAAGTTTTCACACACCATGGTGTGCATGTAGAGGTCAGAGGGGGGCATTCAGGAAACTGTTCTCTCTTTCCACAGTGGATTCTGGGTTCGAACCCAGGTCATCAGTCTTGACAGCCAAGACTTTTTTACCCACTGAACTATCTCATGGTCCCAAGATTGATTTAAGTTTTAAAAATTGGATTAAAATAAAATATTATGTTAAGTCTTTATGTATTGTATAAGTTTCCCTCAAATTCTCACCTGGTTTATTAAATTAATTAAATTTATTTTTTTTTCTGCTCAGATTGTCCTTGGATCTCTTAATCTGAGAATCTTGGGGATAAAGTCAAGGTAGCAGTTTGATTTTTTTGTCAAGAGCTAATGGATTGATTAGAAACCGGTTTGAGAGAAATTTTAAGAGTAGGTATGTTTGGGCGTAAACAGAAGAGACATGATCTGTGACCTAAAATCATTACTTTGCTCTCAGAGAGGAGCAGGATTTACAAGAGCTCTTTCTTACAGAATTAAACAGAATACATCATGTGTGAACAGGATGAAGAGGGATTTCAATGTTCCGAAAGAAAGAAAGAAAGAAGAAAAACAAAGCTAACGACAATACAGACTCATCAAGGGCCCTGAAGAAATGTGGAGTGAGTGGGAAGTAGGTCTTAATTCATTGTGAAGCAAGGCCTGTGTGACATGTCTCTCGCACCTGGCGTTTGGTGGCCTTTTGTCCCACGAACCCAGGAAATGTTGCACAGAGTCCCCTTGATGCCACGGTGTTGCACCGTTTCTTCATTCCTTTCCGTCTCCCGCCTCTTTCAGCTAAGGGCACCCGTAAGACAGAGGTTGTATCTCATTCATTTTTGTCTCATGTGCAGTGCCTGGTGCTAGTTGATAGATGAAAACCTTGCAGCATGAAGCAGAGGTTGAAAGGCAGAGGGAGAGTTTCTGCATCCCCACAGTGACCCCTTTGGCTTACAATAGACACCTGCTTTGGTCGTTAGTGTTGGCAGCTAGTCATAATCTAGAATTATTTGGAAGATGGGTCTTTAGGAATATTTACTAGGAATTATCTTGATAAGCTAACCGACGACATGGAAAGACCTGTCTACTGTGGGGGTGGCACCATTCCCTGCCTGGGATCCTGGACTTGTATAAATGAGGAAAGGTAATTGAACAACATGCATGTATGCATTACCCTTTTCCTGTGACTGGGGAGACAATGTGGCCAGTCCCTTCAAGTTCCTAGTGGCTAAACTTTCTTGCCATAATGTTATACTTTGAACTGTGCACTAAAATAAAGCCCAACAGCTTTTGACAGGGTATTTTACCACAGAACCTGAAAATAAACAGACACCTGCTATTGAGATTCCCGTCATTTAATGGACTGTGTCCTACTCAAGTTCATCTTCGAAGTTCTAGCCCTCGTTGTGATCGTATTTGGAGACAGAAGTTGCAGAGGGCTAAGGGTAAGCACGGTCACAAATATGGAACTGTAATTTGCCAGGACTGGGGGGTTTTGGAAGAAACACGAGGAGAAATGCATCATGCGCATGCACTGGGGAAAACCATGTGGAGCTGTACCAGGAGGTCGTCTGTGAACCAGAAAGATGGTCCTCTTCAGAACTGACTATAGTGACACCCTGTGAGAAAATGGATATCATTGCTTAAGCCCCCAGTCTGTGGTGTTCTGAAATGTCAGCCTGGGTGTGCCAGGACATCACTTTTCCTGTCTCTTCCATGCTTTTTTTCCTGACTATTCTTCATGCAGAGTTGGGACTATCCTCGTTGCTGGCTTTATGGGTCACAGCTGATGGAACCAAGCTGAATACTAGACCTGAGATGATTCCTTTAGGGGTCAGGGTTACCTTTGACAGTCCATCTGTTTCGGCTGCTCCAGCAAAGGTTTTTGTCAACATGGATGACATAGAGCAGCAGCCCTTTGCCTTGTATGTGGGAAAGGGAAGGGCTCCAGAGAGCTACACAAACGATCAGGGACTCAAAGCAGGGCACGTCTGGGCGGCAGAGAGGTTCCAGAGGGTGCTTCTGTTCTGCCACTGGGACATCCTGACTACCCTCTTCTGAGGCACCTCTATTTCTCACTGCACCTGCTTTCCCATAAGTCACACGGAAGCAAGCTTTGCTTTCTTTTCAAAAATCATCTTGACCAATGATGAGGCTGTTTGAGGTTCATTTCCCCTCTCTGGCTTGAGTGTTTAGCAACAAGGGTATAGACCATGAAAACATGCACACTGCAGATAAAGTCTCCTCTTTATTGGCAGAAGATATTTTTCCAAGTGCCCAATTCTAGTAATGTACTGCCATATTCTCTTCCTGACATTCCTCCCCCAGTTTAATCCGACGATAGACTGTATTTCTACAGTGTTTCTGTCGAGTGGTGGTAGACAGTGTACACATTTTCAAAGTTTGAAATGCCAACTGAGAAAGAAAACTGTCCCAAACAAGGTCTGGTAACACCTTTTTGAAAATCAGCACGTATATTCATTGTATATGGTGCTGTATGTGAAAGTACATCTCATACAAGCATATACTGTACAGTGAGTACATTCCCCATCCCCTCCCCTTTCCTTCTTTCCTGCCTCTCTCGTTGCTTCCCTTTGTTACCCTATACAAGTTTGCTTTTAATTCGTGTTGTATAAATACGCACAGGTTTATGTGTCTCCACAAAGCCAATGAGCTACAGGTGAGAGAAACCGTATTTGTCTTCCTAGGTCTGACTTGATATGGTCATCTCCAGGCACCTCTGTTTTCTATAAATGCCATAGCTTTGTTATTTTCTCCTGTTCCTTTTGAGATTATAATATAACTGCATCATTTCTTTCTTCCAGAAATTCATTCTTTATAGCATAAGAAGATTCCATCGTGTGTCTCTACTGTGCTTCCTGTACACGCCTCTGTCGCTGGGCACCAGTTTGCTGTCACACCTTAGCAGTTGTTGAGTGCTGCTTTAATAAACATCGACAGGAAGGGGTCTTTGTGACCTCTTGTAGTCATTTAGGGAAATCCTCAGGTATGGTATAACTGGGTCACATGGTAGATGTATTTTTAGTCTTCTGAGAAACCCTCACATTGATTTCCACTGTAGCTGGATTAACTAAAACTCTCACCAGTACTAGGTATGAGTGTAGTACGAATTCTAATTGGTCTTAATAATCAAAATACCCAGAGTCAGCTATCAGGGGGTAAAAGCTGAGAGGTCACAGAAGCAGAGTCGCCAGTCACTAGAGAGTTCTTACCTCTACCAATTCTCAGACCAAAGGGCGATCCTGTCTCTATGAATCCTCAGACTTAATGCTGTCTCTATGACCTCCTGGCTCTGTTTCTCTTTGAGAATGGATCTATTTCAAGTAGGCAGGGTGACCTTGAACTCACAGAAATCCTTCTGCCTCTGTCTCCTGAGTCTTGGGATCAAGGTGGCTCTATCTGCAGTCTGATCTTCAGGAAAGCTTTATTTGTTAGATCACAAACAAAATATTACTATAAAAGGGTTCCATTCTTCTGCATCCTCACCAGCAGTTGCTCTCTTGTAGACCAGGCTGGCCTCGAACTCAGAGATCTACCTGCCTCTGCCTCCAAAGTGTTGGGATTAAAGGCATGGGGCACCACCGCCTGGGCTAGCATTTATTTATTTTTTTTTAATTTTTATTTTTTTTAGCATTTATTTTCTTAATGACTGCCATTTTGACTGGGCTGAGATGAAATCTCAATGTACTTTTAATTTGCAACTCTGATGACTAGAGACATTGACCTTTTCCACATGCTTATTGACCTTTCATGGATCATTCGCTTGAGATCAGTCTTGAGAAGAATTGTTCATTTATAGCCATTCATTGCAGTGGAACAATCCTTCTGTTCATCGTGAAGATGTGTTGCTCTCATTGTTAATAAAGAGCTGTTTGACCAATGGCTAGGCAGGATTTTTGAGGTAGGAGAATGTTGGAAAGAAAGGTAAAGTCTGAGTTGTCTTAAGGAAATGCATGAGATGCAGAGGCAACAGGATGGGGATGAACATGAGGTAAGTGAGCCTCAGGGCAGCACATGGATTAATAGAAATGGGTTAATTTAAGTTATAAGAGTTAGGTAAGGGGGCTGGAGAGATGGCTCAGTGGTTAAGAGCATTGCCTGCTCTTCCAAAGGTCCTGAGTTCAATTCCCAGCAACCACATGGTGGCTCACAACCATCTGTAAAGAGGTCTGGCGCCCTCTTCTGGCCTTCAGGCATACACACAGACAGAATATTGTATACATAATAAATAAATAAATATTAAAAAAAAAGAGTTAGGTAAAAGGAAGCTTAATCTATCAGCTGAGCATTTATGATTAATTAATTAATTAATGTTAAGTCTCTGTGTGGTTATTTTGGGAACTGGCTGGCGGGATAGACAAGTCTGACTACAGTTAGTTCATTATTTATTTGGTTGTTTGATTTCTTGCTTTGTGTTTTGAGTTTGTATACTCTAGCTATTTACCATCAGTTAGATGTATAGTCAGCGAGGACTTCCCAGCATTCTGCAGGTTGTCTCTTCACGAGGTTATTTTGTTTGCTGGGCAGAAGCTTTTTTAACTTTGTGAGGCCAAGTTTGTTAATGGTTAGCATTATTCCTGAGCAGCTAGAGCCCTAATTGGAAAGTCCTAACATGTGCCTATATCATAAGTATTTTTTATGCTTTTATCTCTAATATTTTCTAAATTTTAGATCTTACATTACAATATTTGATCAATTTTGTTCGGTTGGTGTTGGGGATCTAGTTTCACCCTTTTACGTGTGGATACACAAGTTTTCCATACCATTTGATGAAGATGTTGTCTTCTATCCCAATGTATATATCTGGCATTTTAGTGAACCATCTGCAGCCATGCTGCTCTATTTCATTCTACTGGCCTGTGTGTGTGCGGTTGTGGTGGCTGGAACAGAAGTTCCCTTCGGAAAGAGTGTGTAACTCCTGTTTGGATTCTGGTACCCTTGAAAAAGGTTAAAAAATTTTTCTGAAAAGTTGTGTGTGCCCGACTTCCTAGGTGACTTCAGTCTCTGGGGCCTCTAATGCCACTAGACATGATTTATATTGCATCATAATAATGCATATATTTTAAAGACACACTTCTAAAAACATGAAACAACACATGAATGACTTTTAACAGTTAATGAAGATCCGGGTAAGGTAAGTATTACAGGGATTTCCAAAGTATTTTCATCGCTGGTATAATGTTAGCATCAAGCTGGTTGATGTTTTCCACAACAGTGAAACATCAGGCAGAAATCATTTTCCTTTTTACTGGACAGAAGACCTACTGTGGTACGATGTGTGCCCGGTTCGTGTTCATTGATAACAAGATGAAGTCCTAGAAGAGCCAACCTTTCTGTCCTGCCAACCTTTTCTGCTCAACTCCAACACTCAGAAATCATGAGTATTCTTTCTGATTTCCAAAATTTGGAGCTTTTAAAATAAACTGTCAATTTTTGCTTTCCTAAAATATCTCCAACAGAAGGAACATCTCTGAATTGGCTGCCTTTTTCTCCTATGGAGAATTCAGAATAAAACCTTGACACAGACGTTTCTCAATTTGTTTGAGAGATTGGTTTAATATTCCAATTCTAAAAACTATTAACAACGTTGTCCAAGCAGAAGGTACATAGATTATTTGGCTTTTTTTTGTATAATCTGAGACTATATCTTCAAGGCACAAACTCAAACATTCAATATGAGGATAGAGGAACTTGTGCATTTATTCCCTATTGAAAGAAAAATCAACCTGGGGCTAAAAGGAGATGGCTTAGTGGGTGAGCAGTAGGAATGAGACCCCGAGTTGGGGTTTCCAGCACTCAAGTAAAAGATCTGGGTGCAACGGTGTGTGTGTGTGTGTGTGTGTGTGTGTGTGTGTGTGTGTGTGTTTAGTGACAGGGATTCTCTGTCTAACAGCCTTTGCTGTCCTGGAACTAGCTCTGTAGACCAGGCTGGCCTGAAGCTCACAGAGATCCGCCTGCCTCTGCCTCCCAAGTGCTGGGGTCAAAGGCTCACGTGAGCCACCACTGCCTGACCAGTGGTGTGTGTTTGTAATCCAAGAACTGAGGGGGATTATTTCTGCGACTCAGTGTCCAGGTAGCTCTCCTGAATCAGTGAACTCCAGGTTCAATGAGAGACACCTTTTCAAAAAACAGGGTGGGGAGCAGCAGAAGACCCTGACATCCACCTCTTGCCTCCATATGCACATGTGTGTACACTCAAACATACACACACACACACACATATTACAGACACACAAATTAAAAACAATTCACTAAGAATTTTCTAGGTATTCAAATAATGAATTTTCATACTTCTATTTAGATGACAAATATCATTTGCTAAAACAGTATGTATTCATAGTAAATTCAACTTTATAATTTCTATTAAAATATTACAACTTTAGATAAATCTCACCATATATATGTGTACACACACACACACACATATTGCCTGACACGACACACACTCTCCAAATTATTTGTTAACAGTTTCTATTAGACATTTTAATCCTGACACATCCTTTGTTGATAGTATATTCTCTGTCCTTAGTTGTATTTCTGGAAAGCTGTGATTCTACCCATACACAGCAAAGTGGCAAAGCCCCCTGAGCCTCCTCGAAGGTTTCTTGTTCATTAAATCCTTATGTGGCAAGTAACACTTTCTTTAGGGAGACGAAGCAGTCACCTTGTATGTTTAGCTTGCTATGACATAAGATTTTAATTTTGGTGTAAAACCCATGGTTTAATTATAAAAACTATTTTTGGTGGGTTTTTAAGAGATGGCTCCTCTTGCATGGGAGCAGAGATTGATTCCACATCTGGGGGCTTACAACCACCTCTTACTCCAGCTCCAGGAGGTCTGGTGTTTCTTGCCCCACAGGGATCTCTGTCAGAATGTGTTGCCTACCATATTGTATCTTTGGAGATTAGCTTCTTTAAACAAACAAACAAACAAACAAACAAACAACAACAACCTTTCTCTTATTTTCTGGGATTATAAATATATAATTTCTCTCTTTCCTTTCCTCCCTCCAGAACCTTCTCACACGCCCTTCCTTCTCTTTTGAATTCATGGCTTCTTTTCTTCATTAACTGTTATTGTTACATGACTGTATGTAAATACGTGTGTATTCCTAAGAATAACCTGCGCAGTCTGCATACTGTTATTTGTATGTATGTTTTCAGGGCTGATCGTTTGGTATTGGATAACCAATTGGTGTGCCCTTCCCTGATAATATAGTAGATTAATTTCTTCAGTGCAAAACTGCTGGGCTTACTGAGACAGTTGGTTCAGCTACTCAAACTTTACCTTTTAGTGATAGGATCAATTTAGGTGATGCAAAGCTTATTCAGAGAAGTGGTAGGATGGAGAGGAATGCTGGAGATACAGAAACTCCTTAGCATCTGTCTTCCTCCATCTTGGCTGCAAACCACACCATCTATTGAGTGTTGTGGAATATTAGGTAAAGATGTGCTACATTTGTTTATGCTGTGGAATGTCTCTTTAATAAGGCAAAGATGTGCTGCCTTACTTTATGTTGCATTTGTTTAACTCTGCGAAGCTGTGCTACTTTGCCTGCCTAAAACACCTGATTGGTCTAATAGAGAGCTGAACAGCGAGGCTGGTGAAAGGATAGGCAGGGCTGGCAGGCGGAGAGAATAAATAGGAGGAAAAATCTGGAAAGAGATGATCAAGGAGCGAAAAAAGAAGACGAGGAGGATTCCAGGGGCCCAGCTACCCAGCTGCACAGTAAGCCGTGGAGTACGAAGTGAAGCAAGGTATATAGAAAGGTAAAAGCCAAAGACAAAAGATAGATGGGATAATTTAAGAAAAGCTGGTGCTGGGTGATGGTAACACACGCCTTTCAACTCCAGCACTCCAGGGGCAGAAGCAAAGGCAGGTGGACCTTTGCGAGTTCAAGCCAGCCTGGTCTACAGAGCTACTTTCAGGACAGAATAAGGCTCCATGTGATTATCTGGGAGCTGGGTGATGGGCTCCCCTAAGAGAAATGAGTTAAAAAAAAGAACACCTCCCCCCCAAATATCTGGCTACAATGGAGGAACTACACTACCTGTATCAAGAAAGCAGCCCACTCCCTTCTCTTAAGGGATCTTGAATTTAACCTCAGTCTACTCCTCCACCCTTTTAACAACAGATTCCTGCTTGGTGCTTTTGTTACCCAGCATAAATTAGTTTACAAAAAAAACAGCTCTTGAATTTAAGAAGACTAACTTCGCGAATACTGTGTCATAGGTGCTAATTACACAGAGTACAGCATTTCAGATCCGAGAAGAGCTGATCTAGACAATGACTTCATTCTTATAAAAAACAGGCATTTTATGGAAATGAAAACAAAAGACTGGCTCACTAAAAACCACATAGGTGTTGACTGGAACAGTGCTAGACACCAGGTCTTTTTGTATTATCTTTTAGAATATTATGATACTTAAAAATTATATATTTTTACTGTGAATCTGATTTTTTCAGGATTTACATAATTAATGCTATGCCGTCTCCCTGGAGTTCCACGAAATTCCTTGATTTGGTACATCACTACAGTCTGTCGTAGTAATGTTTTTCTGTTTTACAGAAGAGTGGGGGGGTAATGGAAAGAAAAGAGAAAATAGGTAGGTAGAGAGATAGACAGACAAATCGACACTACCCAGTAGGATTTTGTTAGCCGTGCCACCTCCATGATTTTGGGGGAAGCTTTCATGAACTATGGGCTGACAAGCATCAGCAAACAAGGGGGAAAATAGTTTGTTAGCCACCAAATTTACAAGATAAAACTTAGAAATGGCAGAAGTCACTGTCTGCTGTATAACTCACTTCATTTCAGCTCCTTTCCTCTAGGCCTGCTTCTACAGAGAGACAGGCACTGTAAATGCTTTCCAGCTTCCCTTGCAGCTAGGACACAGTTCTTAAGAGGGCAGTACCCAGGAGAGTGAATAGTTCAATATTAATGGTGGATTGGCATGACTAATGAAGGTCAGGAGCTTAGACCATGACCAAGGAGGTTTGCTTTAGCTTGGGGAATCTTAACTAATCTTGTTGCACCACAAGCAAATTATTATTTTTTTTTTTTGAAAGAAGTTGGAACTTGAACAACGACGTCTACTACAGAATGTTACCTAAGGTGAGGCCAATCAGGCAACTGTAGGACTGTAGTGGCCCAGTGTAGACCCACTTTCAGGATTCATCCAGAGTTGTGCTGATGCATCAGTATCCTGCACACACTCCTTTACATCCATGCTCAATTTCCCAGTATCTTCTCTCGGTGTTGACTAGAGGACAGGCAGGAGCCAAGCTCAGTGGTGGTGGAGTACGCCTTTAATCCCAGCATTCTGGAGGCAGAAGCAGGTGAGTCTCTGAGTTCAAGGACAGGCTCGCCTATAAAGGGGATCCCAGGATGACCAGGGCAACAAAGAGAAACAATCAAACAAAGATAGCTGGGTTTAAATATTTCTAAGGCAACTGTAGGATATTATCTTTGACGATATTGTAACGAAAGAGACTGGACAATGATATATTGGAGAGCCTTGTTGACACACTCAACTCCCTTTAGCCCCATATCAGCATCTTCTTTATCTGAATGTGAAAGGAATTACATGGCAAAGCTGTCCTTCTTCAGCACAAATTCTCTACAAATTCAGAGAGTTGGAATGTCATTAATTTTTTTTTTACATTTTATATGTACACACACATACACACACATACACTACAGCAACCTCACTGGTCCCTAGAATGTCATTTTTATATTTTCTTTGTTTCTGAAGATTACATAAGGTCTTTTTCTTTCTGGTGAGAATCAAGTTCATTAGGCGTTATGAACAAATGTGTTTCTTTACTCATAAGGACTTGGGCTGGTCTTCATAGATTTGATAGCTTTAGGAGATCTGTCCTGTCCAGGATAGTATCAACCACACACTTGGTATTCCTAGAACATGAAACGTGGCCCTGTAACAAAGATGTCCTCTAAGCATCAAACACAGAGTTCTGGGCTTAGAGGGACAGAGTGAGTGCATTGTCAATAAGTTGTTCACACTGAACCAACATACTAGGTTAGATGAAATATACTATTAACTTCATGTACTTTTTACTTTCAGAAGTATTATTACTTCTATAAAACACAAGCACACATGTGTCACATGTTTTCTTCCTTTTGGACAATACTGACCCACATGAGCGCCGGCACATTTGAAATGCTTCTGTTTAAAATTTCTTGGACAGTTCCGTGGGATTTTCCCATGCCCTGCGTGTAGTTCTGGCTAAGGGGAATCAGCAGGTATGGTTAGCTCTGTTCCCTGCAGATTAAAACTCAAGTTTACACAGTGCCATTGGGGTCTCAGGCAAGTCTTGGGATGGAAATAACTTGGCTAGGAAGCAAGGACAGTTAAGAATGATTCCAGGCTGTGGGAAACTATAAATTTGTGTTTCAATTTATCAAATTATAATATCAATACTTTTTCTCCTGAAGTTAGAAACACAATTTTCTCATTCAAACAAATTACAAATACGTGGATTTGCTTATAGACGACACTGAGAATGACGTTAATGTGAGACCTGCAAGACACCTGGTGACTAACTGTCAAGAAATAGCCCTGAATTTTTCTTCTGCTTCCTAGTGGGTAGCCTGGGCTCCCGCTAGTTTGTCCGGATCAGGAATGCTCCCTGTAGTTGGAGGCCAGAGGAGGGAGCTGGTCCAGGAGGAGCATTGCTTGTCGTCATGGTAACCCGGGAGCAGCAAACAGCCCTACATATCCGACAACATTCAGCTGAGGAGACTACTGAGGAAGGCTGTGTGGCTGGGACCCGGTCCCTGCACCACACCGTGGCCACTGCACGGAGTCCCAGGAGAGCCGCGTCATGGAGAAGCTGGTACTGTGAGCGTTCCACTGGGGTGATTCCCGCACCCAGACGACTGAGGGCTCCCAGCTCCACGGGTGGCGGCAGAGGCGAAGGGGTCTGGCATGCGTTTGTTCTGGGGTTAAACTTCCGAAGTTTGGGGCTTGAAAGCACTTTCAGGAGCTTTTTGTGACAAGAGTTGTTGGGGTATTTTTGCAGGTTTCCCCAGGCAGCCCAGAGTGCTCTCGCCGATTGGGGCACTAAATGTAAACGTGGGTGTCTCAAGGGTCACCTCCTCCCCCACCCAGTATCTTGGTCTTTATCCCACTTACTCTCACTGCTAAGCGGACGCTGGTGGTCAGCGACTTAGACTCAAGTCTCCAGGTTGTTCCATAGTGAGCATCACAGATATCCAGGTGTGGTAAAGGTCACTTTTGTGTCCGTTTGTTGGCTGTTACCAGCTCTCACTAGTCCTTTGTGTTTGGGCAAAAGCAAATGTTTAGTTCCCTTGGAGAGGGAGAGAGAAGGGTAGGGCAAGGTAGAGATAGGGTTAGTTTGGTTTAGGGATAAAAGCCCCATACAGTGGTGGTTTCCTATCCTTGGCACAGCAGGTGAGACACAGAACAAGAGATGCAAGCAAATAACTTTCTTTTCATTTAGTTTTGCTCCCTTTAAATTGTAGGTTGTTTATTTGTGTTTCTCTGAGGCTGAGGAGTCAACTTAGGGCTCTATGAATGTAGGAGCTAAGAACTCTAGCAGAGAACCACACCCTAACCCTATTCTTTAGTTTCAGTGACTGTTTCAGAGTAAAAAAAAAAATCCAGGCAAATCGTATTTGTCTTCAAGGAATAGTGTATATGTGTGTATTTATATTGTATATGCTTCATTTAACTGTACCACATATTGCTGCATTACTATAAAAATCAATAAAATATGAAAATTGTATTGTTTAAGAAATGTGAATATATATTTAATGAAGACCAGAGATTAGATCTACAGCTCATCCACTTTGTCACTTTTTTCTCTGTAAAATCTTGAGTTATTTTAGTTGACAAAATTGTTCCCATTTATCAGGTGCACATGCAAGGTAAGTAGTGTACCACTGAGCTATAGACACAGATCAACGGTAAGTATTGAAATTGTGACGGTTGTGGAGTGGCTAAGTCAAGCTAATTAAGAGATGCATGTATGCCAATGAGCATCTTTTTTGTTTAAGAGAAAGCAAAATCTGTTCCTACCTGGTTCCCTGAACACAATACTTCCTTCCAAACTCAGGCCACTGTCTTACAGAATAGATGCCTTAACCCTAATACTTTCCAATTGTAACTTTGTATCCTTCCCTCTATATACTCTATATACAGTATCTCTCCATACTGGGGGCAGCTAGCATCCTCCAGGTGATTCCACTAGTTCAACACTTTAAGATTCTGCTGGTGAGATCATGTAGCGTTTCTCTGTAAATATTTACCTTGCTTAAAAGCTGCTGCTTTGTGCCATGAGCATCTCTCTGTGGGAGACATGCTAATATTCTTGTTTTCTGTAAAATTGATATGCCATAAATACCTGGTGTTTGTTTCTTCAAACGCGATACTTGGTTCATCTTACTCTTCTCAACGACCCTTCCATTTTCATCGTCTGACAAAGGAAATAGAGACCACGCAGGGACAGGTGCTATGGGCAGTGGGAAAAGCAATGGCTCGAACTGAAACCCATGTGGCATGAGATCACACCTGCTCTCCAGGTTTTATCTTGTAAGGCTGTGTTGCACACCTGCTAGCTTCATAGTGTGGTCTTGAGTATTGTTAACTGTACTTGCTTTAAAATTTCACCGCCATTTTCTTGGCCTTTACTTTTAGCTGGATGTAGATCTATTGAAGTTAAAGGACTTAATATGATCTACTGTTTTAGTTTTGGGTGGTGCTGGGTGACCTAATCAAGGGCCTCACACATTCTAGGGCTCTTACAACTGAGCTACATCCTTACCCTTGGGCACTGTTGTTTCTAATTTTGTTCTTGTCCCTTAGAGGTAGTATCTTATGTGGTATCCCAGGCTCGCTTCTGACTCTTTTTCTTCCTGCCTCAGTCTCTAGACAAGCATCCCCTTGCACAGCAAATGTTTAACTTCAACAGCATACCCAAATGTTAACTTAACATATGTCTTTTTATTTATCACATATGCAAAACTTTCGGCCCCTGATGTTGTTGAGAATTATGCTAATGGGCTGGTAGGAAGGCTCTGAGGTCTGCGGGTGAAGGCACTTACTGTCATGACTGAGGAAATCAGTTCAGTCTTTAGGACACACACGGTAGAAGAGGACCGATTTCTGTAAGTTCTCCTCTTACCCCACATGTACACTGTGGCATGCATGCATGCATGCAATCAACCAGTCAATCAATCAACCAATCAATGTAATAGCATTTAAAAATATCTTTATAAGTTAGTGAGGAAAAAACCGGACACTAAGGGAATACATTTCTATGAATATGCGTAGAGTGCAAAATTAAAAACACACAACAAAGTATTGATGCCCTCTCTGGATAATGACATTAAGTAGGATTTTTTTTTTCTTTAAAAAATTTCTGTAATTACCGGACAAAGTAGTTCATGCCTTTAATCCCAGTACTCAGGAGGCAGAGGCAGGTGAATCTCTGAGTCTGAGGCCAGCCTGGTCTATAGAGTGAGTGCTAGGACAGCCAGGGCTATGTAGAAAAAGCCTGTCTTTTTTCTTTTCTGTAATAAATTCATTTATGCACATTTTTTTTTACCTAGAGAACGGGCAGAGAATAATGTTCTTAGACTGACTGTACAGAAACACATCTGTAACCTCAAAGGTTTTAAGTTGTCTGCCAGTTTGGGCTACATCAGGAACCTTTGTCTCAAAAAGCCGAAACAAGCAAGAAATAGAATATCCCTTCTAGAAATGTACATGCCATGCTGAGATAAGCCAAGTATCCTTTGGTAACTACTTTGTCTGTGTGCATGGGTCACACTTTGTAAATATTGTCTGTAACTCTTGCCATCGCCCTTCCTACCCAAGCAGCTCCTGGTTTACCTAAATTGCTGGCAGAAGGTGGGAAATGTTTCCGGGTCGGTGTGAAGAACACTGGGTACCGGGAAAACTAGCCTCAGTCTTGTTGTCTACACAGCACCATTCTCTCAATACTCCTTGTTGTCACTGCCGCTAAGCCACGGCTGGCAGGGACAAGATTTTGGATAATGCTCCTGGAGAAATATCATTAATACTGTAAAGGTTTCTGAGGTTACAGACCCTGAAGCAAAATATAATGCATAGGGTATCACGTTGCTGAAAACTGATCGCTTAGGACTTCGCCTTCCCCAGGGAGGGCAGGGCTCCTTGTCCCGCTCATGTCCGGGTAATGGAATTTATGAAGCCAGTCTTAGTATCAGAGAAAAGATCCCGTGAACACGGCTATTTCGAGGAACTACATCTTCCTGGCTGCTTGAAAGACTCCAGGAGGAAGCTCACCTGTTACATTTTCCCATTCTGTCGCGCTTAGCTGTTTCCTGGCTCAGGGCCACACGGGTGTTCATTTATACCCCTATGCTGTTTGCATTTGGTTTTGTGTCTGTGGCCTTCAACAAACAGGAAAAAAAAAAAAAAAAACAAGACAGGAACAGCTCTAGGTTACTGTGTTTAGGAATAAAAACCAGTGGCAGAATTCATGAGTCAATCATCTGCCGAGGATATTTTTATATGGCAGATCGTTTCTCCTCCAGGGAAACCAGCCTGCAGATCTCCGGCTCTCCCTTTGTCAGCTGCGGTCAGGCCAGGTCGGCCCTGACGCTTCCCACCTGTGCTCTGAAGGACACGGAGTTGGCCGAATGCACGCTTTTCTTTCGCTTTCCCTTCTCTCTGGAGAAAATATTCAGAAAATGCAGCTCGAAAGGGGAAGGTATTAACTACACTTGAGCAGTTCAGTTCAATTTAGCAAACACTTGTCGAGTCCCTACTGTGTTTGAGAACAACAGGCTCACTCAGGGAAACCGTGCTTCTAGCCTTCCTGCTCTTTCTCTCCCTCCCTTCTGTTACTAATTTCTTCATTGCCTTCTCCCTTTCTCCTCTCCTCTCCTCTCCTCTCCTCTCCTCTCCTCTCCTCTCCTCTCCTCTCCTCTCCTCTCCTCTCCTCTCCTCCCCTCCCCCCCCTC